>NW_022589720.1:23586053-24026053 GCF_004348235.1 Phoca vitulina
AAATAAATAAATAAATAAATAAATAAATAAATAAATAAATAAATAAAAAAGGATCATGCTTACCAAATTAAAAGACAAAAAGCTTTATATGTCAAAAAAAAAATGAAATTCATTAACTGAAAAAAACATAGGTTCAACATGTAATGCTTAGAGTAGTTACTCCTAAAAAAAGAAAGAATTTAATAATCTTGAATATGGACCAGAGGAAAAAAATAGATTTAAACATTAAGAGAAAATCCAAAAGTAAAACCATAGTGAGTATCACATGTAAGGAGACTATTCCAATTGTAAGGAATTGGAATCTTAAAAAAAAAAAAAAAAGAGGAGAAAGTGAGGATATGCAGTATCTTAAGATAATGGATGACGTTTTCCAAAAGTGATGAAAAACATCCATCTTTGACTTCAACATGTCCTACTAATCCAAAGCTTCATAAATATAAATAAAGCCACACCAGGAAACATCATTATAAAACTGCTGAACACTAAAGATAAACAGAGAAGGAAAGATATTTAAATTAAGCAGGCAAAAAGATATAATCCTGCAAATTATACTAAAGAAATAAAAAGAGATTGAACTCTTATGACAATAGTATAATTTATTCTATTCCATCCTTAGTGCAATTTATGTCATATTTTACATGTATATTCTTTATAAGTCTCACATACAATTTATAACTTGGATGTAAACAGCACATTGTCATTGAAAGAAATTAAACTAAAAAATAGTTCTCTCTCCTTTTCAACATTCCTCTGGCTATTTGGGGTCTTTTCTGGTTCCATACAAATTTGGGGATTATTTGTTCCATTTCTTTGAAAAAAGTGGACGGTATTTTGATAGGGATTGCATTAAATGTGTACATTGCTCTAGGTACCATTGACATCTTCACAATACTTGTTCTTCCAATCCATGAGCATGGAACGTTTTTCCATTTCCTGGTGTCTTCCTCAATTTCTTTCATGAGTATTTTATAGTTTTCTGAGTACAGATTCTTTGCCTCTTTGGTTAGATTTATTCCTAGGTATCTTATGGTTTGGGGTGCAATTGTAAATGGGATCGACTCCTTAATTTCTCTTTCTTCTGTCTTGTTGTTGGTGTATAGGAATGCCACTGACTTCTGTGCATTGATTTTATATCCTGCCACTTTACTGAATTCTTGTATGAGTTCTAGCTGTTTTGGGGTGGAGTCTTTTGGGTTTTCCACATAAAGTATCATATCATCTGCAAAGAGTGAGAGTTTGACTTCTTCTTTGCCGATTCGGACACCTTTTATTTCTTTTTGTTGTCTGATGGCTGTGGCTAGGACTTCTAATACTATGTTGAATAGCAGTGGTGATAGTGGACATCCCTGCCATGTTCCTGACCTTTTTCCCCATTGAGAATGATATTCGCTGTGGGTTTTTCATAGACGGCTTTTATGATACTGAGGTATGTACCCTCTATCCCTATACTCTCAAGAGTTTTGATCAGGAAAGGATGCTGTACTTTGTCAAATGCTTTTTCTACATCTATTGAGAGGATCATATGGTTCTTGTTCTTTCTTTTATAATGTATTGTATCACATTGATTGATTTGCGGATGCTGAACCAACCTTGCAGCCAAGGGATAAATCCCACTTGGTTGTGGTGAATAATCCTTTTAATGTACTGTTGGATCCTATTGGCTAGTATTTTGTTGAGAAGTTTTGCATCCATGTTCATCAAGGATATTGGTCTGTAGTTCTTTTTGATGGGGTCTTTGTCTGGTTTTGGGATCAAGGTAATGGTGGTGGTGGCATCACAATTCTGGCCTTCAAGCTCTATTGCAAAGCTGTAATCATCAAGACAGTATGGTACTGGCACAAAAACAGACACATAGATCAATGGAACAGAATAGAGAGCTCAGAAATGGACCCTCAACTCTATGGTCAACTAATCTTTGACAAAGCAGGAAAGAATGTCCAATGGAAAAAAGACACTCTCTTCAACAAATGGTGTTGGGAAAATTGGACAGTCACATGCAGAAGAATGAAACTGGACCATTTCCTTACACCACACACAAAAGTAGACTCAAAATGGATGAAAGACCTAAATGTGGGACAGGAGTCCATCAAAATCCTAAAGGAGAACACAGGCAGCAACCTCTTCGACGTCAACCATAGCAACTTCTTCCTAGAAACATTGCCAAAGGCAAGGGAAGCAAGGGCGAAAATGAACTATTGGGACTTCATCAAGATAAAAAGCTTTTGCACAGCTAAAGAAACAGTCAACAAAACCAAAAGACAACCGACAGAATGGGAGGAGATATTTGCAAATGACATATCAGATAAAGGGCTAGTATCCAAAATCTATAAAGAACTTATCAAACTCAACACCCAAAGAACAAACGATCCAATCCAGAAATGGGCAGAAGACATGAACAGACATTTTTCCGAAGAAGACATCCAAATGGACAACAGACACATGTAAAAGTGCTCAACATCGCTCGGCATCAGGGAAATCCAAATGAAAACCTCAATGAGATATCACCTCACACCAGTCAGAATGGCTAAAATTAACAAGTCAGGAAACAACAGATGTTGGCGAGGATGCAGAGAAAGGGGAACCCTCCCACACTGTTGGTGGGAATCAAGCTGGTGCAGCCACTCTGGAAAACAGTGTGGAGGTTCTTCAAAAAGTTGAAAATAGAGCTAGCATATGACCCAGCAATTGCACTACTGGGTATTTACCCCAAAGATACAAATGTAGGGACCCAAAGGGGTACATGCACCCCGATGTTTATAACAGCAATGTCCACAATAGCCAAACTATGGAAAGAGCCAAGATGTCCATCGACAGATGAATGGATAAAGAAGATGTGGTATATATATATACACAATGGAATGTGGTATATATATATACACACACACACACACACACACACACACACACACACACAATGGAATATTATGCAGCCATCAAAAGGAATGAAATCTTGCCATTTGCAGCGACATGGATGGAACTGGAGGGTATTATGCTGAGCAAAATAAGTCAATCAGAGAAAGACATGTATCATATGATCTCACTGATATGAGGAATTCTTAATCTCAGGAAACAAACTGAGGGTTGCTGGAGTGGTGGGGGGTGGGAGGGATGGGGTGGCTGGGTGATAGACACTGGGGAGGGTATGTGCTATGGTGAGCGCTGTGAATTGTATAAGACTGTTGAATCACAGACCTGTACCTCTGAAACAAATAATATATTATATGTTAAAAAGAAAAAAAGAAGACAGTAGGAAGGGAAAAATGAAGGGGGGGATTCAGAGGGGGAGACAAACCATGAGAGACTATGGACACTGAGAAACAAACTGAGGATTCTAGAGGGGAGGGGATGGGGGGATGGGTTAGCCTGGTGATGGGTATTAAAGAGGGTACATACTGCATGGAGCACTGGGTGTTATACACAAACAATGAATCATGGAACACTACATCAAAAACTAATGATGTAATGTATGGTGATTAACATAACATAATAAAGTAAGAAAAAAGAAAAAATAGTTCTCTCTCTTTTTGTAATATATATATATATATATATATACACATATATATATACATATTATACATATATATTAGAGAGAAAGAAGGAGCAGGGTGGTGGGGGTTGGGGGAACAGAGGGAGAGGGAGAGAGAGAATCCCAAGCAGGCTGCTCAACCAGCACAGAGCCTGACTTGGGTCTCCATCTCACGACCCTGAGATCATGATCCAAGCCAAAATCAAGAGTCAGATGCTTAACCGCCTGCACCACCCAGGCACCCCAGTTCTATATATTTTCTCACATATTTACGATTTCCAGGGATCTTTATTACTTTCTAAATCTGGAGAAATCTGGGTTTACACCAGGTATAATTTCAGTTTGAAGAACTACTTTTAGTATTCCTTGTAATACAATTCTGTTTGGGGTTATATTGGTTTTCTATTGCTGCCATACAAATCATCACAAACTTAGTTGCTTCAGACATACTCATTTATTATCCTACACCTCTGGCTTCAGAAGGCCAGGTAGGCTTATCTACATTCTCTGCTAGAGTTGCACGAGGCCAAAATCCAGGTGTCAGCCAGGCTGTACTCTTCTCTGGAGGCTCAATGGAAGAATCTATCCAGACTCATGCCGAATCCAGTTCCCTGAGGCTGATAACCTCTTTCATCCTCAGCTACTAGAGGCGTCTCCCTGGTTTTCACTTGAGACCCTCCCCATCATTAAAGAAGCAATCGTGTCGAATCCTTCTCTTGTTTGAATCTCCCCACCTTCTTCTGCCTTCTTCTGTTGCTTTTAAAAGCACATGTGATTGCACTAGTACACCCATATAATCCAAAATATTCTCCTGATTATAAAATCAGCAAAAGTCCCTATTACCTTGTAAGGTAATATGGTCAAAATCCCCATGATAAGAGCATGGAAGCACAATTCTGCCTACCATAAAGTTGAATTCTGTCATTTTAAAAAAAGTTATCTGAACATGTGTTTATGTTGCCTTCATTTTTTAATAAATTTAAATGAATGTAGAATTCTAGGTTGATAAAGTTTGTAAAATTGTTGTCAGTACTTTAAAGATGTCAACCCACTGTCTTCTGGCCTCCATTGTCTATGATGTGACTTATATATCATGCATATCAATGTTTCCCTAAGTGGAAAATTTTCTTTTCTCTGGATACATTCAATATTCTCTGTTTCTTTGCCTTTTACCAATTTGATTATGATGCCCCTTGGTTTTCTTTGTATCTTCTATGCTATTTTGAGTTTGCTGAGATTCATGCCTCTATGTGTTTTTGTACTTAATTATATTTAGTAAATTGAGGTGATTATTTCTACAAAACTGTTATCTACCTTCTTGTATTTCTGCTCAATATTGTCCCTCACTAATGTTCTGTTCCTTTTTTAAAATTATTTCTTACTCAGTGTCCTACAGATTGAAGAATATCTATTGACCTGCTTTCATGTTTATTAAAGCTTTTTTCTACTACTATCAATCTGTTATTAAGACCATTATAGAAACATTTCATTTCCTATATTATACTTTCCAGTTTTTAAGTTTCTACTTTTACCTATTATTCTTCACATAATAAATTGTCATAATAATTACTATTTTTTTTAAGTAGGCCCCATACCCAGCATGGAGCCCAATGCAGGGCTTGAACTCATGACCCTGAAATCAAGACCTGAGCTGAGATCAAGAGTCAGATGCTTAACTGACTTAGCCACCCAGGCTCCCTAATATCATAATTATTATTTTTTTCCTTGACGTGTTTGCATACATTTAACATAGCTGGGTTTTTTTTAAGTTTTTTTAAATTTTATTATGTTATGTTAATCACCATACATTACATCATTAGTTTTTGATATAGTGTTCCATGATTCATTGTTTGCATATAACACCCAGTGCTCCATTCAGTACATGCCCTCTTTAATACCCATCACCAGGCTAGCCCATCACTCCACCCCCCTCCCTTCTAGAACTGTTTTAAGGCTTTGTCTGCTAATCCAAAATCTGGCTCATCTCAGCATTTGTTGCTTTAAATCATGGAACATCTTAACCTGTATTTTTTTTTTCAGGTTTAGTAACTTTTAATCATATATTCAGTATTAGGGATGGAATGTTTTGTGCAAATGGTGCTGGAAAAAAAAAAACCCTGAAGAAATAATGTAGAAAAACATGAACCTTTACATCTACTTCAGAGGATGTATAAAAATGTGTAATAGATCAGAGACCTAAACATAAATGTCAAACTGTAAAGTTCAAAGGAGCAAGCTTAAAGAAAATATCTTCACAATCTTCACATAGGCACAATCAGTAAGAAGACAAATAATGGGCAAATATTTGAATAAGCACTCATAAAAGAAGATATCCAAGAGCCTGTGTTACATGCTTCTTTTACATCATTAAATCAGGGAAATGTAATGAAAAATGGAGAGATAATATTATAGAACATCAGGATGTTTAAAAAGTTGTGATACCACATGTTGGTGAGAAAGTGGAACGATTGGACCTCTTACATTATTGGTGAAATGCGAATTTGTTTAATTAGGGAAAAAAACTGACATCTTTTTAAAAATTTATTTATTTACTTTAGACAGAGATATGGCAAGTGGGGGGAGGGGCAGAAGGAGAGAAGCAGACTCTGCTGATCAGGGAGCCTGACATGGGGCTGATCTCACAACCCTGAGATCTTGCCCTGAGCAGAAACCAAGAGTCAGTCACTCAACTGACTGAGCCACCCAGGTACCCCTGTTTGACATCCTCTTATAAAACTGAACACAGGCATACTCTCTGACTCAGGAATCCACCTCTAGGCATATAAGATAATGTAAGACCACATGATTCAAGGAAAGACAAGGTATGACAGGGAATGATAAATTCCCCCATAATGAGGGGAGGAAAGACAGTAAAAGGTCCTGCACTATTTTGTATTTCTAATACAATGGAAGTGATTACTTCCTTTAATGAAATAAATGATAAAAGTGTGTTTTCTGAATCATCAAATGAACATCAGAATTCTATATTAAATTAATATAAAATAGTACTCTTAAAAAATTGACAGTTTTTAAAGTTTAGCTTCATTTTGTATAATCCAAATAACATTCACTTACACAGTTTTAGTATTTTCTCCCCAAATTGATAGATATCTAAAACAGCCTCAGTAACAAGTCTTTAATTATCACAATTATGTATTAATGAAGAAAAATTAACCTATCTAAATTAACCTATCTCTATTATTCAGTGGCTACAGTGCAGTTTAGATGTTTGAAAACGTGCTATCTTAGAACAAGATAAAACTAATTATACTTGTGTGTTAATGGGCAAATTAATTTTATGTGGTCAATATTATTTTAAACCTCACAATTAATTATTTTATAGGCACAACAGTTTTCTAAAGGATCTTGCATGCTACATCTTATTTGACAGATGAAATTTTGGTATTGTTGAATTCTCAAGTGAAGCTTTTAAGAAAATACATTTTGTTTAATTTGCTGCAATTTTGTTATAATTGGATTTGTCTATATGGTAAGAAAATTGCCAGTTGGAGTATGTAGTTCTGTATGGGAGAAATCAAACCTTTGGCTGCATCTCACTATTTTTCTAATTGCCTCAGACTGACTTACGTATTTAGAATAACAGAGTAAACCATACATCTCACAAGCATTGTTTACATTGGTATGTTTGTATTTATTTAGCAGATGAAATATTCAGATGCATAGATATCTTAATTTTAAAATGGGTATTTGATCTCAAGAACATACAATATCAATTTATTTCCTGGAATTTATCATGACCATTTATTATATTCATGGGTTTTATATTTTCAAACTGTTAAAGACTGAGATTTTAAAATTATGATAGTAAATAAAAATGTTTATCTTTCTTCCCTCTCATCTTCACAATGATGGAGTAAGATGGACTGAATTTGGCCTTCTGTCTTAAACATCTAAACGAAATGTACTTAACTGTGTTCAGACAGTAGACTACAGGGAGCGCAGGGCTGTAATACTGAGAAAAGGAAAAATGAGGTGAACCTAAGATTGTCCAGGCTTCACGCCAGGAGGCATATTCTGAATCACAGAGCAGGAAAGAAGATCAATAGAGTGTGGCAGTCTTACTAAATTGAGGAGACACAGATCAGAGTTCATAGATGTAGCTGCAGGTGGCGGGACAGAGATCTAAAGAGAGGGAAATAGTCAAGAAAAGAACTTCAAAAGTCTGCATTCCTTTGAATCTTTATTGAATATTAAGATATTCACGTATAGGACCTAACTCCACGGGGTGATTCAATAGAGTGAGTAGCTAGAAGCTGAATTGTTCCCAGAAGTCGCAAAGAGCTGGAAACTGTTTCTGTCCCCACCAGATCACAAAGTCTTCCATAATCAAATACATTTACTAAAACTCCAGAGGGTCATGCCTAAGTAATGAAGATAAATTACTCAGGGAGTAAATGTTATTTTAGACAATCTTAATAAAACATTAAAATAAGCCTCAAAATGATCATACAGAAATAAAAGTAACTTAATAGCCAATCAGAAAAAAAGTTCAGGAGACGTTCAACAATAAAGTATTAGACATGCTAAGAAATAGGAAAATGTGAAAAATAACCAGTAGAATAGAAAGAAACCCAAACATAATAGAGATAGTAGAATAAGTTGACAATACAATAAAGGTATTAAAAGTAAAATCAAGATTTAAAAAAAAATACATGAAAATAATGAGGAGGGAAATGGAGGATATATAAAAGATCCAATTCACTGGACATTGGGGAGCGTATGTGTTGTAATGAGCACTGGCTATTATATAAGACTGATGAGTCACAGACCTGTACCCCTGAAATAAAAAATACATTACATGTTAATTGAAATAAAATTTAAAAAAACAAATTTAAAATATAAAATAAAATGAAAAATCCTTTTTTCATTTAATGTAGTTCCCACTTGTTACATCTGCTTTTGTTGCCTATGCTTGTGGTATCATATCCAAGAAACCACTGCCAAGACCAATGTCCCCTGTGTTTTCTTCTAGGAGTTTTAGTTTCAGGTCTTAAGTTTAAGTCTTTAATTTTATGTTTATTTTTGCATGTGGTATAAAGATTCAATTTTACTTTTTTGCATGTGGATATCCAGTTTTTCCAATATCATTTGTTGAAGAGACTGTCCTTTCCACATTGTGTGTTCTTGGCAACCTTGTCAAAGATCAGTTGACCATATATGCATGGGTTTATTTCTGAACTCTACATTCTTTTCTAGTGGTCTATATGTCTCTCTTAATGCCAGTATCATTTTGTTTTCATTGCTGCAGCTTTACTAACCCAAGAATCCATTGACAGATCGATATATAAAGCAAATGTATATACATATATAATAGAAATATCATTCAGCTTTTAAAAAAGATAGAAATCCTGTCATTTGTGACAACATAGATGAACCTGGAGGACCTCCTACTAAGTGAAATAAATGCCATCACAGAAGGACAAATACTGCAGGATTCCACTTACATGAGTTCTTTAAAGTAGTCCAACTCAGAATCATGGAATGCAATAGTGATTGTCAGAGCTGGAGGGTGATGAAATGGGAAATTGTTATTCAGTGGCTATGAAGTTTCAGTTATGCTGAGTAAGTTCTACAGATCTACTGTTCAACAGAGTATCTATAGTTAATAATACAGTATTGTGCACTTCAAAATTTGTTAAGAAGGGGGATAGATCTCATGTTAAGTGTTCTTACATATACACGTACACACACCAAAAAATCCAAAATGAAAAGCAACAACTAATGGAAAGAAGGAATTTCTGGGAAAAGTTGGATATATCTGTTATCTTAATTGTGGTGATGGTATCCTAGGTGTTTGCATGTCCAAATTCATCAAATTTCACACATTAAATATATACAGTTCTTTGTATATCAACTAAAACTCAATAAAGCTATTAAAAATAAATGAATAGAAGAAAAAATCTACTGGGTATGATTAATAGCATAGTAGACTCTGAAGAATAAATTATTAATAAGCTTGAAAAGCAATG
Organism: Phoca vitulina; assembly: GCF_004348235.1. Classification (NCBI taxonomy): domain Eukaryota; kingdom Metazoa; phylum Chordata; class Mammalia; order Carnivora; family Phocidae; genus Phoca; species Phoca vitulina. The sequence goes on from NW_022589720.1 coordinate 23,595,570, forward strand.
GAAATTATTCACATGGAACATAAATAGGGATAAGGACAGAAAAGAATGAAAAATCTTTGTAATCCGTGGGCCAATAACATTTGGTTGAACATATGTGTGATTGGAGTCCAGGAAGGCCAGGGTAGAAAGATAACATTTTTTTTTTTCCAAATCTGATGAATAATCAAAACCATGAAATCTATGTGTCAAAGAAATTCAACAATATGAAAGCAGAATAACAAACATAAAAGTTAACACAAGCTTCTGATGAGAAACTACACACTCCAGAAGGGATGGCAATATTATCTTTAGGAATAAAATAAAGAATTTGTCAATAAAATACATTGTTATTCTTATGGATATAGAATTTGTATTGTATCCAGTTAAAATATATTTTAAAATGAAGCTAAAAAAAGACCTTTTTTAGATGATCGGAGCTAAGGGAAGTTGTTGCCAGCAGACTTTCACTATGAAAAATGTTAAAGGAACTTTGACAAGAAATCTTAAAGAAAAAAAAAATGACAGCAGACGAAAACATGGAATTATGCAAAGGGATAGAATACCATAAGTGGTAAAAGTTTAGGTAAATACATACAAAAGTATTATTTCACTTCTCAATGTTTAAAAGATAATTCTTTTTAGCAATTATTTTAAACAAATAATCCAATTAAAAAATGGGTGGAGGACCTGAATAGACAGACATTTTTCCAAAGAAACATACAGATGGCCAGCAGACACATGAAAGGATGTTCAACATCACTAATCATCAGGGAAATTCAAATCAAACCATAATGAGATATAACCTCACATCTGTCAAAATGGCTAGAATCACAGAAAAAAATAACAAGTGTTGGTGAACATTTGAAGAAAAGGAACCGTTGGGCACTGTTGGTGGGAATGCAAATCAGTGCAGCCACTGTGGAGAACAGTATGGAGGTTCCTCAAATAATTAAAAATAGAATTACCATATGATCCAATAATCCCATTACCTGTTATCTACCCAAAGAAAACAAAAATACTAATTTGAAAATATATATGCACCTCTATGCTTATTATGGCATCATTTACAACAGCCAAGATATGGAGCAACCTGAGTGTCCATCAATAGATAAATGGAAAAAGAAGATATGAGATATATACACATATACATACAGTGGAATATTACTCAGTCATAGAAAGAATGAGATCTTGCCATTTGCAATAACATAGATGGACCTAGAAGGTATAATGATAAATGAAATCAATTAAATAGGTCAGACAGAAAAAGACAAATAACCATATGATTTCTTTTTTTTTTTTTTTAAAGATTTTATTTATTTTTATTTGAGAGAGAGAGAATGAGAGAGAGCGAGTACATGAGAGGGGGGAGGGTCAGAGGGAGAAGCAGACTCCCTGCCGAGCAGGGAGCCCGATGCGGGACTCGATCCAGGGACTCCAGGATCATGACCTGAGCCGAAGGCAGTCGCTTAACCAACTGAGCCACCCAGGCACCCCCATATGATTTCAATCATATGTGGTATTTAAGAAACGAAACAAACAAATGAAGAAAAAAAGACAAACAAAAAACCAGACTCTTAAATACAGAGAACAAACTGGTGGCTGCAAAGGGGAGGTGGTACGGGAATGGGTGATACAGATAAAGTTTTTTAAAAAAAAGGAGAAATAAATATAATTGCTTTTAAAATAAATTTTAAAATAGCAACATATTATAGGAGATGTGTCATATGTGGAACTAAAATCTCTAACAGACACATGAAAAATGTTCATCATCATTAGCCATCACGGAAATTCAAATCAAAACCACATTGAGATACCACCAGTTAGAATGGCAAAAATTAACAAGGCAAGAAACAACAAATGTTGGAGAGATTGTGGAGAAAGGGGAACCCTCTTACACTGTTGGTGGGAATGCAAGTTGATACAGCCACTTTGGAAAACAGTGTGGAGCTGACTCAAAAAATTAAAAATAGAGCTACCCTATGATCCAGCAATTGCACTACTGGGTACTTACCCAAAGATACAGATGTAGTGAAAAGAAGGGCCATATGCACCCCAATGTTCATAGCAGCAATGTACGCAATAGCCAAACTGTGTAAAGAGCTGAGATGCCCTTCAACAGATGAATGGATAAAGAAGATGTGGTCCATATAGACAATGGAATATTACTCAGCCATCAGAAAGGATGGATACCCAACTTTTACATCAACATGGATGTGACTGGGAGGAGATTATGCTAAGTGAAATAAGTCAAGCAGAGAAAGTCAATTATCATATGGTTTCACTTATTTGTGGAACATAAGGAATAGCATGGAGGACATTAGGAGAAGGAAGGGAAAAATGAAGGGGGGGAATCAGAGGGAGAGATGAACCATGAGAGACTATGAACTCTGAGAAACAAACTGAGGGTTATAGAGGGGAAGGGAGTGGGGGTTGATCACGGTGATGGGTATTAAGGAGGGCACGTACTGCATGGAGCACTGGGTGTTATACGAAAACAATGAATCATGGATCACTACATCAAAAACTAATGTTGTATGGTATGGTGACTAACATAACATAATAAAATAAAATTAAAAAAAAATCTCTATTAAACAAATAGCACAAAGGATGGAGGAGGAAATATATTGATTTAAAATTTTTACATTCAACATAAAGTGGCATAATATTATTTGAAGGAATACTGTGATAAGTTAAAGATGCATAGTTTAAAGGTTAGACTAATCACTAAAACATATCACTGTGATATTCAAAACACTATTGCTAATAAGCCTTTAGTGAAGATAAAATAAAATAAAATATTTTATCAACACTTTGTTAATGAAAAAAAAAACCTTGTTAATTCAAAATACTCCATCTAAAATAAGACAGGAAAGGGAGAAATAGCTTAAAAAGAATAGAGAAAGCAAATGGAAAATAAATGATTGGAATGGTAGCATTCAGACCAACCATATTGATAATCTCACTAAATAAAAATGGCCTAAATATCCTCCTTAAAAAGGATACATTGCCTTATTGTATTAAAAGGTAAAAACTATACTCTTTCTGTAAGAAAACAATGTTTAATATAAAAATAAAATAGTCTAAAAATGAATAATGGAAAATATGTAACACACAAACACTAATTATAAGAAATTTAAAGTGGCTGTGTAATATCATTCAAAGTAGACTTCACGAGAAAAAAACATTAGCAGGCTGTTGGGGGGGCGGTCATTGAAAAAATGTGACTGCCAGTTGAACAGGACCCAGGTGACTGGAGGCTCCTCACCACCTCGCCTGTCCTTGGAATGTGGTTTCATTTGCCTTTCCCATTCCCGGAGACTGCTCCAAGGACTTAAGCCCTAAGATAGTGATGTGGTGTTGAGAACACCTGCACAGCATACATGACTAAACCCAGTTAGCCTCTTCGTAAACTTTTAAAATTTGGCAGGCAGTTGCAGGAATCATTCATGTTGCTGCTGCCCAAGACAAGCCTCATATGTAAGTTTCCTTTGCTTATTAAAACTGCCACCTACCAACCTGGTGTGGCCTGCCTCTTTCTTTGTTCTCTCACTATCTTCTACGTATGGAGGCCACTTTCAGATTACACCAGGTAAGCTCCTGAGAGGGTTTCACACCAACATAGGCATAAATAGGGACATTTCACAATGATAAAAGAGTCAATTCAACAAGCAACTGTAATAATTCCAAATATATACATCCCTAATAACTGAATTTCCAAATACATAAAAGCAAAAACTCAGAGAAGTAAATGGAGAAATAGACAAATTTACAAGTATAGTTGGAGATGTCAACACATATCTCTTATATCATCTCAATGATACAACAATTACTCACAAAGTCAATTTGAATATAAAAGACTTGAATAACAGTATCAAACAGCTTAACATATTGATATCTACAGAAAATTCCACCAAATGGCCAACAAGAAGAGAATGCACATGTTTTCAAGGGCACATGGGGCATTCAACAAGCTTTTTTTTTTTTTTTTTAAAGATTTCATGTATTTATTTGACAGAGAGAGACACAGTGAGAGAAGGAACACAAGCAGGGGGAGTGGGAGAGAGAGAAGCAGGCTTCCCGCCAAGCAGGGAGCCCTATGTGGGGCTCGATCCCAGGCCCCTGGGATCGTGACCTGAGCCAAAGGCAGACGCTTAACGACTGAGCCACCCAGGCGCCCCTCAACAAGCTTATGATTGGTAATGAAACAAATCTCAATAAATTTTATTTTTTTATTTTTTTATTTTTTTTAAAGATTTTATTTATTTATCTGACAGAGAGAGACACAGCGAGAGAGGGAACACAAGCAGGGGGTGCGGGAGAGGGAGAAGCAGGCTTCCCGCGGAGCAGGGAGCACGATGTAGGGCTCGATACCAGGATGCTGGGATCATGACCTGAGCCGAAGGCAGACACTTAATGACTGAGCCACCCAGGTGCCCCAAATCTCAATAAATTTTAAAAGATTAATATAGAGCTAATACCTGGCCAATATGGAAAAAATAAATAACAGAAAAAAAATTGAAACTCAACAAATGCTTAATAACTAAACAAAACACTTATAAAATAATCTGTGGACAAGATATCCATATTTTAAACAAACAGCAGTTGACAAAAATGGATAGAAAACAAATTAAATGGAAACCAAATGTACTAACTAAAGTAGCACCTAGCCAAGGTAGATTCTAAGTCATGTGCTATCAAATCTCTCAGGAAAAATTAATAATATTTATTTAAATCTTTGTAAAGATAATTTTCAGAAAAATTGGAAATCATTTAATTTATTTCTAAGTCTACCATCTGTTTTGTAACAACCCAATTAGTTATGCATACACACAGGTAAAATTAAAAGCTTTTCCCACTTATAAATATTAATGAATAATTCCCAGTAGAATACTAACAGCTTTAATCTAACACTGTATATTTCTAAATGTACCATATAGGATTTATGCTAGAAATGTAAGTCTGGTCAAAGAAGGATAGATTCAAATGTTTTTCAGTGAATTATTTCTTAAGAGTAAAAAAAATGTCTGAAGCAAATACATCATCATAACTTGGATTTAATAAATCTATTAAGACTTGATAAAGTGAAATGGAGGTTCTATATGTCTAAGGTACATTAGCACACATACTGCTCTGTATATTTGAAATAATCTAAAATACAAATTTGACAAATTAATATGTTTAAAAAGCTACTGATATTAGTGGTTCTGTTTCTGGCAATGACATAGATGCTTCTAATGGACAGAGGTAACAGCTATAAATTCTGGATAAAACCAAAACCAAACAACTATTGCAAAATTAACAAAAGTGGGCAGAATATTGAGAAGATTCTACACTTGAAAGAAAGGAATGACACTTCATGGGTCATAGCACTTGGCCTGAAAGCAAGCTGTAGTTGGCACCATAGAGGGCAGGTAGAGCTGCACAGAATCCTATAGTTTTACTGGCTTGAAGAACCAGAGGGCAGGATTTGGGGTAAACAGAGCAGCTAAAAATCAAGGGTGGAAAGCCCAGAAAGAATAGAACCTGTGAAAGTGTTGGCTGTCTACTGCTGAATGATAAATATAAAACTTAATATCTAAAAACAACAATAATCAATAAAATGTCTTCTTTACAGTTGTAGGGCTCGAATTGGCATAGCTAAGCAACTCTCTGGACATTTCTCATATAATTGCAGTTAGATGGAGGCTGAGGCTAACGTCATCTTAAAGACTGTCACTTATACAACTGTTGGTTGATGTCAGCTGCCAATGCAGATTTCAATTAGGACTGTTGTCCAAAACCAACAAAAATGGTAAAAGCTGTATTAACCTTTATCACCTGCTCTTGGAAATTACATAGCATTACTTCTGTGTTAGGATTGCTCAGGAGAAAGAAAATCAAGTACATATGTATGAGGAGATTTATTATAGGAATTGGCGCACCTGATTATGGAGGTCTAGAAGTCCCAAGATCTGCTGCCAGAAAGCTGGAGAACCAGGAAAGCCAATGGTATAATTCAGTTCAAGTCCAAAGCCAGGAGAATCAGGAACACTACTACCTGAGGGCAGGAAAAGATGGATGTTCCAGCTGAGAAAGCACATTCACCCTGCCTCCACCTTTTTGTTCTATTCAGGCTCTCAACAGATTGGGTGATGCCCACCTGCACTGGTGAGAGTAATCTTCTATACTTAGTCTACTGATTCAAATGCTAATCTCTTCCCAGAGACACCCTCACAGCTACACCCAGAAATAATGTTTACCAGCTATTTGGGCCTCCCTTGGCCCAATCAGGTTGATGCATAAAATTAACCTTCACAACTTCCATGTGAGTTACAAGCCTATCCAAATTTAAGGAGCCCCTTACCTCTTGATGAGGGTGTTTCTACATCATCTTGTCATAAATGTCTATGGGACAGTGTGGTGTAATGGGCAGAATAATGATCCTTCTATAAAATTCCACATCCAAGTCCCTGGAACCTGTGAATATGTTACTTCACATAGGAAAAGGGACTAGCAGATGTGTTTAAGATTAAGAACCTTGAGATGGAGGATTATCCTGGATTATCCCGAAGAGCCCAAACTAATCACATGAGTCCTTCAAAGTGGAGGGGCTTTCCTTTTGATGGTCAGAGAGAGAGATGACCACAGAAGAAGAGTCAGAAAGATGCAGCAATGCTGGCTTTGAAAAGGGAGGAAGGGAGACACAGGTGAAAAACCTCTAGAAAACTCTAGAAACTGGACAGGAAAATGGAACTTCTCTTAGAGCCTCTGGAAAGGAACTCAGTCCTGCCAACATTTTTATTTTACCCAGTGATACCCTTGTTGTATTTCTGACCTAAGAACTGTAAGATGATAAATTTGTATGGTTTTAAACCAGCAGAATATGTGGTAATTTGTTATAGCAGCAAGAGAAAACTAAAACAGGATATTTCCTGAGGATCATTTTGGCACATAGGAAAGCCTTGACATATAAGTGCTGTTTAAATCCTGGCTGAGCGCTGTGAATTGTGTAAGACTGTTGAATCACAGACCTGTACCTCTGAAACAAATAATACATTATATGTTAAAAAAAAAAAAAAGATAGTACGAAGGGAGAAATGAAGGGGGGAAATCAGAGCAGGAGACGAACCATGAGAGACTATGGACTCTGAGAAACAAACTGAGGGTTCTAGAGGGTAGGGGGGTGGGGGGATTGGTTAGCCTGGTGATGGGTATTAAAGAGGGCACGTACTGCATGGAGCACTGGGTGTTATAAGCAAACAATGAATCATGGAACACTGCATCAAAAACTAATGATGTAATGCATGGTGATTAACATAACATAATAAAATAAAATAAAAATCCCGGGTGACCCCTCAACTAGGCATGTACTAGGCAGACAATAAGCAATTGCATTAAGATTAAAATAACAGAAGAGACTTTACAGCTCCTGCCCTTCCAAGAGGCACAGAATTTGTAGTTTGAGTCCAGCTAAGATAACTTTTACAGAAGAAACTAAATGAATACTTTTCAGAGAAATGGAAGAAAATCCAGAGTCTCTATATAATATTATTTTCAAAAGTAAGAATATAATCCAAATTTAAAGGACATATTAAAAAAAAAAAAAAGTATATGACTCCTACTAAGGGAAAGTGTCATCAATGAAGATTGACCATGAGATAATCTATATGCTGAATTAGTAGACAAGTATTTTAAATTGGCAACTATATCTAAACTAAATAAAATGTCAAGCATTGCCGTAGTTAATGACTAGAAAGGGAATTTCAGCAGACAAGTAAAACCTGTACAAATAAGCAAGTGGAAATTATAGAACACGCAAAAAAAAAAAGTGTCTGCTGAAATAGAGATTGAACCTAACAGAGTAAAGAATCAATAAATTCAAAAATAGATCAATAAAAATCATCACAAAAATAGAACACAAAAATGAAAAAAATTGAAAAATAGAGTGTGGATGACTTGTAAGACAATATCAAAGATTTAATAATAGTGTAAAAGTTATAAACAATCAGGAGAGAAGGAGAAAATGAATCTGAAAAAAAAAAATTGAAGATAAATGGTCAAAAATCTCCCAGAAATAAGGAAATAGTGAAAATCTGAAAACTCTAAGCAGATAGAGTAAATGACATCTAGGCAAATCATAGTCAAATTGAAGTAAACCAAAAATAAAGAAAAAAATCTTAAAAGCAGTCAGGGAAAAACAACACATTGAATTCAGTGGATCCCGGATACAAATGACCTTTGTTCTGTTGACAGAAACAATCAAAAAGGGTGTTATTAAGAATTCTATGCTAACTGAACATAATAAAAAAAAATTTCATTAAAAAAAATTCTATGTCCAGTGAAAATGGCCTTCAGTAATGAAGGTAAAATAAATATATTTCATATAAAATAAAACTAAAAGATTATATTCCCATCAGAGATGCACTACAAAAAATAAAAGAAACTCTTTAGGGTAAAAGGAAATGACACTAGGTGAAAATTCAAACCTGCAGGAATAAAAATGAGCACTAGAAATGATAAAAATATGGATAAATATAAAAATACACTATATTTTTTCATAATTAAAAAAATCTATGTAACTGTTTAATGCCAAAGGAATAGCACAGTTTTGTGCAGTTGTTAATGTATGTAAATGTCATACATAGGACAAGTACAGCATAAAAGGAGGGAAGAGGTAAGTAAATCAATCTTTTATTTATTTATTTTTTTTTTTTTAAGATTTTATTTATTTATTTGAGAGAGAGAGAATGAGAGAGAGAGCACATGAGAGGAGGGAGGGTCAGAGGGAGAAGCAGACTCCCTGCAGAGCAGGGAGCCCGATGCGGGACTCGATCCCGGGACTCCAGGATCATGACCTGAGCCGAAGGCAGTCGCTTAACCAACTGAGCCACCCAGGCGCCCGTAAATCAATCTTTTAGTAGCAAGTTCTTACATTTTTCTGTGAAATGGTTCAATATTAGTTCCACACAGAATGTGAAGGTTAAAAATGTATTTTGCAAACTTTACAGAAATCCCTAAAGAAGCAATACAAAATGAATCATGGAACACTACATCAAAAATTAATGATGTAATGTATGGTGATTAACATAACATAATAAAAAAATTTAAAAAAAGAAGCAATACAAAGAGTTATATTACAAATGCTATATATTAAAATGGTATTTAAAAAAATATTTATTTAACCCAAGAGAAGGGAGTAAGAGGAAAGAGAAAAAAATGGGTAAGACAAACAGAATACAGGGTGCACTGATAGATATCTCCTATATATCTCTTACATTCCAGGATTCATATTCTTGTCTCTTATTTCTAATTCATATCTAATTGCAGTTATTAATTTTTAGAACAATTTTAAGTAAGGGAATTTTTGGTCTCCTAGTTTCAATGAGAATACCCATAATTTTTCACACGTATCAGTTACTCATTCTGAACTCCATTTATCCTTCAGAGTTGTCCTTATGAAAAATTTTAATATTTGTAAATTCATTTCATGTAACTTTTTGGAATCCTGATAAATTTTGTTAAAAATCAATAAACTTTGATTAGTTTAGGGAAGAGTAGTGTTAAATGATGATTGGGTAAAAAAGTAAATGGAAATGATAAATGAAGACTAGCTCTTAGAACTGTTCTCCCCTGGCATCTGTGCAGAAGGGAGCTGATGCATGAACTTGACCTTTCCAATTGGAGGTAGATTGGATTTATGGGAGTAGTAAAGTGAACGGCAGGATTCAATGTTTTCAGAGTCCAAAAAAGCTAAAACCCAACCCTCAGATAATTAAAAGCTTGCCTAGTTTTTCTGCAGGAACTGAAACAATAGTGTAAATATTGATGGTGGGAAAAGTGATAAACTGAGAAAAAAAGTACTACAGACACATCTCTGTATATCAGGATAGTAAATGTAATATAATGTAGGGTCAATTACTTCTTGAAGACCTTGAGGAAGAATTCATTAGTATTCCTTTCAGTTTCTTTCTTTCTTTCTTTCTTTCTTTCTTTCTTTCTTTCTTTCTTTCTTTCTTTCTTTCTTTCTTTCTCTTTTTCTTTCTCTTTCTTTCTTTCTTCTTTATCTCTTCTTTCTTTCTTTCTCTCTTCTTTCTTTCTTTCCTTTCTCTCTCTTTCTTCCTTTTTTTTTTAACTTAGTGAATCTAATTTGAAGCTTACTGAAGTTTTCATTGGTTACTCCTGATTTTTTTAATTTTCTCTATGAGGTCCCAATTACCTCCACTGTAAATTCTCCTACTGCTAGGGTAAAAAGAAACATAACTTGAATCAGTCAGAGTCCTGGCAAGGAAATAAATGGCATGCTCAAGTGGGTATTATTTAAGGAGAGATCAAAAAAAATATTTTTAGAAGTACAATCAAAATATAAAGTATATCTCAAAAGAGAAGGCTGTACCTGAGGTTGGAGAAAGTTGGTACAATTCCTGCCTCTACTCTCAAAAGGTAAAGTGGGGTGATGGGCATTAAGGAGGGCACGTGATGTGATGAGCACTGGGTGTCATATGCAACTAATGAATCACTGAACATTATATCAAAAACTAATGATATACTCTACGTTGGATAATTGAATTCAAATTAAAAAATTAAATTTAAAAAACAACAACAATGTAAATTTAAAAAAAAAAAGGTAAGGCAGGGAGCCATGTGTTTCCCAGAACCCCCAAAAGAGAGGGGGCTCTGTGGAGAGAATTCTCTTTGGGGAGAGGGCACCTCTGCAGAGGACGGTTGCCCAAACAGAGAGGGTCACCTTCCTGAAAAGAGCCAAATGCGTAAGGAGGGAGGAACAAGAAAATTAAATAACATGAACCTACTTTCCTCCCTTCCTCAGGTCTCCTGCCAGTTCCTCAGTTGGCCAAAAAAAGGAAAGAAGGCTGTGGGTATTCATGCACATCACACTGGCAGGCACAGATCTAAGAGAGAAGTAAGAAGCAGAGCTATATTGTGAGAAAGCCCTGCAGATAGAAAAACTCCCTCTCTCTTTAAACTTAAGTGGGCATAATCTTTTTAATATGCCAGTAATAGTATCTCTATACAGTATATCCCCTTGTATTCATTTTGACAACTTTCAAATAATATTAACTTGTCTATTGACAAAATGAATCCATTCATTTAGGAAAAATATCTTCTTACATTTATAATTTTAAATGCCATACTTGAGCTCTATATTACATAGCTTTATGTCTACATGGTATTAAAAATGGCAGTTTTCCATTATGATTTCTGAAATTTGTAACGTATTTCATTAAAACTGTATATCAGCTTTAAATGACTTATGCCACACTCGTTTCCTGACACATGTCAATGACTTCATGTGGACTTAATATGCATGGTATTATATGTTATATATTATGCTATATCATACCATGTTATATAAATTATACAAAAATTCTGCTTGTCTTTGTAAATTTGTTTTGTGTGTTTTCATTTCTTCCCAAGTCTCTTCTTATCCACTGGAACTTTTTTTCTAATTTGCATCCTCTGAATAGACCATATGTCTTTTTTAGTTGATGTTTTCATTTATGTTAAAACAATTTTTTTTGGTACATAATCCTTTCAAGTCTGTCATATGCCTTTGAAAGCTTCATTAATTCTTTTAGGCCACTAGCAAATTACTACTTCAATGCACCAAATGGTCCCCTTGTCACCTAAAATAGTTTATGTGGCTTCGAAAATAGCCCAACTTGCTCTCAAAAACTAGCTTACCACTGAGAGGCTGACTGTGAAAAAGAAAAGCACAATTCATAGAACATTATTACTTGCCAGTGATTCAGTCCTCTCCCTCCTAAGTGGGAGCTGAGGAAATGCATGCAAGGATCCATGGAAGTCTCCATATAAACAGTGAATACGCATGTCTGCCAAAGTAAGCAGAATGCCATTTACTTCCATGAAAATTGAGTGTGCAAGTGTCTATATGGAAAGACAGAAATAATATAGAGATTCCCCCAGGCTATGCAATGACTTGCAAACTGTTAGACACACAGCAACAGATATTTTCCAAAGAAGTGATGAAAATAAAAGATATTTACATTCAATAGAGTTGAGGTAGCTCCAAAGAGTCAATTTGGAAGGAATCCCCTAAGATGAAGGGAAGCAATAAATAGAATACATTAGAATCTTTCAACAACATAAGCAACACAATTTATTTTAAACAGTTGAACAAATAAGTTGGTTGTGTATTTATATTAGGGAAGAGTTTCTAAAACACAAACTAATAGTTGATCACTCAGAGAGATATTTGTCCTTCAGTTGCAAAGGGCATTATTTTTAATCATCAAAATATTCCTTCTCTAAATATTTATTGAGGGTCAACAGTGTTCAAGTGGACATAACTGCAAAGAAAAAAGAGGCATGTTCTGCCCTAGAGAATACTCGTATCTAAGAAAGAAGATAGAGATTTATATTGTAAAGACAATTTGAGATAAAAGGCTAAATATTATTATGTTATTTTCTAGATGTATGGTATATCTGTGGGGCCCCTGTGGGTTATCCTACACTTTTAGTCTACTTCTTTCAAAAGAACATTTATTTTGTTACAAAAAAATTATTGACCATCTTGACTCCTAATAATAAGGAAAGCTCTTTAGGTAAATAAGGGGAAAAAAGCTTTGTAGAAGATTCCACCACTGATTAACAGAAATTATATGTGCTTAGTTGCAAGAAGATAGGTAGGTACCTTACCCCAGGGTTTGCCATAGTTCAAGATTAATTATACTGCCCAGTTCCTACAACTATGTCTCTACAATCTAACTGGACAATTTGCAGATTATGTAGAGCCCAGGGTTTTCCTCCTCAGCTATGTTTTCTTTCATGGTATGTTTGTCTAAATGTCTGTGTGTCTGTCTATCTATCTGTCTATCTATCTATCTACATATTTATGGAAATAAAACAGATTAAATAGCATACTATATTAATTTTAGCAGGACATAAAAGAAAGTTGAAATATATGTTAAAAACTCAGATTTGAGTATTTCTTAAAAGATTTTATTTATTTGAGAGAGAGAGAGAGAGAGAGAGCGTGCACAAGCAGGGGGAGAGGCAGAGGGAGAAGCAGATTTCCCCTGAGCAGGGAGCCCAAAATGGAGCTATATCCCAGGACCCTGGAATCATGACCTGAGCCGAAGGCAGATGCTTAACTGACTGAGATACCCAGGCACCCCTCAGATATGAGTATTATCATGACATCCCCGAAGAGGAGCCATATGATTATATAAAAATGAACACACACTTCATACTAAATTGTGCTTTCATTTTTCACTAAATATTGCATTTTATACATTTTTCCTAACAGCTCTTACTGGCCTACCTCATTTATTTTTTTTTAAGATTTTATTTATTCATTTGACAGAGAGAGACAAAGCAAGAGAGGGAACACAAGCAGGGGGAGTGGGAGAGGGAGAAGCAGGCTTCCCGCCAAACAGGGAGTCCGATGTGGGGCTTAATCCCAGGACCCTGGGACCACGACCTGAGCCGAAGGCAGACACTTAACGACTGAGCCACCCAGGCGCCCCTGGCCTACCTCATTTATTCTGAAAGTAGCAGAATAAGGATGTACCATAATTTATTGAACTAATACACACTTGATAGGTGATTCTGCTGTATCAGTTTTTGCTATTATTTTGAATTAAAGCAGTATTTAATAATGTGTATGCCTGCACATGTATTCAGCAAATGTTTATGAGTATATTTTATAAGTAAATTTAATGTGGCTGTTTTATCAAAAGGTAGAGGTAAGTACATTTTTCAGTTTGAGTAACTAATGATAAATAACTCTCAATAAACTTTATACAATTTTACACATCTTTTAACATTATGTAAAAATCCCTGCTTTTCCAAGACCTTGTTAATTTGATGATCACCAAAATTAATTTAGTTTGAAGAGGAAAATTCCTGAGCCTATTGTTATTTGCTTCTTCCCCAAGAAACTTCTGATGGTGTGTCAGAAATATGTTACCAAATAAATTTTATTTTTAAATCTTTTATCTTTATTAAGAAGTGGTAACAGAAGTGGAAGAAAAGAGGAACCCAGTTGAAAAGCACACAAGAAATGTAATGCACAAATATCAAAAACCACCTGTGATCATAGCCAGATTCATTGGGAGTTGGAGTTTGTAGACCAGATATTGGTGGTTCAGTCAGTATGAAGCTCAAAGAAGATAAGCTCCAGTTTTGAGAGCACAGATATCACGGGGTCAAATGTTGGAATGGCTGTCATATATATGTCAGCACTGACAAGCAAAGGAAAAGGGTATCTTCCTCTCAATGCCCATCCTTTCTTTCTTCCTTCTTTCATTCCTCTAATATATTTTGTGGCTTCACACAAAATACCTATTTTTTTATACATCATCTCCCTTACTTCTACTTTTTATTTCAAGTTTATTTCATACTACTTTGATAGTATTATCCACACAACCCACCCCCTCTATACTCTTAGAGAAAAGTAAGATTATTGAAAGATTAGTCCCATGACAGTTCAACTGATTCTACCAATCTTTTCTTTAAAAGAAAATAATGACAGCAAATAATAGTTGTCTTTTGCTCACGACTGCCTCAGAATAGCTCTTTTTGGTGAGGGTGAGTTATATATTCAATACACACTTAATTTGACAAGATCAGAACTAAATTGCTTTTCTGAGTAGTCCTGATTACAGCATATTGTGCTAAACTATTATGTCTGTGTAATCAAATACACTATAAACTGTCTTTTCTCTGAAGCATGCCAACGCCATGCAAAAATGAAGTGAATAAGAAATATGCAGGTACAAATGCAAGCAGTTTACTTGGGAAACACACGTGTGATGTTATACAAGGCATTTCTTCCAGAATCTGATCAAATAAAGCTCTAAACGCAGAGCTGAGCAGACAAAGCAGTGCATTACATTAGCACAGTATTACAAAACACCACAAAGACAAATAGAGAAGCCATCTCAAAACCTGGCAATTTATGCAGTGTGTGTGCAGCTAGAAAATGTAAAGTGCAATTTTTTGACAACAGATCTAATGGAGTAATATTACAGGCATCCACAGCATATTCTAGCATGTCAGGTCTCCAGAACTAAACCAGGGCCTCTTTTGAATGAGAATAGTAGGTACTTCTGTATTCACTGAGAAATAGTCTAATACTTCAATATTTTGGTTTAAGTACATTCTGAGTGCCTTTATCTCATCAAATGCTCCCATAAATTTTGTTTAAGCAAATTGTACAGAATAATGAGAGCCCTCCAAGTCAAGCTTAATATATGGCAGTGTCCTCATGGATTGTTTTCATATATGTTAAGAAGACCTCCAAAGATACTAAAATAAAGAGTGTATAATCACAGTGTCTACTTAAAACTTCTTGATTAAATGAATACCCTTGTGTTTTTAAACTATATATGCAAATGGTTCAGGTCATGGTCCCAGAGTCCTGGGATTGAGCCCCTCATCAGGCTCCCAGCTCAGCAGGGAGCCTGCTTCTCCCTCTCCCCCCACTTGTGCTCTCTCTCTTGCTCACTCTCCCTCCCTCTCTCTCTCTCTCTCAAATAAATAAAATCTTAAAAAAAAAAAAAAGAAAAAGAAAACTGATTTCTATGACATTCTCCAGCATAACTTTCTAGGTAATTGTATAAAAGTCACTCCACATTTCGAGGTCTCAGTTGTATTCTCCTACATACCCATCATCATTAAGGTATTTTTCTATCTCTATGATAATTTAATTTTTTTTTTTTTAAAGATTTTATTTATTTATTTGACAGAGAGAGACACAGCGAGAGAGGGAATACAAGCAGGGGGAATGGGAGAGGGAGAAGCAGGCTTCCCGCGAAGCAGGGAGCCCGATGCGGGGCTTGATCCCAGGACCCTGGGACCACGACCTGAGCCGAAGGCAGACGCTTAACGACTGAGCCACCCAGGCGCCCCTATGATAATTTAATTTTATGCCTAACTCTATGAATGTGGACATTTGGGTAAGCATCCCTTTCTATTATCTCAAATAATGACAAAGACCACACAAGGAGTAAATTTTATAAAAATCCTTTAAAGAGCTTAATGTTTGAGACTTCACTATGATGCATTAATTTATTAAAGAATCTATCTTTAATATCCTACACTGTCATAAGACAAAACTGAAGTGGACCTTCTAACTATACATAAGTAGATTTAACTTTTCACAACACAGAAATTATAACTACAAAGATGCGAACAGATGCAGAGTTGATAAAAGTGTGGGTTCAGACATAAAACTGGCAGTCTTTAAATTATTTACAGTAAGTAAACAAACAAGCAAACCTGTCTTAATCTTCAGGCTGTTAAGACTAAATCAATACATATCTTATAAAGATGAAAGGCCTAACGAAAAATAGGTACATTTCATTAGTAACAAAAGAAAACAAAATAACTGCTTAGATATAAATCTAACAAAACCTGTACAAGATTTATATGAGGAAAACTACAAATTCTGATTTAAAAAATCAAAGATCTAAATAAATAGATATTTCATGCTCATGGGTAGGAAGATTCAATATTATTAAGATGTCAGTTCTTCCCAAGTTGATGCATAGGCTCAACATAATCCAAATAAAAATCTCAACAAGATGTCTGTTAATATTGACAAACTGATTCTAAAGTTTATATGGAAATTGAAAAGATCCAGAATAGCCAACCATTTTAAAGAAAAAGAACAAAGTCTGAGGACTGCCACTACTCAACTTCAAAACTTACTATAAAGTTACCATAAGCAAGACAATGTGGTATTGGTGAAAGAATGGACAAATAGATAAATGGGACAGAATAGTGAGCCCAGAAATAGACCTACACATGTATAGTCAACTGACCTTTGGTAAAGGAGAGAAGACAATTCAATGAAGAAAAGATAGTCTTTTCAACACATTGTGCTGGAGCAACTGGATATCCACATGCCAATCATCACCACCACCACCACCATCATCATCATCATCTAGACACAAACCTTATATTTTTTCACAAAATTTAACTCAAAATGAGTTATAGACCTAACATAAATGCAAAACTATAAAAATTTCTAGAAGAGGAGGAAATCTAGGCACCCTTGAGTTTGGTGATGATTTTCTTTAGATATATGGTGGTGATTCATGAAAGAAAAAATTGTTAAGTCGGACTTCATCAAAATAAAAACTTTTGTCCTGCAAATTACACAAAAATGAAGAGAATGAAAGAACAAATCATAGATTAAGAGAAAAAAAGATTGTGAAATATATTTCTGATAAAATCTAAAACAGTGAGAACACCAAATGCTGGCTAGGATGTGGAGAAATAAAAATGCTCATTCATTGCTGGTGGGAATGCAAAATGGTACAGCCACTTTAGAAGATAGTTTGGCAATTTCTTAAAGAGCTAAGCATAGTCTTACCATACAATTCAGCAACAGTGGTCCAAGGATTTACCCAAATGAGTTGCAAGCTTATGTCCACACAAAAACCTATACACAGATTGTGTATAGCAGATTTATTCATAATTGCCCTAAATTGGTAGCTACCAAGATGTAGGTGACTAATTAAACAAACCATGGTGTATCTATACAATTGAATATTATTCAGAGATACAAATAAACGAGCTACTAAGATATGAGAAGGCATGGAGGGAACTTAGATAAATATTGTTAAATGAAAGAAGCCAGGGGCGCCTGGGTGGCTCAGTTGGTTAAGCAACTTCCTTCTGCTCAGGTCATGATCCTGGAGTCCCGGGATCGAGTCCCACATAGGGCTCCCGGCTCGGCAGGAAGCCTGCTTCTCCCTTTCCCACTCCCCCTGCTTGTGTTCCCTCTCCCGCTGTCTCTCTCCCGCTGTCTCTCTCCCGCTGTCTCTCTCTCTGTCAAGTAAATAAATAAAATCTTTAAAAAAAAAAAAAATGAAAGAAGCCAGTGTGAAAAGACTATACACTGTGATTCCAACCATATGACTTTCTGGAAAAAGGCAAAACTAGAGAGACAATAAAAAGACCAGTGGTTGCAAAGGTTTGAGGCAAGAAGGGATGAATAAGTAGAGCACAGAGGATTATTAGGGCAGTGAAACTACTATATATAATATTATAATGGTAGATACAGGACATTATGCATTTGGCAAAAATTCATAGAATTGTATAAGACAAAGAGCAAATCCTCATTCAAACTATAGACTTTTGTTAAAAATAATGTATCAATATTCGTTCATCAATTGTAAGAAAAAAGAGTATCACACTAATACAAAATGTTAGTCACAGTGGAAACTTTATGTGTGGGGACAGGACAGAGGGATTATAGGAACTCTGAACTTTCTGCTCAGTTGTTCTGTAAACTTGAAACTTCTATAAAAAATAATAAAATCTTTTTAAAAATATGTGTGCTCTATCAAGAATTTTAGAAGATGGGGCGCCTGGGTGGCTCAGTCATTAAGCGTCTGCCTTCGGCTCAGATTATGATCCCAGGGTCCTAGGATCGAGCCCCACATTGGGCTCCCTGCTCTGCAGGAAGCCTGCTTCTCCCTCTCCCACTCCCCCTGCTTGTGTTCCCTCTCTGTCTCTGTCAAATAAATAAATAAAATCTTAAAAAAAAGAATTTTAGAAGAAAAATTAGCTCAAAGCATGACATACAAGAATAAGCAACCATCTAAGGAGTAGGTATCTAGTTTTTAAAAATCTAAAACAGGAGAATCAGAGAAACTCTAGGAACATTTACCAGATTATAGGCTTTTGGAATACTAGTGATGTATAACTCTGGCTTTTCCATTTAGAGTATTTTCTGTGTGAATATATAGAAGACTATCACAAAGGGAAAGAGGGGATTTATGCTCAGAGAACAAAGCCCTGTGAGTTCATCACCTTCGTGTATATCTTCTAACAGTCGAAGAAACATGCTCGCTTCGGCAGCACATATACTAACAGTCAAAGAAACTAAATATGTCATGGATTATTCAGATCAACACTTTGAAAATCAATGTACTCCCAAAGCTTATGTCCCTCTTCTGAGTTTCCCTAGGGTCTGTACCAAAAGTAACATTTGATCTCTTGAATAAACAGATAGTCTTTGTTTGTGACTCCAGATCAAAGCTAGTACACAGATGGGGAATCTCATGGGAAAGGAAGTGGAAAGAATTTGTGGCTTACACTAAGCTTGTGATATTTTCTGACTTCCTAACTGTCTATAAAAAACTACTACATCACCTGGTTATTGACATGACTGTAAAAAAAAAAAGAAAAATACTTCAGATATTTCTCACTGCATTCTAGTCTTAGAAAAAAAATTTAAAAACCAACTTTTGTGTTTTATGTTTTCATAAAGAATCTTCTTTCTCTCTCTCCTCAATAAGCATAATCCTTGTTTTTTCACATTACCTTGCTTACAGGGAGGTTATATTGATCCTATGTTTTGCTGATTAAAAGCATATGCTAATGTCCCTAAAAGCGTGTCATTGATTTAATAATGACAATTCAGAGTCTGCCTTTATCCAAAATTGGTAAAAGACAACCCATTCGGTGTGTGCATTGGCACACATGCATGCCAATGGGTGTTTATTGCTGAGTTGACTGCATTCTAGCCAACTTGATCCTTGCTTGCCAGCATTACCAAGTATAACACAAAATAAAAGGCACTTCCTAAACACCACACAGTACAATCGGGTGGCTACAAGAAGAGACAAACATAAATAAGACACCGCGGGCTTCCTTGAGCAGAGTGTTGCTATGGGAGAATGTGTTCTGTGCTCTTGTAAGCACACGGACAAAATGAACTTTTGGAATACGAGTCATTCCGGGGAAGGGGACTGCCTGGAGGTAAAATTCTTACAGCACAGTGAGAGTAAAAGATTATTCTGAAATCCCATAGCTAGTTACTGGTTATGTCTGGTGTCTAGGTCACCTGCCCTCTAGTTCACTGCTCTTTCTACTGAATTTTACTGCTTTTGTTCTTAGTTTCTCAACTACCAAATCATATTTGACAAGTACCACTTAAGGTTACCATTGCAGATCACTAGAGTTCATTTCCCTAGCACCTTGAATCAAAAGGAAAGTAGGATAAAGAGAGTGGAGAAAAAAAATCCTTGGGTTCAAAGGAAAGTGCAGAAGGCCGTGCCTTTCCCAGTGCTACGGAAATTGTTCATGTTCACAGCTCTGGAAAAAATAAGCATTCTGTGCTACTGATGTTCTACTAAAATTGAATGTGTTGATGTCACATGGCTGGTTATGCCTTTGTCTTCTGATGTTCTGTTTCATTTTTAGATTACCGAGGTTTTAAAGTACTTCAGTCTCAGATTAAGAAACAATTTGAGAATATGCTCTTTTTTTCCATATAGAATAGTAAAGAACCTCAAGTCAGTAAGAAGACTTGCTGTGACTCAACTTGCTGTCTTTAAGAAGTTTTTACTCTCTTTTCCATTCAATTTAGTACTATTTCTGCTCCCACTACCTGAATTATGCAGCCTCTAATCCAAGGAAAAGATTTATCAATTCTGTCTCATATTTACATCATCTTAACTCATACAAAGGAGAACAAATTTTTAAATTAACGAACGTCATATTTTTAGGCATGAGTGCTTATGGAGGGTGATATTATTGCTTAAATTCTTATAAAGGCAATCTACTTCCACCCTGTACATGAAATGGGGGTATGATCAACTCATTTTTATTAAATTGTTACTCTTTGTAAATCAGGAATAATAATTTTTATTAGGGAGCAGATGCTTCATGTAAATGACCTTGAGCAGTGTCTGGTACATAATAAGTGCGGAGTAAACACAACCATTGTTGTTGTTCCTATTAAGCTGGCCATGCACGGTTTGCCCCTCCAGATTGATCATATACCCTTCTCTGCCCTGTTTCGTGCTGTGGGAGGTTGCTCTTGTGGAATGTCTCCTCAGGGCGCCCGTGTTTCTGGCTTCCTGTTAGCTGCTGCCCATGGAGACACTGCAGGAGATCGGAGGCCAGAAAGAGAGAGCTGTTG
This sequence comes from Phoca vitulina, assembly GCF_004348235.1. NCBI lineage: Eukaryota > Metazoa > Chordata > Mammalia > Carnivora > Phocidae > Phoca > Phoca vitulina. The sequence continues at coordinate 23,616,448 of NW_022589720.1, forward strand.
AGGTATTTAGTGCTCCCACATCTGAGCTGCCTCTATGAAGTGGCTGATGTCCGTTATCTTGAATTGTGGTCCCTGTATGTGGCTCATCATCTACGGCTGCAACTCTCTCACTCAGTTCTCTGAACTCCTTAGCCCCAGCTCAAGGATGTTTCTGGTGTTACTAGTCTCTTTGTTATCTCTTGCTGGTTCCATTTGTTCTTTCCATGAATCTATAAATAATCCTTCATTAAACTTTCTTCCATCAAGACTTCCAAGTGAATTATGTGTTCACAGCTAGGAACTTGGATCCTAAAATAGTAATACCAATTACAACCTCTGCCATCACATCACCACCATCACTACTAGAAAATGACTAGCGATATTATTAAAATTACTAGTACTGTTACTATTGCAATTACTATGATTACTACTCTTACTACTGCCGCTGTTGTTACCATTACAGGAAGTAGAATAATACCAGCAATAATATTAATGTCACCATGTTAAGATGAGGATGAAGTGAAAGGACAAATTATACTTATTTCCTTCTATGAATTAAAGCATTCCAGCGCCATACCTTTCAAATGTAGGGCGCCCTTCTCTTACTTTCATTTATTTCTCTCTAATGCCCAAAGACGATGGTAACAATTTCCATTTTCTTTCTTCTTTAATAACTGCCTAACCTTGACTTACCTTCTCAATTTCTAGCCCCATAACCCCAGCTCATTCCACAGAAGAAAGAAATCACCTGGCACATTAGTTTCATATTTTTATTTACCTGACAAATGAATCAAAGAAGTTAGGTAGTATTACTGTAGACAGGAAATCATCATAGGCAAGAGGATAACAAAGACATCAGGCATGCTCAATGGCAATAAAGTCTGACAGGTGTAACAGACATCACACCCATCACATATTCTTTCTGATCAATTTAGTGTGGTTTTGTCAGGACCTGTCTTATTTTATAAAAATAAGGACAATTTAAGAAGTGGATCAACTGCTTCTAAAATAGAAGTCATGACATGAAAGAGAGAAGAATTAGACCTATAACTAGAGAACAAACTGATGGTTCCCAGAGAAGGCAGGGGTGGGATGATGGGCACAATGAGTGAACAGGAGTGGGAGACACAGGCTTCTGGTAATGAAATAAGTCACGGGAATAAAAGGCACAGCATAGGGAATCTAGTCAATGATACTGTGATGTGTTGGATGGTGATAGACAGTAGTAGCTACACCTGTGGTAAACACAAGATAATGTATAGAGAAGTTAAATCACTATGTTGTATACCTGAAACTAGTGTAACATTGTGTGTCAACTATACTCAAATTTTTTTCAAAAAAGAACATTATTTTTACAAATAGCAAAAAGAAAAAAAAGAAGTCCTGAGAAGACCCCAGCTTGTGTAAATTATCACCGCCACAGACCCCACCTATGTGTATTTGCCAAGAATCTTGTAGATGGATGAGTGCTGGTAAATATCACTAGCTGAACTAATGCTATAGGAATTTTGATCTCTTGAGACATGGCTAATATTTTATCACACCGTGAACATTCTCTTTAAAAATAAAACATATTATGTTCTTTATTTTCATATTTTCTTTATCTTTTAATTAACTGTTGTTTCAAAATAGATTCCATCTAAAAAAACATCCAGTTTATAAGTACAGTATCTTATTTACACATATGTCTTTAGCTAGTGATACTAAATTATCTTATTAACTCCACTGTCATTTCTGCTAACTTTTAAAATACCTATATTGTGTTACTGCTAAATGGCATCAAAACATATTCCTTAACAACAAACTGACTCATGTTCAAAACTCATTATCTCCTATAGCCTAATAAAAATTAGCACTATATGCTTCAGTCTCTTGAGACTGAAAGGATTTTTAATACTAAGCTTGGTTCATTTTTTTGGTGCATATAGTGCTAATTTTTATTAGGCTATAGGAGATAATGAGTTTTGAACATGAGTCAGTTTCCATGATTTGTTCTTCAAAACCAAGACAGTCATTGATACAGAAAAAAAAAAAAAAATCACAGAAGTAGTGTTTCGATTGACATGCCTTCCTCATTCTACTTGGCAAGTTTAAGTATTTTATTATGCTATACATGCTTCTTTTTATACAGTTGTCATTGTGATGGGCATGTAAAATGAGTCTTGTTTTGGAGTCTTGTTAGTTTAAAGCAGCTGTCAAAATCTCCCTTCTCCAAATTATGAATTCCATCTTAAAACCTTGCCTGCACAATTTTTGGCAAATTGTGCTTCCCCTTACTTTTTGTTTATGGGTCCTAGTACTATATTTCCTCATCGATTAATTTATCTGGTCCTATCCCAATATGCTCACAGCATTGCTGTCAAAATGAAACTATAAGCCCTCTTATCTCAAAGTAGATGATCCCATAATCATGCAGTTACTTAGAACTGCCCCTTTTTTATTTTACTTTCTCATATCCTTTCTTATATCACCTCCCTCTCCCCAGCATCTCAAAACTTTCTTTTTTGAATCTGAATAAAATGATCATCAAAACTAGACATAGTCCTTGCATTCAAGAAATTTAGTGTTTCGTGAAGGTAAATCATCAATCACATGATCTCACAAATACATAGAAAATCATAATCATAACAAATGTAATGAAAAAATATGTATTGTATAAAAGCATGCAACAGGGTAAACTGACCTGACCCTAAAATTCACATTAGGCAAGTGTAGACACCAAAGAGGGCTCCGTGAGCCACAAAGAAGATTTGACTGTCTTTTGCTAAAAGAATCGGGAATTCAATAACATGTTTTAAACAAGGTAGAAATGTGATCAGATTTGTCATTTTATTTTTTTATTATGTTCAGTTAGCTAACATATAGTATATCATTGTTTTTGATGTATTGTTCAACAATTTGTCATTTTAAAATTTGACTCTGGTTTCCATTCAGAGAAGTGGCCTAGGAAGAGCAAATGTGGAAGTAGGAGAACATTTAAGTGACTATTCTCAGAAGCTAGGTGTTCTGTATGTCTATTGCTTAATTATAAACCACTTTGAAATTTAGAGCAAACCATTTTGTTAAGCTCACAAACTCCGCGGGTTGGGAATCTGAACAGAGCACAGGGAATACAGCTGAGGGTGACTCCCTGAGTTGAGAACTGAACTCATCTGGAGGCTTCTTCACCAACATCTGGAATGGGATTACCTGAAGGTTGGGTCCAGCTGGGGTGTTGGTCAGAGTAACTACACATCGGCCTTTCTATCCAGGTTTGCCTTCCTTATAGGATGGCAGACTCATATCAGTTGGACCTCTTACATGGTGGCTTAGAACTCCAAGAGTTACTGTTCCCAGCAAACAAGAAGGAAACTGCAGGGCCTTTTATGAGCTGCCCTTGGAAGTAACATGGCATCACTTCTGCGCTACTCTATCGGTCAAAGTATTCACAAACTCAGCCAAATTGAAAGGGAAAGGACAAAACTCTGCAACTCGTAAAGAAATGAATGTCAAAGAATTTGCAGCCCTGTTTTAAGCTTCTGCAAAAGTAATAATGTGATGCTAATTGAGACTAAAGAAGTTAATAGGATGAGAATAGGGTATATTTGAAAATATTGGAATGCTTCTACGATGTACTGATGTCCTTGATTCATTCCTGACATAGATGTTTTATTTCTCTTTTTCTTTATTCAGCCTTTTTACAAGTTAGAATTGAATTACTCCTTTCAAAGAATGAACTTTTATATTTGTTAGCTTTTTCTATTATATGTTTGTTTTCTATTACAGTAATTGTGATCTTTATTATTTCTTTCATTCTTCTTCTAAGTATAATTTGCAGTTTTTCTAACTCATTAAAGTGGGTGCACAGAACTCTGACTTTCAGCATTTCTACATATATAAAATATGTTTTGAGTTCTGTATTTCTCCTTAAGCACTGTTTCAATGATATCTTTTAAGTTCTGATACCTAGTATACTGTTTTCCATATATTTAAAATATTTTATCATTTTTATTGTTTTTCTTTGATGCATAATTTTTAAAAACATATTAGTTAATTTCCAAATATATGGGAATTTGTGCTTAGTTTTCTGTATTAATTTCTAGCTTAATTTTACTGTGATCAGAGAACATACTCCATATTTTATCAGTGCTTTGAAATGTGTTGAGACATGCTTGATGGCCCACCATATGGATAATTTCTGTCAGTGTTTCATGGGCACTTAAAAAGAATGTGTACTCTGCAATTGTTGAGTTTAATTGTTATATATAGCAATTAAACAATTTTGTTTATTATGCTTTTCAAATCCTCTATATCCTTACAGATTTTTTATGCTGTTCTATTAATTACTGAGAGTAGTTTTAAAAATACCCTACTGGTTTTAGATTTGTTTATTTCTCTTCTTAGTTTTAGAGACTTCTGCCATACACATTTAAAACTATGGTGTTAAAATTCTTATATGCTCCTGTTGAATTGACACTTTTATTATATTAAAATATCTTTCTTTTTTTAAAGTAATGGTTTTTGCTTTAAGTTTACTTGGTCTAATATGTAGTAGAACTCAGTTTTCTGTTAAAGTTGGCATTTTTGACAATTTTTACTGTCAAAACTACATATTCATATATTTTCATGTGAATATTGTAAGTAGCATGCAATTTCATTTTTATCCCATATGAAAAAGTTCGTATTTTAGCTGTATGTATTCTTTATTCTGTTATATACTGATGAGTTAGAATTTAGGCCAGGTCTTACCACTTACTTTGTTTTATTCTGTACCTCTTCTTTGTTCTTTTGCCTCTCATTAAAAAAAAAATTCTTTAAGATTCATTTAATTCCAGTTTTTCTCCATTTTTCTCCATTTTTTCTCCATTTTTAGGTTTGCATTCCTTCAGTATATATTTATCACTTCTCAAATAACATAGGATCTTAGGATACATAACTCTAAGTACCTTCCTCTTTCATTCTGTTCATCTATTTTAATTTTATATGTTTAACTTGTGATATAATGTTATTGCTTTTTTTATGCAAGTAAAAAATTATTTAAATTCACACATTCTTCATTTCAGTTCACCATTCTTCATTTCTCCTTACATCTCTGATGTGAAATCTTAGATTTTCCACCTCCCCAAAACAAAACTATCTCCTATGGGGTAGCATTCTAATTTGATAGTCACTTCCTACTGAATACTTTACAATATCATTCCTTATTCTCTGGCTTACATGTGTTTGTCTTAACAAATTAGCTATTTACCTTAGTTTTAATCTTTTGATGACAATATGTCTTTATTCTTTGGCTACTGTCATCATTTTCTTTGACTTTTGGTTTTTAGTAACTTGCTATACTGTACCTAGATTTTTTACAATTTCTCCTGGTATTTTTTCCCTTTTTTTCCTGGTTGGGGTTCTAGACAATTCAGAAAAACTCTCAGCTATCATTTCTTCACTTGTTCCTTTTAACCCAGCCTCATTCTCGTTTCTTTATGCACTGATCGTATACACGTTAAAGCTTTCTTTCATCAATCTCCTATGTTCTTTTATGTGTTTCCCTCATTTTGTCTTTCTGCACTTTAGTGTATATATTCTCTACTGACTTATCTTCTCATTGGCTAATTCTTTATCATTCAGATAGGCTTTAATTTCAATTATTGTTTCTTCATTTCTGGATAGATGATTAGATTTTGTTATACTTTTGAATTATTTTCTGAAATTCCCAACCATGTCATTTAATTTCGTGACAATTTAACTATATTTATTTTTATTTTATTTATTGTATTTTTTAAGGGGGTGGGAGAGAGCAGGGGGGGAGAGAGAGAACACACGTGGGATGGTAGAGGCAGAGGAAGGGAGACAGAGAATTTTAAGCAGGCTCCATATTCGGTGCGGAGCCTGCCGCAGGGCTTGATCTCACTACCCTGAGATCATGACCTGAGCTGAAATCAAGAGTCGGGTGTTTAACTTAAAGTGAGCTACCCCAGCACCCCTAATTACATTTATTTTAAAGTCTTGCCATGTTTGGATATACTATGAATTTGTCTCTATTGTCTGCTATTGCACATGCTTTTTGATCGATTATTGTCTTTTGTATATGTGGGGTTTGTTGTTTTTCATATAACACTGATGAAAGAGTCCCAAGATATTACTTTTCCAAAGAGGGCATATTTTTCTTCTATAAAGCAGCTGGCCATGGACAAGCTTATCCATATACAGTTTGCAATAAATTGAATTTGGCCTCAGTGTCTTTTAGGATTGGCCAATTTCTCAATAACCTTTATCTTTTTTGTAGCCCTTTATGGCCCAATTGAAAGCTTGGGGTGATTATCAGGGTCCATCATCTTTAATGGGCCATCAACACCATTTTTCATTTTCCAACCCCATGATTTTGCTGAACGGTCCATTCACTCTTTAGATTTCTAGTTTCTGATTTGGAATCATCAAATGCCTTGATGAGAAAAGCTATACTGAATATTGGGATCATTTGCTGGACTTCCATTCTCTCTGGGATCTTGGTGTCACAATCCTTACTTCCTTGATACTTCACATAGATATTTAAAAATATTTTTTTCTGCTTTTCTAGTTAATCTCAGCAGGAGAGTTGGCTAAGAAGATGTTTTCTACCATTTCTGGAAGCAGACCTCTGTCCCTGCTTCATTTTTCTTCATAGGTTTGCCCCTGGCAGAATATTAGAGATTTATGCATTTACTGGCTGGCTCCTTTCACAATAACTCACAGAGACTTTATTGGCTTGTTGCGTATTTTTTTCCTACTCCATGTTACATCCACAGGTTTGAAAACAGTGGCAGTTACATATGACGCAGGCAATACACATACATAAGAGAATTCAGACAAGAGGTCAGAATAAAAGATGCCAATTTTGGAAAACACTGAAGTTGTGGTTCTCTTAAGAGACTTTATCATGCATACGCACAGTTTGTAGAACTCTGCTTGATCAAATGGACCAGCATGATATTTGTGCTTGAAGAAGCAAAAGTAACACAAATTATGTGTGTGTCATTGAAATTTGTGATATTAGTGTGAAATCGTGTTGTGCACATATAAATACAGATCACATTCACACTTCTGATACATGCAGTGAGTTCATATTTTTCAAAATATAGAATCAGAGATATGAGTTCTCATAGGGTAAAAAGGCTACTATCATATATAGAGTAATATTTTTAAGTGAGTATCATTTTACATTGCATTGCTTGTATTTTTCAAATTTTTAGTTACAAATACAAATAATAATTCATTAAATTTCCTTTTGAAATTATGCTTAAGTAATTTACAAATGTAGGCTTAATCTTAGCTATGTATTCTCCTATAACAAGTAATCAAAGTGTTTATTTTTTATTTTTAGTATCCAATACTTTCACTTTTTACTTTTTAAAAATAATTTTAAATGAGGGGAAATGATAGCAACCTGAAATCATGTTAATTTTGACAGAAACAGCATTGTCCCTAAGGCTCTCAGTGATGAAATGACAGTAAGATCAAAGCACTATCCAAACTATGCCCAGTGAATCTGTCTTAAGTAGCATCAATCAAATAATAAAGTACAGATTTAAAAAATGCCTCAAAATACATCATGTGTTTTATTATTATGGAGAGATACATTGGCATAAACCTTACTATTTATTCTTCCAGAAAAACTGAGCAATAATTCACTTAAAATATTATTCAGGAATACTTAAAATCCCCTTTCATAATGCTAAATGAGGCAGTAGAATAAAATGAAAGCAGTTACATTTTAGTAAAATAAATAAATAAATAAAAATAAATGAATCCAGAATTTAAATTAGAACACCAGGGAAAAACAAAAGTAAACCAGAGTATAGAGGAAAAGGGAATTTGTAGAGTTGAAAGCTAAAATAGCTGAATTAACTCTTCTATATACAAAATTTAAGACATTAAAGAATTTTTTTAAAATAAATATAATTCTTATATGGGTATCTAAGAAATCATTTTAAAATATACAATAAAAATGAGAATAGAAAAGAGTACAAATTCATATGTTTAAACATATACTTTAAAACCCATGTGAAATCAATATTTTTTTGATAAGTATGGATTTTTGAAAGTGTCTCAAGAAAAGTTAAAAAAAAAATCTGAGCTAAAAAAAAAGGATTTTTTTCTTAATTACTTCAAAAACAGGTACTAGATCTAGATGAATTCATGAATTCATGAAGTAGAACATCAGCTTTGTGACTGTGCTGTGGGTAGAAGCCAAAAAGTTATAAAGAAGAGTGTTAATTGAAAAAGGAAGGACACTGAGAAAATTCTTATAAGAAACTGGAATAGAGATGACATGTGTAACAAAAAGTTTCACAGAACCATTGCCTGAAGTAACATGGAAAATAGAAAATTTACTTTAGATCTGGTGGATCTGTCTAAAGAGATTTCCAAGCAGAATTTTAGCTCTGTATGGTAGCAAGGAATAGAGAGATAAGGTAATGTTTGAAATGTTTCACTTTAAGTAGAATTTAGTCAAAATATAAGGGATCCAAGACTTGTTGAGCTAGAAAATAATGTTTTTCACTGCATGTCTTTCCAACCAGGGGAAAAACAAAAAGTTTCAAAATGGGAAATAACATCAGAGCAAAGGTAAATTCCAGGATGCTCCTACCAAAACATAATCTCAGGATAACATTGATATCATGGGGGCGCGGGTGATTGTAAACCCTTTGTTAAGACGTCAGAAAGATTTAAGGCAGTGCCTTGGAGACCATATCATCTAGGCCAGGAGTCAGCAAACTTTTTTTTTTTTTTTTGCAAACACCAGATGGTAAAATATTTTAGACTGTTGGCCATATCACTTCTGCAGCAACACTCAGTTGTCATTGTCAAGAGAAAGCAGCCATACACAATACATGAATGAATGGGTGCGGCTATGCTCCAATAAAACTAAATACAAAAAACAGGTGGTAGGTCAAATTTGTCCATGGACCACAGTTTGCTAACCCTGAGCTAGACAAAAAGGTATGTAAATTTCATAAAGGAATGCCTTCTAGACCTTCTGTGATAAACCAGAAGTCCTTTAAGAATCCTAAAGTTGCCCTGTATCACCCTGACACTCACTCCACGTCAGAGAGTGGCCTGTCTCATGGAATTGTGAGGCTGTTCCTCTTGTCCAAGTCCCAACATTATTCAGACACACAAAAACCGCATTGTTTTAAAGAGAACTGTACTGGGAGAAGCACCTTTATGTTGTGATAAACGTGACAAAGGTAGCTCAAAATGAAAAGAGTTGCCTCTTCTTCAACTTTCTGTGCTTAGGATGCAGGCTGCAAAAACTCAGCAACAAACAGAGGTTATTTGTAATGTAAAAGGAAAAATGACGCAGAATCAGAGCCAAGTGTCAGAAGGTAAAACCAAAACCACAGAAAACCACCCCCAGGGAGAAGGACTGGGACCTACTAAAGGGACTGGTACATAAAACAGGCTGAATGTCAGAACTGTCATGAACCAGAGACTTCTGCTGTACATCCCATTCTTCCCGTTTCCTAGTGGGAATACCCAAATACATGCCTGCCTCATCATCACATGTTGAATGTAGGAGGGATGGTTGTCTCTTTAGCTCAAAGATTTCAGATAAAAGGAACCGTATACTTGCAGATTTGATCTCAAGGAGCCTCATCTGCACCTCGACAAGACTGAGATCATGAGATCCTAGACTGTTAGCTGATGTCTGAACTTAAACTGAGGATGTAATAGTATAATCTTTTGGAGGATAGACTGAATGTATTTTACATGTAGAAAGATACAGATGTAGTGAAAAGAAGATGCACGTGCACCTCAATGTTCATAGCAGCAATGTCCACAATAGCCAAACTGGGGAAGGAGTTGAGATGCCCTTCAACAGATGAATGGTTAAAGAAGATGGTACATATACACAATGGAATATTATTCAGCCATCAGAAATGATGACTACCCACCATTTGCATCGACATGGATAGAACTGGAGGGGATTATATTAAGTGAAGTAAGTCAAACAGAGAAAGACAATTATCATATGGCTTCACTCATATGTGGAACATAAGCAATAGCACGGAGGACCACAGGGGAAGGCAGGGAAATCCAAAGGGGGAGAAAACAGAGAGGGAGATGAACCATGAGAGACTATGGACCCCAAGAAACAAACTGGGGGTTTCAGAGGGGAGGAGGTGGGGGGGAGGAGGTAACAGAGCAATGGGTACCGAGGAGGGAGGGCATGTGCTGTGATGAGCACTGGGTGTTATACTTAACTGATGAATCGTTGAACACTGCGTCAAGGACTAATCATGTACTATACGGTGGCTAACTGAACATAATTTAAAAAAAAGAGTCTGTTTCTTGGTAAAAAAAAAAAAAGAAAGAAAGAAAAGATGTGAGTTGTTACTATCAAAGGGAAGACTACTTCAGGTTGCATTTTGCAAAGAGAATTTTAACAAGATATCTTATTATACATATTCTTCTGCAAAATGATCCTGTGATTCTCTAAAGAAGAAGAGCCTAACCCTCCATACCATTGAATCTGAGTAGGCCCTGAAACTATGAGCAATAGAATGCAGCAGAAATTATGTTGTCTTACTTTCAAGGCTGTGCTTCTACCTGGGCCTATTGGAATATTGATTTGGGGATGCTCTTTCACAACTCAGACACCATATGTTGAGAAACTCAAGGCAAATGCAAATATCAGTAGTAGGCACCACATTTGCGAATCTAACTTAGGTCTGAGTCAACAGTCAGCATCAACTTCCAGCCATGCAAGCTTGCTATCTTGGGCATTTCAAGTCAATGGAAAGTCTAAATGTCTAAAGCCACTATATGATGGCAATTTTATGAAAATCTTAAATAAGAACTGTTTAGCTGAGCCTAGTCAATCCATAGAACCATGAGAGACAATAGTTAAGTTTTTATTTATTTAAAGTCATCAAATGTTGGGCTGGTTTGTTATGCTGAAATTGATAATCAGAACATAAGATTAATTAATTCATAGACTGCCTATTATTATATAGCTCAACAACGCAACTAGAAGTTATTTTCAGTATAAAACCCTTGGCTCAACATTCTTAATGCCTTTACTATATAGGTCACCATCAAAGTCATTAAAATGAAGATTATGAGTTGGCAGAAAAAAATAGATCATAGATACTAGTGGTCATTTGAGACAGTTTAATTACATGTGATGAAAGTTACAGCATTGGTGGTTAAATAGAAACCATCACCAGTCATTTTTTTGCAATTAAATATTACTTGACAAATATTTCCCTAAAGGAGTCAGGGAGACTAATGGTCAGAGATTCTATCATTCTGCCATATAAAAAGTGTTTGGGCCTTCTATCAGAAAGTTTCACTTTTTGAGATTCCTACTTTTGGTAGCTTGATTAATTTTCAAGATACCATATCTTTGACAGACTACTGAACTTTGTGTACCTGTGATAATGTGTATTAACTTGTTAAACAGTGAAAAATAACATAAAAACAAATAATCAAAGATTTAAATGAATTATTGGTTCTCAAAGTATTGTAACAACACAAAGAATGTAAATAAGTAGCATGTTGTACCAATCATAGTCAACTTTTTAATAGTTTTATTTTCAAAAGTTGATAGATTTAGAAAAACATCTCTCACATTAACCAATGAGAAATGTTGTTTTTTTTGCCTTCTTCCTAATACCAAAAAATACAATTTCTTATTTTAAAAATGGATATATATATATATATATATATATAGCCATAATGTAAACAATACAAGTCTTCTAAAAGTTCTCAGTCTCTTCAGGAAAATAAGAATATGTACCTTTATTAATTCTGCCACTTGTGGGACATTGAAGAAAAGTTCTAGAAGCACTGATATATGGCAAGGTTTGAGAATAATAAAATATTTGCTTCATTAAAATATAGTAAATGCAAGAGAGAAGGAATAATAATCTGAAAAACAAATTGAGGGTAAATTACTGAGGCACTTGCACGTCCAAAAATTAGAAATATTTTCAACAGGTAATAAAAAGCTGTTAGATGTTCATCTATTAGCTGAAAGAAGAAAGGGAGGAGAGGTGGAAGGAAGTAAAAGAAAAAGAAGGCGAAAGAAGGGAATGGGAGGAGAAGGACGGAGAGAAGAGAGGTCAAGAGATAATATGAGAGGTGAGAAAAGAGGAGTGACCAAAACAAAATACAAATTATTTATTTATTGGCACGCTATGCTTTCAAAAGTTATTAGAACATATATTGTTCCTTGGGCAGCTGTGACAAGGCTATTTTCAAAGCAAAGAGATTAGGACTGAAACTAATAGAGTTAAAAAATCCAAACTGCATCTTCACTTTGCCTTTTAGTTTGCAGCATCTGAGAAATATGCATGAAAAGGTTTATGCTGAGTTACTAGCGTCTCCTGGAATTCCCCTCCAGTTCATTAGCTTCTGCATTTGCCATTAGCCTGCTTTAACCTGCTTGACTTCCTTGTCCATTGTAGATATGGCCTCTCCCTTTCAGTCCCAGCTCTTTTCGTTTGTGTGTTTTAAAGATTTATTTATTTGAGATCCAGAGAGAGCAGGAGCAGTGGGGGTGGGGAGGAGGTGGGAGAGGTAGAGGGAGAGAGAGAATCTTAAGCAGGCTCTACACTCAATGCGGAGCCAGACGTGGGGCTTGCATAACCCTGAGATCATGACCTGGGCCAAAATCAAGATTTAGAGGTTTAACCGACTGAGCCACCCAGGCCCCCCTCAGTCCCAGCTCTTAGTACACTAGCTTACTTTACTGAACACTACAGCTTTTTCATCAAGTCTCCAGGATCAGAGACTTTGTCACACGATTAGCTTCTTCCTCTGCTCCCCTTTTCAACTTAGGTATTTTCACTATTTGCATATCCTGGACTCCCATCCCCATCATGTACATACCTGGGCACATGTGCTGTGCTTCTCTCTCAGTGAGCTGCTGGTGTCACCAGTTTCTCCTCCATTAGAACTTTAGATCCCTCACTACGGCACTATGACTTGGTTATTTTCCCTACTGTTTCTGAGTATCTGTAGTGGGCACTACAAGAAAATCTGGATAAATTATGAAAAATATACTGTATTTCATTGCTTTTTAGAAGCTCAAAGATTTTTTTTTATCCTATTAGTGCAAACAATGTAATCATGTTAAAACTAAAGCTAGAAAAACAAATCCATTCTCAAGGACTACTGCAGTAACCCATTAAAGTCGAGTGAGGCTGAATCTTTTGCAGCTCTTAGTAAAGTATTTAAATGGGGATAATGAAGAACTTGATGACAGTCTGCTGTTTCTTAGGATTATAAACCAAAAAATATGTATATTTTTTGAAGCATGAGCTGCACAGAATCCCAAACATAATGCAGATCCCATAACAATCCAAACACAGCATAATGTAGAATCTCCCAAACTTTATTTCAACAAAGTCTAAAATAGTAATGTCTATCAGATATTGGATATAAATATTCCTACATTTTAATTTCTGATATTTTATTTTCTCAAAAGCAGTAAGTGGTTTTATAGATATATTGCTAAATATCTGATACTAAATACTGAACCACCAAATTTCACAAAGAAACCTGAGTTTCTCATTCCAACTATTGCAAAGATATAGACTGAACTAAAACCTTCCATGATTATATTTTTGATGTAATATATTCAATATTAATAAATTCATAAGTAAAGAAAAACATGGCAAGTGAGGATACTTTGTTTCTGTAATGAAATTTAATTGATACCCATCTTATTCAAAATGGGACTTCTTGTCAAAAAGTTAGCAGACACATAATAAATAAAAATTTGTTCAACTTATCAAACTACAGCCCAGGCGGATGAGTAGAATCACAAGACTTATGACATTTATGTCTGTATAGACTTAATTTGAAAATAAGAATATACTATGGATACTGATATATCTGAAATATCTCCTTTTTTTCACGTCACAAGAGAACGTGCTGTTGGGCTGAAGTTGATTTTTGCCAGTATAACGGGGGTCATAGGTTCTATGTTACTGGACAAGAACAGAAATGTTTTGTCAATTTCTATGTTCATTTCCTGCAAATATTTTTCTTTCAAGGACTGTTGAAAAAAAATCTACCCTTTTAAATCACTTCTAAAGACTCAACATCTGCTGATTAAAATGTTACAAGTTACAAAACTGCTCCAAATGCAGAGTATCAGTTTCCCTCCCATACCCCCCAAATAAGTCTCATCAACACAGAGGAAGATTTGCTGTTTACCAGATGAGGGCAGCAGAGGGACATAATATAGGTAAAAGAAAGGCCATGTTGGGTTGTCAATAATCCTAATTTAAGAATCTGGAATTCAGAAGTCCAGGTACTGCGATGTGACGTAAATGAGAATTTGAATCAGCAGTGATCGTGTCTAGAGATAGATTGGGAAGGAAAGACTTTAGCCTTCCTTCTACCTTAATCTTTACTGTCCTATCCCCAATTTTGGATATGGGCAATTGATTTTATTAAAATTAACTTTATATAAAGTTCTATGCAAACAGTTCTCTGGATTACCTCTTACAACAAGGTTGCTTTTCCTCTGTAGTAATTCTAAAGCTGCCACCACTATTGCTCATTTTAGGAATTGCCACATATTATTTTATAGGTGCCAAGGGAACAGCAGACAAGCAAAAAATTGACTCAAAGACCAGAAAAGACTAGAACCAACTCTACATAAATAATCTACAAATGCATTTCTATTAATTGGAGGGCCATAGCTACATTTAAAATGTCTTCACTTTTGGGAAAAGGACACAGTAAAGTTAAAATATGTATTTCAATTAACATCAAGCATTTATCAAACAATATCTACTTAATAAATATTAATAATTTCTTCTTTCCATTTCCTCCCATCATGTTACATTGACCTATCTCCTCGCCTACTTGTATTTTATTTTATTTTATTTTATTTTATTTTTAAGATTTATTTATTTATTGGAGCACCTGGATGGCACAATTAAGTGCTTGACTCCAGGTTTCTGCACAGGTCATGATCTCATGGGTAGTGAGATGGGGACCCCTGTCGAGCTCTGCTGTCAGCATGGAGTCTCCTTGAGTTTCTCTCTCCTCCTCCCTCTGCTCCCCCTCCCTCTCTAAAATAAATAAATCTTTTTTAAAAAGAGAGATTTATTTATTCAACAGAGAGAGTGAGCATGTGTGCACCAGTCAGGGAAAAGGCAGAGGGAGAGGGAGAGAGAGAGAGAGAATCTCAAACAGACTCCCTACTGAGCACAGATGGAGCCCCATGTGGGGCTCATCCTCATGACCCTGAGCCGAAATCAAGAGTCAGACACTTAACCGACTGAGCCACCCATGCGCCCCATATTTTATAATGCATTATAAGATCTGGTGGTATAGCTGCTTAGTATTACTAACATATCTTGGCATTTTATTTTCTATTGTTTTATGTTTTTTACTCCAGATTATTTTAGAATGATTTTGTTTTTAAATTTTTCTTCTCCCTTCCTCCAGAACAAGATGATATTGGGATTTTTATCTCATTTGTATTTAACTAGAAGTTAACAGATTCTAAATTTATTCAAGTTTATTTTAGAAATCTCTATGAAGAATGTTCATTTTTCTATGTTACACTTTTATCATTAAATTATTCTATTTTTATTACAGAGAATGAAATTTTTATTATCTTTCAGATGCCTACAAGGATGTTACTAATACATAAAAATGTTTATTGGTGTTCAAATTATTAGTACCTATCTTACCACTTTAAAATATTTTAAATAATTATAATGAAATGTTGATTTTTATATGCTTTCATTTTCAGCAAAATAATAATCTCATTATTGTGATTTACACTGTAATAATTACAGTTTATATGGTATTACAAAACTATTTCATAAAAATCTTGGAAGTAATTACACTGAACCTGCTCATTGCCACCTAACATTTATTCTCCCTTTTCTTTACAAAAGCAACAACAACAATCACTGTCATCAAAAAACTTGAGTTTGTAAAAAAAAAAAAGAAATCAGAGAGGGAGACAAACCATGAGAGACTCTGGACTCCGGGAAACAAACTGAGGGTTACAGAAGGAAGGGGTTTGAGGGTATGGGGTACCTGGGTGATGGGTATTAAGGAAGGCACGTGTTGTGATGAGCACTGGGTGTTATAAGTAACTAATGAATCTTTGAGCACTACATCAAAATGAAGGGGGGAAATCGGAGGGGAAGATGAACCATGAGAGACTATGGACTGTGAGAAACAAACTGAGGGTTCTGGGGGGGAGGGAGGTGGGGGGATGGGTTAGCCTGGTGATGGGTATTAAGGAGGGCACGTTCTGCATGGAGCACTGGGTGTTATACGCAAACAATGAATCATGGAACAGTGCATCAAAAACTAATGATGTAGGGGCGCCTGGGTGGCTCAGTTGGTTAAGCGACTGCCTTCGGCTCAGGTCATGATCCTGGAGTCCCTGGATCGAGTCCCGCATCGGGCTCCCTGCTCGGCAGGGAGCCTGCTTCTCCCTCTGACCCTCCCCCCTCTCATGTGCTCTCTCTCATTCTCTCTCTCAAATAAATAAATAAAAAATCTTTAAAAAAAAAAAAACTAATGATGTATGTATGGTGATTAACATATAATAAAAAAAAGACATTCTGTTTCAAAAAAAAAAAACAAAAAACTTGAGTTTGTTCTTTGCAGTGATGTTAAAAATAACCAATTTCCTGGATTTCCTTGCAGCCGGAAGTGGCTACATAACTCAATTTGAATCATAACATATATATGAAAGATACTGTTGGGGACTTCTGGAAAAAGTCGTTTAAAAGTAGGTAAATTTATTTGGCATGCCTCTGCAGTCTTTTGCCCTTCCCCTCTTCCTCCTGTCTGGATTATGGAAGCAGTATCTAGAGGGAGAATTGTTATATGAAGGGATTTTCTGTTGTTTATAGCTAAACACGTTCTCAATTGACACAGATGTTATTAACATTATTTCTGGGTTCAATCATTTATCTCTAGAACTTGATAGGTAAAAAATGTAGTGGGCTAAAATATGGATTTGGGAGACATTTACATTTGTTTTTATGTATTACCATGGGTTTTAAATTATTGAAGTTGATGAAAAGAGCAAGATGAGAATAAAGAAGAATCTGGAACATTGACTTCTATGGTTCAGACCACGGAAGTGTCTTGTATTGTCCATAACTCATAGCTATACTGTTCATAAACTCATTGATATCCATAGGGCTTAATCCTATATGTTTTCTTAAATTTTATTTTGGATGTTTAAGAGAAAAGTGGAAAAACAAAAGTTAGAAACATCAGATACACTCAACAGTTTTGAGAGGTACTGCAAAGAGAATCAAATAAAGAAGTAAAAGAAATGGGATAAGAAAAAATAATTTCTAAGACAAAAGAAACCACAAAATGTATGGGTGTTAATGGAAGTGGTCAAGTACAGGAGTAAACATTAACAATGTAAGGAAAAACAGGAGAGCATCGTAGGAAATATGCCCTGAGGATGGAATCCACTACAAATATGTTGGGAATACTTCAGATAAGAATATGGCTAGTTATTCTGTAGTGACAAGATAAATCCAGAATATATGAGTATACATGCTGGTACATGATGGTGGTAATCTATGTGTCCTGGTTTAAGTTCCCCAGAAGCAGAGACTAAGATGACAATTTTTGTACAAGCGATTTATCCAGCAAATATTCTTGGGAGGAAAACCTATGAGGAAGAAAGGCAACTGAGGTTCATGCTGTTGTATTGGTGAGTCATGGCTGAGGGCCATTTGCCTGTGAGGTCAGGGGGCTGGTGTAACCTCCCAAGCACTTCTAGCAAAGATAACACCTGTGGCCAAGGGCAAGTCTTTGGGAAACTACACAGTAATGAATAATTAGCAGCAATGTTCACAGAAGCTTAGGGTTGGATGCATCAGCTCAAGTAAGGGGGGGTTTGAGTATTACACCATGGGAATAACCTTCTGATTATTTCAGTTTTCTCTGAAGTAGAAGGCAAAGTTGTTAAATAAAATATAAAAGGAGGTGGTAGATATTTGAGAAGAGATAAGATATAAACTAGTCACCTAGGACATTGGGAATGTGATTGGACAAGATACATTGAGAGTCCACATGAGCTTTTTAGTCTGTCTTTATGGTGCTTTTCTCCAGCTAGCTTCACTTGAGTGGCTGCAGCTGTGTGTGCAGACTTTGTGTTGAGTTAGGTTTAACCAAGGTTGTGAATTTTCTGAGTTAAATATGAATAAGAAAACAGAGCACAAGGCAATTGAGAATATATATTCAAGGGCGTGATTATATTGATTTAATATGAAACTTAAACTGGGTAAGAGGGGAATAGAGAACATCAAAAGCATAGAAATAAGTCAAAGAAGAGATGATCAATACATTAGAGATCTCACTGGAGTTAAATTAATGTTAGGTAGATCTCAGAGAGAGAGATGTGCTGTACCAGTCAGGGTTCTTCAGAAAAGCAGAAGCAGAACCAATCCGGGGTGTGTGTGTGCATGTGTGCGTTTATATATATATATCTAAATCTATAAACAGTTGACCTTTGAACAACATGGGTTTGAACTACACAGGTGTACTTCTATGTGGCTTTTTAAAGATAAATACAGTACAGTACTGTAAATGCATTTTCTCTTCCTTATGATTTTCTTAATAACATTTTCTTTTTCGTAGCTTACTTCATTGTAAGAAAACAGTATATAATACATACACAAAATATGTGGGAATTGACTGTTCATATTATTGGTAAGATTCCTAGTCAACTGTGAGCTATTAGTTAGTTTGGGGGGGGGGGGAGTCAAATGTTCTTCTTTTTGACTGTGAGGGAGAGTCACTGTCCCTAACCTCTGCCTTGTTCAAAGGTCAACTGTATCTAGATCCAGCTAGATCTATACATACATGTCTATGAATATCTATAGATTGACTGATTTATCTATATCTATCTATACATTTAGATATGTTACAGATAAATAAATACACACTTGATAGATGAGACAAAGAGAGAGAGGTTTATTTCAAAGAATTGAATTATATTATGAATTCCTGAGGCTGACAAATCTGAAATTCATAGGGCAGGGCTGGCAGAATGAAAACTTTCTTGGGCAAGAGCTGATACTGAAGCCTTGAAGCAGAAATTCTTCTTTAGAAAAACCACAATTTTTCCTTTAAGACTTTTCAACTGATTAAATGAAATCTACCTACATTAGCAAGGTTATCTGTTACTTAAAGTCAACTGATTGGTGGATATTAACCAGATGTTTCATACCTAGATTAGTGTTTGGAATAACAGAATTCTATAGCCTAGCCAAACTGATACATAAAACTATCACACGCATGAACTTGGAACCATGCCAGGGTCACAGTTATTGCTGATAACTTTAGAGTATGATGGTAGGTAGTGGTCAAGCTGGGACCAGGGACAAGATCACCAATCACCAAAGAAGATCAGTTTAAGAAACCAGGTTTTAAAAGGGCAAGTGAGTGTCAAAATTTTCAAAAATTAATACAGGAGTAGTCTTGGAGAGTCTGATACTGAGCCAGAAGTCCCAAATCATCTATACTTGGGAGGAGTAACCCAGGGGCTATAGAATGTCTCAATTTGAGAAAGTTTATGAACATGTAATAATCTGATGTTCCAAGCTGGGGGCCAGAAAAAGTAACTTAACTCAGATCTGCAATAACTAGAAAATGTGATTTGTACTGAATCACTTATTCTGATTTCATACTTCCTATTTAATTATTGAACTCCTGCTTGGCGGATGTCAAGGACCCAATTCTCAGGCTGCTGCAAGTCAGGGATAGGACTCTAGTCCCTTCTGAAAGTGGCCAAAGGTAATATATTAAAGTCTCAATCCTGATGTATTCTGAGGAGCTAATTTCCTGCATAAAGCAGTGATATTAACCCAAGAAAAAAGCACAAACATTCTTACTAAAACTAGGAACAACATTCAGAAATGGACTTGTGCTCATGCCCATTCAAAATTTCCCTATCTTACTATTAGGCAGTAACATGCCAGGAAATGTTCACACCAGAAATATAGACTTTATACAAAGAGTAGCATTCATTTTCACACCCTACCTGGGTACAGGTTGATTGATTGCCAAGCACTGAATCCTTTTCAGGTTTGTTCACCTGTCTCCATCTTTGTAACTGCTGTTCTAATACAGATCACAACTATTTCTTGGATATATAGTAATCCTCCTATGTGCCTTCAGACTTACTTTACACTGACTTATTTGAAAAGCACAAGGGGTACTGTGTTACCGCTCTGCTTAAAGTCTATCACTATTATTTTTGTTTTTAGCATTAAGTCCAATATTGTAAATTTTATGATCTGACTTCTGCCTCTGAAAAAAATCCTGCTGAACAAAATTGTGGAAGCAAGGATGATATTATCTGAGGAGTTTACAGAAAAATAAAATGACATTTAAATCAGAAAAGCATTGTTTAGAGACAGTTGGACCATGCATATTTGGAAATGAAGGAAAATAAGTCAGAATTTAGAGAGATACAAGAGACAGTATGAATCATGTTTGAAAAGGCCTTTTAGTGTGAACAGGGCATGAATAACATTTGCAATCCAGGAAGAATTTATGCTATAAGGAGGTGGGTCATATACATGGTAAATATTGTAATGTGCTAACATTTCAAAAACTGATGCAATTGATTAATGATAAAATTTTATTTTTATTCATACATTCTTGAATCTCCTACTTGTAATTATTTGTCATGTTAAAATTAAACATAAACAATGGAAACTATAATGTATAGCATTAATGTGGGGATTTCACATTGAGTAGAAAGCTATACTACATAATTTTTAATTTCCATTTCAAATCATAAATATGATAGAGTCTCTTAGAAATGTGACATGATTCTGTAAATGCATCACTCATAGACAAACCATTTATTTACCTTTTCTTGAGATCTATATCCATATCAAATTGACTTCCTGCAAATTATCATACACTGGTCAAAACTGTCCTTGGAAAATTAAGTGATGATATTACACCTCTTAGACATTTAATTTAGGAGAGACAATCATCTCAAAGAATTGTCCCAAAATATCTTTATATTATTTACAGTGGACCTTATGGTTGACTCAGTCTTCTAGAAATTAAAACCAGAACACATTCTTTGTTCAGGGATAACATTTTTTCCCAAACTTATGTTTCCTCAGGTGTAAAGTTCAATTCAGTAAGTTAGTTCAAAATTTTGCATAACTAGTTTCTAATGAGAAGAGTTAGCATTGGGTTCAAAGTATTAGTGGCCGTCTCTTCAACTAATTTTCCCATGAGTTTAGTTACTCCACCAAATCCTTGCATCAAATAAGGTGGGATTGTAACTCCACTACATCCTTTGATTTTTAGACCTGAGGGAAGTGATAGAAGAAACAAAACAAAACAAAAATCAGAAAGATGCTAAAATAATATAAAGTCATCATGCATTACCTATTAGAAACGATATGGATGTAAAGTAGATGAAATGGAAAAGTCTTTGCCATGAAATGTATATACATACTTCCCTATTTTAGACAAATTTTAAAATAAATAGTAGTTACAGGATTAATAACTGAAAATGTAGTATTATTCTGGCCATGTCAAAAGCAAGAGGATGAATTTAAAATTCTACACATTACTCAGTTTCTCAGTTTTTCTTAATTGGGTAATTAAATGGAAATACAATCAAGGAAAATGGAGTAACATTTAGAATTTTAAATTCATCATTTAACTTTTTGCAAGGCTGGAGTGATACCTCTCTATCTCACCCACACACACATACAGACACACACATAATCATATTCTTGATTACTGATATATGCACAAGTTACTCTAGAAAATATTTACAAGACTAACTAACCTACTTACTCTTTGTAAAAGTACCTTTATGTTTTCTGTTTCTAAGTCTTAGAAAATCCATTAAAAGCAGCCAAACTTAATCTGGAATTCCTAAGGGGGAAAATTTTAAGAGCACCAGAAAACTTTTATTTTATTACTGTAAATTTTCCTGAATTGGCTCAAAATATTTTGTTACTAATTATTTCTATAATTTACGTAACAAAACGTTTTGCTTTCAAAAGTCAACGTCAGGTCCAAGACTTTTATCCCTGCCAACGGTATCACAATCTAATATTCATGTGCTTCCTGTAGAGATGTTTATCTAACCCCTGGAGTCAGCTCAATTAATTCTTAGTGTGAGTTAATTTCTGTTTATTGTCATTTTCTCCCCTACAGTTATGATTGATTTAGGCCAGTTTATTTTGAATAGATAACTTGATTTCCTTTATAATTCAATAAACACATATGAAAAATAATTAAATGAAAATTTTCCATTGAAAATAATACTTCTCATAAGCATTTAATGTATTAGCCCTAGCACCAAGACCTTAAACCTAGTTTATCAATCATCCAAGTTTTTTCAAGAAGTTATGCTTTATGTCAATTATATTTCAATAAAAATAAATTAGAATTTTTAAAAAATGAAATGAAGTTATGCTTCCACTCCTTTCACAAATGAGTTTGTTTTACTGATGCAGCTAAAAATGATTGCTTTTATACTAGAATTGATGCATTTTGCTGAAAATTATATTAAACTTACCCAGAACCCATTATATTTCCTAATATTTCTGAACTTCTAATTTTTTCTTTAGAACAAGGTAGCCTTTTAAATGTTTATATATGGATGTTATAAAAATATTATCACATCTTTAAGAAAATCTCATCTCAGGTTTTAAACACTAACATTATTTTTGCTATATGAGACAATATATTTAAAACATAAAGATTTAGAAAATATGTTCTCTACCTTACTTATTATCTAGGCAAAATTTTCAAGGACTTTATGTTTTGATCCAAATTTATATATCTACCAGTTAGTAAAATCTACCAACTGAGATAATTATGTGTCAATTACCAGAATATAAATACATCAGATCTTAAAATACACTTCTTTATAAGCGTTTCCATTTTCAAAACCACAGCTGAATATAAATTCTTTGGATTTTGAGGGCTTTTTTGTAGATTTTAAGAGTAATTACCTAGAACACTGTATCAGGTGATTTGTCTGTGATTAATTCCCTGTACTTTGTGACTAATCTCCTTACAGGTAGTATATATAATAGAACAGGGATGTCCACAGTATATTTTCTGCTGTTTTCATTTGCAAATGATTGCTTTCTTATCAAGATATTGCCATACGTTAACATTTTTATTTAGTTTTAAGCTACTAGTAGCCTGAAATGTTAGGCCTGTACTTGTATGTTTTTAACTCCTTTAAAAACCTAAATTAAACTGTACAATGATGCTGTGCTAATTCATATTTGATATTTACCCAGGACCCCACCAAACTAAATAAGACTAACTCATATGGTACCTATATGATACTTTCAGAAACAGTATAGGCTATGTGTTGCCCCTGTCAGTCCTCCATAGTTAATTAGTCATTGCTACAATTGTTTACAAGTGCTACTCAGAGGACTAAAGGGACACATGCATTACAAGCTTATTAACAGAGTATATTGCAGGCAACAAACAAAATATGAAACATGAAATGCCAAGCCTGGAACCTTGTCTCCTTTCAGTATTTAAAGATTTCAGTTCCATCAAATATAACTCTTATTTAAAGTTACACAATAATGCACTTATAGATCCATGATCCCTGTCAATAATTTAATATTTAATAATTTAATATTTATAAATCATCTGAGAGCTCCTGGGTTTTCTAGTAATCTGTCTCCGTTTTTACTGATGGAGTAGAATCTAAGTACATTAGTATGACCCCAAAGAAACCAAAGATTGAATCCTGATGCCTTTTAAAAATCTTTTTTTATATAAGCATAATTTTGAAAATGTTAAGCTAAAGTATTACAGAGGATTTCAAGAAAAGATTGTGCTAGTGATTTTTCTATTTTTGTGATTTATACACATGGCAACATGGTGATTAAGAATGAAAAGAAATAAGCATTAAATAAGCAAATACACATAAAACCCAGAATTAACATTTGTTAGGAAGTTCAGCTCAAGAGAGCCTAGAAACAATCGACAAAATGAATTTTTTCTCAAAGACTAGAGTCAATATTCCCTATTTTAAACCAGTGCCTAGGAATCAAAGGCTAAAAGAAGGGGAATTGGAAAATTGTCACAAAACAATTCTGAGATTTAAAACTGCAAAAAAGGAGGCCTGAATCAGAAAGAAGGAAGTAGAAGTAACAAAACTTAAAATGATATGAAAGTAGTTTTCAGAAAAAAAATCAAGAAACTATGTAAGAACTTTGAGAAGAAATATTAAAATAAAGCATAAGTGGAGGGAAGGGGAGATGCTAATTTCCATTTAGAGGTAATTCTCAACTAAGCAATCAGAGAAACCAGAAAATAAAACATGTTTTTAAAGGTAATTTGAAATTCCAGGTTTTTTTGACTTTCCAGTCTCAAATACTAAAGGCTATTTTTATTTTTTTATTTTACTGTTTTCATTTTTAATTCCTGTATAGTTAACATACAGTGTTATATTAGTTTCAGGTGTACAATATGTGATCCAACAATTCTATACATTACTCAGTGCTCATCATAAGTGTACTTCCCATCACCTATTTCACCCATCCCTCCACCCACCTCCCCTCTCATAACCATCAATTTGTTCTCTATAGTTAAGTATCTGTTTTTTGGTTTGTCTCTTTTTTTTCCTCTGTTTGTTTTGTTTCTTAAATTCCACGTATGAGTGAGGTCTTATGGTATTAGTCTTTCTCTGACTTATTTCATTTAGCATTAAACTCCTTAGCTTCATCCATGTTGGTGCAAGTGGCAAGGTTTCACTCTTTTTTTTTATGGCTGAATAATATTCATACACACACCCCACATCTTCTTTACCCATTCATCTATCAATGGACACTTGGGCTGCTTCCATAATTTGGCTATTGTAAATAATGCTGCTAATAAACATAGGGGTACATATATCCTTTTTAATTAGTGTTTTCATATGATTTGGGTAAGTACCCAGTAGTGGAATTACTGAACCATAGGGCAGTTCTATTTTTCACTTTTTGAGGATCCTCCATACTGTTTAGAGAAAAGGGAACACTCATGCACTGTTGGTGGGAATGCAGTGGTTGCACCAGTTTGCATTCCCACCAACAGTGCATGAGTGTTCCTTTTTCTCCACATCCTAGCCAACACTTGCTTCTTGTGTTTTTGATTTTAGCCATTCTAACAGGTGTGAGGTGATATCTTATTGCAGTTTTGTTTGCATTTCCCTGATGATGAGTGATGTTGAGCATCTTTTCATGTGTCTGTTGGCCATCTGGATATCTTCTTTGGAGAAATGTCTGTTCTTGTCTTCTGTCCATTTTTCAATTGGATTATTTGGGGGGATTTTTGGTGTTGAATTGTGTAAGTTCTTTATATATCTTGGATACTAACCCTTTATTGGATATGTCATTTGCAAATACCTTCTCCCATTCAGTAGGCTGCCTTTTAGTTTT
Organism: Phoca vitulina; assembly: GCF_004348235.1. Classification (NCBI taxonomy): domain Eukaryota; kingdom Metazoa; phylum Chordata; class Mammalia; order Carnivora; family Phocidae; genus Phoca; species Phoca vitulina. The sequence goes on from NW_022589720.1 coordinate 23,641,842, forward strand.
ATTTATTGTTTCCTTCACTGTGCAGAAGCTGTTTATTTTGATGTAGTCCCAATTGTTTATTTTTGCTTTTGTCTCCCTTGCCTCAGGAGAGATATATAAAAAAATGTTGCCGTAGCCTATGTGAGAGAGATTACTGCCTGTGCTCTCTTCAAGGATTTTTATGGTTTTAGGTCTTTCATTTAGGTCTTTAATCCATTTTGAGTTTATTTTTGTGCATGCTAAAAGAAAATGGTCCAGTTTCATTTTTTCATGTATTGCTGTGCAGTTTTCCCAACACCATTTGTTGAAGAGGCTATCTTTTTCCCATTGCATATTCTTGCCTCTTTTGTTAAAGATTAAAAGACTCTATAATTGTGCATTTATTTCTGGGCTTTCTATCCTGTTCTATTGATCTATGTGTCTATTTTTGTGATAGTACCATACTGTTTTGATTGCTAAAGCTTTGTAGTATAACTTGAAATCTGGAACAAATCCAGCTTTGTTTTTAAGCTGTGTTAGCTATTCAAAGTCTTCTGTGGTTCCATACATATTTTACTTGTTCTAGTTCTGTGAAAAATGTTGATGGTATTTTGAAAGGAATTGCATTAAATCTGTAGATTGCTTTGGGTAGTATGGACATTTTAACAATATTTTTTCTTCCAATCCATGAGCATGGAATATCTTTCCATTTGTTTGTATGGTCTTCAATTTCTTTCATCAGTGTTTTATAGTTTACAGAGTACAAGTCTTTTACCTCCTTGGTTAAGTTTATTTCTGGGTATTTTATTATTTTGGTACAATTGTAAATGGGATTGCTTCCTTAACCTTTCTTTCTGTTGTTTCGTTATTAGTGCATAGAAATGCAACAGATTTCTGTACATTGATTTTGTATCCTGTGAGCTTACTGAATTCATTTATCAGTTCTAGCATTTTTTGTGTGTGTGTGGAATCTTTAGGGTTTTCTATGTAGACATTCACGTCATCTGCAATAGCAAAAGTTATGATCTTTCAAATGACCATATGGTTTTAATCCTCTTTCTTATTGATGTGATGTATCAGTTGATTGATTTGCAAATATTGAACCACCCTTGCATCACAGGAATAAATCCCATGTGGCCAATAATTTTTTAATTGAATTTCCAGGTTTACCTCCAACATGTAAAGAGGTTAGAAGTTTTCACTCTTGTTATTATTGACATGGAAACAAAAAACAGAAAAACTAAAAACCATTTTTCTTGGATATATCAGAAAAATGGTTTTGTGGGGGCAAACTGCCACCCTGAGATATGGTGAGATAGGTAAACTGAGAAAGCCAAAAATCTTATCTGGAGCAGAAGCTGCTAAAGCCATGGCATAGTAGGAACATTTAAATTGTAATTAAGACAAACTTCTAGAGAATAAATGGAGACTAGTATGTAAGTGGGAAACACTCAGGGTTGCAGTGTTGGAGGAGCCTCTACACTTTCATGGTAATGCCAAGAAACACATTAGGTTTTCATGGGAAAGACACAAGAAAGAGTCCCTTGCATCCATGATGGAGCAAACAAAGAGTATTATGAAATGCACCCAGAGCCTTCTCCATTAAAAAAGGCCTTCTCTCTAGGGGAAAAGGCTTTCCCATTGATTCATCCCAGTGCTCCCATGCCAGACCCCTCTAACCTTTCTATCCCATCAAAAGGATAGGGGAAAGGAAGCTATACAAGAAGAAACACTGGTGAAAGTAACAGACAATAAGCATAGGACCACTATAAGTCTATGATTTAATTAGAAAATTACAGAAAACTTGCTCTCCACATTTTACCACAGTATCAACAGGGCTTCAGTATAATAAAAGTGGATTATAGATGAAAGAAAAAACTTTTTCTGGAGAGAAGAAGGGAGAAAAAAACAAGGACAGTACAGGTAATTGAAATTTCCTGTTTCTACATCTACAGCAAACATTAAACAAAGCCCAACTCATAGCCATGTTAACATAAATCCTCAACTAAATGTGTGTTTATCTCAGTTCCAATTATCTAATACATGTCTGGATATCTAAAAGGCAAGATAAAACAGTCTGAAGCATCAAAGCAAGCATCAGAACCAAACTCAGATATGACTTATATTTGGAATTCTCAAACAGGAATTTAAAATAATTATGAGTAATATATTAAGAACTCTAATGGAAAAAGTAGACAACATGCAAAAAAGGATGGGAAATAAGAGCAAAAAGATGAAAACTCCAAGAAAGAATCAAAAGGAAATCCTAGATCAAAAACTCTATAACAGAAATGAAGTATGACTTTGATTATGTCACCAGTAGATTGGACATGGCTGAGGAAAGAGTCAGTGATCTTGAAGATATGTCAATAGAAACTTCATATTGTTTCAAAAAACTTTTTTTTAAAGTAAACAAGTAGAAAATATCCAAGATCCAAGAAGTAAAAGAGAACACAGCAGAAGACATATTTAAATAATGGCAGAGGATTTATAAAAATTAATGGCAGACACCAAACCACAGATCCAGGAACCTCAGAGAGCACCAAGCAGGATAAATACCAAAAACAGATGCAACATGTAGAAATATTTATAGAAATGTGTATATATACAGGGGTACTATACATACATATATCCCCTTGCTAGGGCATAGAGCATACTGCAGAAGTAACAAACCAACCCAGTGCCCAAATCTTGGTTTCTAATACAATTCTACAAAAAATAAACCAGGACTCCCTGGAGAAGTGACAGATCCTTGCAATGGCACAGGAATATATACCATAAGCCTAAAACAAAGCCTAATTTCAAAAATTAAAAAAAAAATGCTCTTCCTCCCAAAATAAAACCCACAATGATATACTAATTTGAATAAATGGATAAAGAAATCAATGGGGCAGAATAGAAAAATCTCATGTTTATATGAATTATAATTTATATAGATATTGCTTTCTTAAGATGATGCAGTATAAATTCCCACTCCTCAAGTATAGGCTACGTGTAGTGACTTTCTTCCAGAGTAGGGTATGGAAAGGGGAAATTTAAAAATAGCAACTTTACAGTAGAGAAACCTGACAAACACTATGTCAAGCTATGTGATCAAGGTTAACAACATCAACAGTGATAAATCATATTTATATAGGGTATAATTGACATGATGTGATAAGAATGGCACTTTACCTGTGTGGTGGTCCTTCCAACTTAATTATGAGAAAAACATCAGACAAATCCCAATTGAGGGGCATTCTACAAAGTACCTAACCAGTGATCTTCAAAACTGTCAAGGTCAGTAAAAATAAGAAAAGTCTGAGAAAATGTCACAGCCAAGAAGAGCCTAAGGACACATGGCAAATAAATGTAATGTGATATTTTGGATTGGATCAGGGAACAAAAAGTGGTCAATAGGGGAAAACTGAGGAATCTGCAGAACATATGGACTTTAATTAATTAAAATGCATCAATATCTATTCATGAATTGTGACAAGTGTACCATATTAATGCAAGTTGTTAATAAGGGAAATGGGGTGTGCTGTATATAGGACTCCCAGTACTATCTTTGCAATAATTCTCTAAATCTAAACTTTTCTAAATGAAAAGGTTATTTTAAAAAAAGTTATACAAAAGAAATTAAAGACAGCTAGTTTAACTCTTTCCCAATTCTTACATGATTAAATCCTAGTTCTGAAGGCAAAAAGATCACTTTTGTGTTCTTAAACCCCACTCCCTCCTGCCCCCCACTTTCATTACTGTTTTTGTTTGTTTGTTTGTTTGTTTGTTTGTTTTACTTTGTTCATCCGGTCCTTCCTTCACTCTTACATATTCTTTTCCACAGATGTGTGGTACAATTCTATTATAGGTGACCTGATTTTCAATATGCTTTCAAAACAGCCAGTGCAGACAGATTAGTATTAGATTCTCATTCTGAAAGAGCTGCAGTGTGGTGTCCTGGGATTGAACTGGAGGCAATCACCAAAGCCTTTGGGTGAACAAGAGAGAAAAGGAAAGAAAAGGAAAAAAAAAAAAATCTGTTTTCCGAAGATACAAGGAAGGCAGGCTGAATCCTATGACTTCAGAAACTAGAGAAAGATAATTTTAACAATCTAGAGAAAATGTTAACACTAGAGAAAACCCTAATTAGAAAACACTAATTTTAATACCAGAAAAAATAATTTTAATAATCATAGAATTTACTTGCTTTGAGAAAATGAGCAATGTTATTTATTTTGAATATTGCCAATCATAAAAAGTTTAAAAATGGCAGTTCACATTTGTACTCTGTAATTAAAAACACTATTCAATAGTTGCAAACAGAAAAACACTTTATAATGTTCCAATATTATTTTTATGCATCCACTTCTTCCATAAAATAGCAACAGAACTACACTGAGCCAATAGGCCAGCATTAATCTTTGAATACCAGGAGAAAATTAGATATGAGGAATCTAAATATTTAGGACAGCAGAGGGAGCTGCCCTGGGAAAGGAGCCAATCATATCAACTCTAATTTCCATGGCTGACCAATAGTGGGTAATTAGGAGGATTCAGAGGCCAAACAGCAGGAAGTCACAAACCAGGTAACAGAAGTGCTTCCAAGTACACAGGTGACTTCTTATTCTGTGCAAAAGACTTGCAGATTTGAAAACGATATTTCACTGTATTTTTAATTGGCAGCTAAATGAAATATCTATTCATTTATATTACGACAACATACCCCACTGTGTGTATTTTTTAATTTAAAAAAAGCAAAAAGAAAGAAAAAAGGTAAAAAAAAAAATATGCAAGTCTTATTACAATTATATCCTTTTATTTTCTTTTTTACATATTTTGGATTGAAAAGAGATGTGTATAAGAACAACTTTAGCATCTTACGTGGTTTACTTACATAATCCTTTTTTTAATGTGGGCCTGTGCATCTCTAGTTATTATCACTTATAGATCAATTACCTTTTCCTGGTTGAAAGTGGACACCTAATTGTTTATTTATAAATATTAAATAAATAAAATTATTTAGGCAAAATTTTCAAAGCATAATTTGAAACATACACTCAAAAATCCTGCTAGTGTATGAAATTCTCAAATGGTTTTATGGCATTAAAGATAATTCAAGTTTTAACAAGAGATGCCATTATTCTTCAAATTTTTTTTTTATAAAATTCCCAGAGAAATGTATGTTTTGTTATTATCTTAGGTAGGGATGATCCTCATTGACCAAAAATTATGAATTGTTCTGCTCTTTTATCTTCTCTGTTATGCTTACCCCAGGACCTACTCCTAAAAGAACACTGACCTAACCTTTTGTTTTGTTCTTTCTTAATATGGGATTACAAGGATGTTTCTATATATTAAATGAATGTTTGCCATTATGTGTGCATCAATCCTCCATTTTTCTTCTTTTTCTCACATGTTCTCTTCTAACCTATTTTTCCTCTATCATTCACCACTTCAATTATTTTTAAAATGATCTATTTAATTATCATTCTAACCCAATTTTCAATATTCAATTAGCTTACATATTGTTAATAATATTCTCCATTAACATAGCACTCTCTCTCTTTTAAAATTTCTAAGTCTATTTTTGTCTTTTTTCCTTTCTGTTTGTCATATTTGTTCCTTTTAAGTTTTGTTTCTATAAGTGGAGATGCAGTAAACTAATGGCAACCAAAGACAAATCTTCTATCAATCTTTCCCTTTTTTTCTACTCCAATAAGATTCATACTTCGTGTTGCCAGATTCCATCCACTCAGTGACCAAGAAAGTTGCAGCTACTTTTCAAAGGAAAAGAATCTGCCTTCACAAGATTGCTCAACTAGTGCTAGGAATGTGCAAAAACATGTCTGACTAATTCTAAATAAATTTATTGTTATTTAACCCATTCAGAAATGTTTAGCATTTTAAAACAAGCCATGTCAGGCTACTATTTTACCTAAATAGTTCAGTTAATTTTTCCTAAATAGTTCAATTAATTCAACCGTAATTTTGGAAGCTCTATATAGACAGTAACAGAGAAAATTTCTCTATTGTTCATATTATTGTTATTCTCTCACTCCACTTATAACAGAGTCTTGCTTACAGAGATTTATGTGGGCTGTGTATTTTGTAAACATATGTAGCTGTAATCATGGCCAACTCTTGCTGTGAACACCACTAGAGTTGAGAATTTTAGTGATCTCATCATAAATCCTTCCAACTGTTTTTTTTTTTTTTTTTTTTTTTTTAAGATTTTATTTATTTATTCATGAGAGACAGAGAGAGAGAGAGGCAGAGGGAGAAGCAGGCTCCCAAGGAGCAGAGAGCCCGATGCGGGACTCGAGCCCAGGACTCTGGGATCATGACCTGAGCCGAAGGCAGACGCTTAACCATCTGAGCCACCCAGGCGCCCAATCCTTCCAACTGTTAAACATTCAGTGATGGCAATAAAAACGAAACCTTATTCATAAGGAAAGTCTAATGAGCTCTACTTCCCACACCCAATACAAATGTGCATTTAGAACTACAATGCATCAGCCTATTCAGAATCGTTGTTTTCAAAAATTTATAGATGCTCCACATAGATTTCAAGATCTTAAAGGCATTTATTCATTAGTCATTCTATAGTAACTGTAATATTCTTTCCATGAAATATCTTGAATGAAATGTTTCTTCTTGATGCATATTTACCATTTTAAAGTAGCATTAACCATTTTCCCCCACCTTTTGGTCACATATAGTAAAGTTGAAACACTTCACATCACTTCACTTATCTAAAGGTAAGCCTTATGGCCCTCATGAGGAAGGTAGCCATATAATTTATCATTCATTTGAAGATCTAAAAGTAATTTAAAATATGTAATAGTTTATTTTTCACAGATAGATTATTTTGCCTTTAAAATATTTAAAATAACTTTAAATTATTTAAATAATTATTTCAACAAATATTTTTCTAAGACAAAACTCATCAAAAACATTATATCTACTCAGGATTCTTTTGAACATTTCCCCAACTTAAGTAGGGCAAAATTGTAGATCTTCTCAATTTCATTTCAGTCTGATACAAAGAATAAATATAACCTATCAAAACAAGTATCTTCCAAATGCAATTATACAAATCCAGAATTCTCATTCTTTAATTTACATAGTTCATATATTGATTTCATAGAAATACATTTCATAGTCTTTTTTTATTTCAAGGTTTATTTTTTGAAACAATTGCAATTCTCACTAGTGACTTTAAAAAGACTTTAAGAAAGAAAAAAAAGTATACATAGGCAAAATTTCAAGAACTCACAATGTAGGATTCTTAGGTTGATTTAGGAAGTAGTTTATTCAAGCTTTAAATTTTTAAAAATCTGATTAATGATGGCTAGCAAAAAGAAAACACTCAAACTGCTATTTTGTGTGTTTTCCACATCAGTTTTATTATAAATGCTGTAGGTCATTAATATGTATGTAAATAGAAATATTTATAAATTTTACAAAGCTTCTATATTTTTATAGTTTTAAAAAATTATCTGTATTTTTAGGGCAGTTTTAGATTAAGAGTAATTGTGAAGATAGTGCAGAGAGGTGCAATATAGCCTTACCTAGTTTCCCCTATCATGTCTTCTATCACTATGGTATGTTTATTAGGATTAGTAAATAAATGTTCGTACATTATGATTAACTAAAATCTGTATTTTTTTTCAGAGTTTCTCAGGTTTTCTCTGGTGTCCTTTTTCTGTTCCAGGATCCCATTCAAGATGCTGTAAAATTTTTAGCTTTCATGTCTCTTTAAGCTTCTCTTGACTTTTACATTTTCTCAGACTTTTCTTGTTTTGGATGACCTTGACAGTTTTGTAGAGTACTGATCAGGTATTTTGTAGGATATATTTCAACTGGAATTTGTCTGATGTTTTCTCATGATAAATCTGTGGCTATATGTTTCTGGAAGGAAGTTCATCACCAAATCCAAGTTCATTTAGTTTTTCTTTTTTTTTAAGACTTTATTAGAGAGAGAGAGCACAAGCAGGGGGAGAGGCAGAGAGAGAAGCAAACTCCCCGCTGAGCAGGGAGCCTGACCCGGGGCTGGATTCCAGGACCCTGGGATCATGACCTCAGCTGAAGGCAGACATTTAACCGACTGAGCCACCCAGGCGCCCCTCACTTAGTTTTTCTTATATTCTTTCTTCAAAAGGTCTAATAGTTAGGGGTTTTACACATATAGGTGTGTATGATCCATTTTGAGTTAATTTTTGTAAAGAAAAAGTAAGATATATATTTATGAATTTATGTATTAATACATAAAATATGCATATGAATGTCCAATTATTCCAGCATCATTCATTGAAAAAAACTATCCTTTTTCCACTGAATTGCCTTAGCTCTTTTGTCAAAGATCATTTGACTACACTTGTGGTTTGTCTGTTTCTGGGGTCTCTACTCTGTTAACTCTGATCTATGTCTATTCTTTTGTCAATATCTTGCTGCATTGATTACTGCAGCTTTATAATAAGTCTGGAAAATTGGTAGTGTGAGCCCTCCAGATTCTTCTTTACTATTGTTTAAGATATTCTCGGTAACTTGTCTTCTCATGTAAAACTTAAGAGTCAGATTAGCACCATCTAAAAAATAACTTCCTGGGATTCTGATTAGGATTGCATTAAATACATAAATTAAGTTGTGAAGAACTGACATCTTAACAATATTGAGCCTTTTAATTTATGATGTCCATTTATTAACATCGTCTTTGATGTCTTTCATCAGATTTTTATTGTTCTTTACATATGGTCTCTGTATATATTTTGATATATTTATACCAAAGAATTTTATTTTATTGGGTGGTTTGGTAAATGATTTATTTTTTAAACTTTCACATTCTAATTGTACACTCCTGGCATATAAAAAAGCAATTGACTTTAGTCTATCACTTCATTTTAATGTAGTGAAGAATTGGTTCAGTGCTAAATAGGAGAGGTATTGAGGCAACAGGCACAAATTAAAACTGTCCTAGGTAAACCAGGAGATATAGCTTTATCTTATTTGTGTTCATTATTTTGGCAAGCAAAACTACCTTTAGCTCTGGGCATTTCTTACACAAAATGATTCCTCTTAGCATCCTATTGTTCTTCCTCTCTTGTGAAGTCCAATTGTGAGTGAACTTAAGGTACAGCCTTCAAAATGAAATACTTCAGTCTAAGAGCTGTAGGACCTAAAATAAGTAGAATGGGACACTCTTTCCACCCCTCTCCATCTCTACCCCTGTGCTGTCCTTGTTATAAATAAGAATATAATTTTATCAATGTAACCTAAGTCCCAATCAAGTTTTGGGTCATTCCAGTTATCTCTTGCTGTTGTAGAAACCATTCTCAAACTGTGTGTCAAAATACAACAATTTAATACTATTTGTCATGATTCTGGAGATTGTCAGACTTAGCTAGACAGTTATTGCTTGGAATCTCAAATATGGTTGAAGTCAAATGGCAGCTGAGATCGAAGTCAACTGGAGGCTTCTCTATTTATTTATCTAGTGCCTAGCCTGGTTGGTCATCCCTTTCTCAAGGTAGCTAGTAGGACATCTCACAGCAGAGTCATCCCAGGGCAGTCAGACTCACGTGGCAGTTTGCTTCATCCAGGCTGAGCGTTCCAAGAGACAAAGGCAGAAACTGCAAAGTCTCAGAAGTCATCTCAATGTCCTATCAGATACCCTCTGTTAGTTTATAAAGAATCATAAAACCCACCCAAATTCAAGTTGAGGGATGAGGGATCCCAAGAGTACTGGTTTGTTGGGTAGCCATCTTCAGGTGAATTTGTTTAAAACAAGCTTGTTTCAATGAGTATGTCTTGATTATAGTTTTAGTTTATGCTAATCTGACCCCTAATTAAAACTGCTATGTTTTTCCATCATTATGCTATTAAAATCTGCTTCTCCCTTGGTCATTTATGTTATCCTTCTTTGCTCCTCCTCCTTCTTTTATTTTTTGTTGTTTTTGTCTGTCCATTACTATCCACTTTTAACTGTAAATGCTTACATTTAATTCATCTTCCTAGCCTGAAGATAAAATATTTTTAAATGCCGAGTTTGTTATCCAGAATATTTGTTATTGTTTCCAAGTCCATGTCTGAGCAAATTTAGTGAGGATGTTACCAAAGTTTGCCTCTAATTTATAGAGATATGGTAAAGAAAACATTTAGAGGAAACTCACAGAACATGTCAAAATGACCTGAACTTGAGCTTTGTTGATCGTTCTTTGGTTATATTCATTTACCCAATTTGCCATGCTGTGTACATTTCTCTATTTTACACAATGGGATATCATGTGAATATCTGTCAAACAGTTTGCTGAAAATCATTTTCACTCTGTCTGTAGCACTTCTCTGAGCTTATAGTCTCATAACCATATCAAAAAAGACAATTGAACTAGCCTAGTGTGACTTATTTAATGAGCTTATATTAGTTCCTCATCATCACCACTCTCCTTTATAGGTGTTCCAACACTGTTCTTTTATTAATAGACTCTGGAAATTATTCAAACCTGGCATCAAGATCTCTGGTTTGCAGAATATGTCTTCTATTTGGCCTCAAAACTTGTAAATGCCTTTGACTGTCTCATTTTTCCTATACTTCTCTACTAATTTTTAGTGGTGATGATTCTGCATTTTAACTGCCATATCTTTTAGTACTTCAGAATTTAATTCAGACAGTGCAGAATATAAAAAATAATGTAATTGCTCTATTACAATTCCCCCTCTTTGTTTGGATTTGAATTTCATCCTCCCAATAGCAAGTGTTAAATTTTCTATTCCAGTGTGACTCTTTTCTTTAACTAGAGAAAAAGAGGGACAACAGGAGTGGAGGAAATCGTTTTTTCCTCAGTGTCATCATTAGCATTATAACCTATTTCTCAAGGAGTAAGTTGACAGCTTTCTGGCTCTTCTTCCTCTGAGCATAACTGAAATAATCTTTCTTATCCTTTGTTAGTTTTCTTTTTTCCCATAAATGCTGGTTCATTATTTGGGATGTGACTGATTCTTAATTATATTCTTTTCAGGTTTTATACAAAAAATTCAATTTGAGTGTAACAGAGTTCTTTGTAAAATCACATCAACCTCTTTGGGTATTTGTTTACCATTTAAACCTTGCTTTTTTCCATCAAGCAGTCAAGGTGACTATATTTCAATACCTTCTAAAATTCTTCTTCATTGGAATCATTTGTGATTGTGCTGTCAGAAGTACTTTCTTCAAAATCTCCCAGTGCTGTTCTAGCACCTTCTCATTTAAAGACTTAGCAGGTTGATATGCTTTCCTAAAATTTGGAGCTACAATTTTGTTTGTATCTTCATGCTTGCTGACCATTCTCTGACAACATGACCAAATTCCTCTAAGGTCAACATCAATTTAATGTGACCAAATATTTCTCCTCTTAATCCACACCTAGAGTTTCATGGAGAGTTGTTTTGTTTGTTTGTTTGTTTGTTTGTTTTATGACTAGTTGACAACAGAAAAAACAACTTTGTTTTCTACATATTTTTTCATCATACTATTACATATGGAAATGAACCACTGCAGCATTCCAGAATGAGTTAGGCCAGAAATACAGTGGGGACATGAAATTCCCTATGGACAGCATTTCAAGCAAGATATCCTTTTGTTCACTTTCCGGTAGAATAGATGACCAGAAGTATGGATCTACATAGTTAATTATATGGCTGGGTCATCAGGAGCACAGAACAAGACTGGAGCCAAGAGATCCTGCAAGAAGCATGTGAATGGACAATGAAAATGTGCCCTCAGGGTAAGGATGTATGTTTCCTATTATAATGTTCCCAAAGGACAACCACTGCAGAGGATGCAATTTCTCTGCCATCTTTAGTGCTTGCTCATAAAACTTATGAAAAAAAAAAAGATACCATGGTAAAAGTGATGGAAGTTAGGCATTTGTTCATAATAATGACTTCTTTTCACCAAGGCTGTCACCTGCCAACAACAGAACTGCAAACTGAGTTTCTAATATGGTATTTTTCCCTGAGGAAAAAAGCCAGTGACCTGATACTAGGCAAATTTTATTGAACTCCTTCCATTATGGAGGGACAGAGATTTGTCTTACTCAGAAAAACATGAATTTGCCTCACCTACTTTTGATACGTTTCTCAGCACCACCATGCATGAACCTTTTGAATGCCTTACTAATTATCGTGGTATTCACTTATTGGCTATTGGCTCAGTAATACTGTGTGAGAAACACAATGGCTTAAAACAATTTTTCATTCCCTCATCAGTTTGGGGTCAGCTAATGGAGACTGAGCTTAGCTGGACTTGGATTCAACCTGTGTGTGGATCCAGGTATGCATTACATGTCTCTCACTGTCGTTAGATCAAACCTCCTAATGTTATAAATCTGCAAATTTTGCATATACAGTAGAGGTCAAACTTAATTCAGAGTAAAAGATGTGAGGCAATGGGTGCATATTCACAGGTCTTATCATGTATACCCACATCCCGGACAAGCTGAAATCTAGAATAAATAATGGATACACGTAATGATCATTAATAATACTAAGATCATTAAAAGAAAAGGTGATGTGCAATTTATAGTAAAATTATCAGGTTAACCCCACCAATCAATCCTTCTGCTTAAACAAATAATCATATTTTTCTGTGCCTCATAATGTAATGTAATAGGAAATACAGAGCATCATTGATGGAGTAGTAATTTTGTTTGTAGTATTTTTGCCTAAATTTTGAATGTAAATGTAATAAAACCTCTACAACTCTCCACCAGTTTATAGGAAAGAAAAGAAATAGGACCAAGTCAAATGATGCCATAAGAAAAACATTAGTTGAAATCAGAATGTGGAAAATGCAGTAAGAAAAGTGATCTGGTTTCTTCATGAAATGAAGGGTATTTTGGGGTGTGCTGGGGGAGAGGCAGAGAGATAATCTCTAATGATTAAATATATATTGAAGATCCCTGTATACATTTAATCAATAGGGATTATGTGTACCCGCAGGAATATTATTTTCTCCATGTTGATTTGAAATTTCACTTCTGTCATATGCAAGATGGCACATACACTTATTCATTGTTTTCCCAATTATTCTTGTTTATTTTTATGTCCTTTTTTTGGTTTTGTTTTGTTTTTTGTTTGTCTGTTTTTCAATCAACTTGTTAAGGCCCAGAAAAAGATCTCTTTGTTCCTTTATAGGAGCTACATTAAATTTGCTTAGTAATTCAGAGACAACTAACATTTTTTACGAGGACCATTCTTCTTGTTCAAGAACAATGGATGTCTTTCCATTTGATAAAATGTATTTCATTTTTTAGGGGCATTTCACATCTTTCATGACAAATTCTTCTACTTAAGTTGTTTGTTTTTAGATATTTTGTATTTCATTTACTATAGTAAATGTCTCATTTCCATTATATCATCTAACTGTTTGTTAGTATATATCAGATTTTCTCAACCTTGGCATTATTGGTATTTTGTCCTGGATATTTCTTGGGGAGGTGGGAGCTGTCCTATACATTGTAGGATGTTTAGCAATAGCATTTCTGCATGCCATTCACCATAAATCAATAACACCCTCACCCACACCCCTACCCTGTGATACTTAAAAATGGGTCCAGACATTGTCAAATGCTCCCCTGAGAAGGGGAGGCAAACTGTACCCCACAGTAAACCATCAGTATATATGAAGATAATGGATTTTTGTATGTTAATTTTATACCCTGCTACCTTATTATATCACCTCATAAGTTATCCTTTTTTTTTTATCACTGATACTACTGGGTTTTTCAACTGCAAATAAAGTTAATTCTTATGTCTCTAATTGTTCTACCTTGCTTGAGTTAATGTTAAACAGAAATGAGGACATGAAGAGTTTGCTTTCCTCCTGAATTTATCTAGAATGCTTTATCCTTTCTTCATTAAGGAAGATGCTGTTTCTCATATATATGATATAGAAGTAACAACTATTCATTCACTGACTTGTAATTGATTGTTTTTTTCATCATAAACAGTGTTTAGCTTCTCAGTTTAAGAGCAGACTCTTCTGTTGCTGCAGTAAAGTACCATTTCCCTAATCTATGGTGCTTTTCTTTTTTGTCCCTCATCATCTGCTTCTTTTATTCTACCTTGTTTTATTATGCTCCTTCACCATTCACTTCTTTATTCTATCATGAGGGACATCTTCCCTTCCAAAATAACTTTTCCACGAAATAGCATCATTCAAAGACAGCAATCTCATTTGCAGCTTTCCTTGCTAAACACCAACAGCGATGCTTTGATCATTAGGTCACAGACATGCTTTCAGTATTTCCACTCATGGAAGAGTCAGCTTCTTCTGAGAATAAACTTTCATTAATGGTATTTTTATTTTCACTTATAGGGTTCTAATGTACTATATCCTCTCTTCCCTGTTTTAGTCTGACGTATATGTCTAATGCGGGCCCTGTACCCAACTTTATAAGTCTCAGGTATGCATTCCCTCATTTACATGTAAATAAAAGCTGACTGTCACTGTCTCCCAGAAACATGAAATCATGGTCTATGGATGATTTTATATTCTCTCCTTTTTGATATGTATGAATTCTAGAAAGAGTAATAGATTACAATTCAGACCAACATTATTATCTTTGGGAAATCTAGAAAATATTTTTCATTTTTAAAGGTAATAAATCAAAAACAATGTTAATAAAGTAAATATGTAAATAAACTAAGTACGCAAGTATTCCACCAAAATCATAATATACATCTACCAAATGACCACAAGGGGAAGACATTAAACACAGATTACACCACACAATCTAGTCAACAGTTTATCACACTCAAATATTGGTTCTGAAATATTTATAAAACCAGAACAAAGTCATTAACCAAATCAATGTTAATTTTGCATCACAATGTGACTTCCGGACAAATATGAATTCAGGATTAACATTTAAAATGTTAAAAAGAGATACCACAAAGAACACAAGCACTGTAAATATTTCTTCACCAAATAAAAAGGCATCAAAATTTATAAAACAAAAATAGAGGGAAGTACAGAGGAAATTCAGCATAAAGTCTATAATAGGAAAATTTAACTGACTGCCATTAATTCAGGTAAGAAACACTGCTTCTTCAAATAATATAATGTATTATTCTAGTAAAAGTATAGATCAGTCTTTAAACCCTGGTGACAGAGATTAAATAGTTTTAGACGACATAAAATATTTACAAAAATTGGAAGGAAACCTCAATAAATCTCTTAATCTACGTAGAAATATTAGATCTACGTAGGGGTTCTTATCATTATGCTGATCTAGCAAAAACTGTTGGCATCTTCCCCAAGACAAACCCCAGAGAAATTAAAGACTGAAACACCAATTGAGGGGAAATCTTTGGGAAAAATATTTGTCTTTTGAACAGGTCTGCCTTAGTGAGAGTGGCTCTAGCTTATGGCAAGGGGTGGGTAGGCACCACTCTAACGAGATAAAAAAGGATTTTATGACATCACTTCTCGTATCTAATACTACATTGCCTTTGAACTGTTGGTGCCTGATGCCACATCTACAGCAAATCAGACCTGTGGGGTAGGTATACTTGGGGATAAAATAAAAACTGGGGAGATGTCAAAGGCTATGCTTAAATTATAAGGTGAATAGGTTCTAGGGATCTAATGTACAGCATGGTGATAATAATTAATAACACTGTATTATATACTTAAAAGTTGCTAAGAGAGTAGATCTTAAATGCTCTCAACACAAAAAACAAAAGGTGACACATGACACAATGGGATGCTATGCAGGTGTTAGTGAAGCTATGGTGGTAATCATTTTGCAATATATAAGTGTATCAAATCAACACATTGTATACCTCAAGCTTACACAATGTTGTACGTCAATTCTATTTCAATAAATTTGGAAAATTTCTGAAATTAAAAAAAAAAAGCCAGTTGGGTTAGTTGTTGAAACAAAAAATGTGTGAGAACTGACCAGCCAGTGAAATTTGCTTTCCAAGCATTAGTTTTCTGAACACCTAAGGTTGGTGATGTATAATCCAAGGAGTCCTTTCCCTCAAATCTGCTTGTCCTTGGAGGTAAAAAGCAATGCCTTGAAGTGACAAATTGTTTTCTTTGTTTGGAAATGGATTAACTGCACTGTTCTCAAGTCTATACATTTCCATGGTGAATTCATTCTTAGAGTTCACTGGAGCTGGCTCAGATAGAGGTCTGATGTTAGCATTTTTCTTCATACAAACTGGAACAGTTGCCAAAATCTTCAATAGCAATACAAACTCACAGACCAAAATATTCTGAATCTGAAAGATTCAACTATTTCAAAAATAAAGTCATGCCAACAGATGCAGAATATTAGCATATTAGAATAGATGGATCAAGGATGTAAAATAATTGACTAAAAGTTATGAAACAATATTAGCAAAATGAAAGAAAAACAAAGGAAATAAGAAGAAAAAAATTTAGTTGCAAGGAATATAGTAGTTGAAACTAAGAATATAACACATGATGGTGAAAGGCATTTTATCCCTGGATGATATTTGTAACTCAGCCGCAGGAGGTGTTGACTCAGCAGTGCTAAAACCAATGTTTTGGGTTTTTTTTTAATTTTATTTTATTATGCTATGTTAGTCACCATACAATACATCATTAGGTTTTGATGTAGTGATCCATGATTCAATGGTTTTATGCAAACTTCTAGACTACTGGTGTCCTAGAAAAGAATGTTTTGCACAACAGCAAGATTACAACACAGATAGTAAATTTCAGGTATTCCCAAACCTCTTGAGTGACCCCTTTACTTTCCCTTTTAGAAACAAAAGGGAGAATAGTCCAAGCTTGACTTCCTCCTTGCCAGTTTGGGTGCCTTTTATTTCTTTTTGTTGTCTGATTGCTGAGCCTAGGACTTCCAGGACTATTTTAAAAAGCAATAGTGAGAGTAGACATTCCTGTCTTCTTCCAGACTGTTGAGGAAAAGCTCTCAGTTTTTTCCCATTGAGGATGATATTGGCTGTGGGTCTTTCATATATGGCCTTTATGATGTTGAGGTATGTTCCCTATATCCCTACTTTATTGAGGGTTTTTACCAAGAATGGATGCTATACTTTGCCAAATGCTTTTTCTGCATCTATTGAGAACATCATATGGGTCTTTTCTTTTATTAAAGTGGTGTATCACATTGATTGATTTGTGAATATTGAACCACTCTTGCAGCCCAGGAATAAATCCCACTTGATTGTGGTAGATGATTCTTTCAATGTACTATTGGATTCGATTTGCTAGTATTTTGTTGAGAATTTCTGCATCCATGTTCATGAGGGATATTGGCCTGTAATTCTCTTTTTCAGTAGGGTCTTTGTCTGGTTTTGGAGTCAAGGTAACGCTGACCCCATAGCCACTCTGGAAAACAGTATGGAGAGTCCTCAAAAAGTTAAAAATAGAACTACCTTACAATCCAGCAACTGCACTACTAGGTATTTACCCAAAGGATTAAAAAGTACCAATTTGAAGGGACACCTGCACCCGTGTTTATAGCAGCATTATCAATGATAACCAAATTATGGAAAGAGCCCAAATGTCCATCAACTGACGAATAGAAAAAGAAGATGTGGTGTATATATATACAATGGAATATTACTCAGTTATAAAAAAGAATGAAATCTTGCCATTTGCAATGACATGGATGAAGCCAGAGTGTATTATGCTAAGCAAAATAAGTCAGTCAGAGAAAGACAAATCCCAAATGATTTCACTCATATGTGTAATTTAAGAAACAAAACAAATGAACATAAGGGGGGGAAAAAGAGAGAGACAAACCATAGAGCAGATTCTTAACTATAGAGAATACACTGAGGGTCGCTGAAAGAGGGATGTGGGGGGGGGGGGTGGGGCCAAATGAGTGATGGGTATTAAGGAGGGCATTTGTTGGAATGAGCACGGTGTTATATGTAAGTGATGAATCACTAAATTCTACTCCTGAAATTAATATTACACTATATGTTAACTAACTAGAATTTAAATAAAAACTTGAAACAAATAAACAAAAAATATAGAAGTGTAATAAACATATATGTAGAAGTCTATGGCGGGGGGAGAAAAAAAGAAACAAAGGGGAGAAACAAAATCTTTCAGGAACAAAAGTTTATAAAGTTCCATTGGAACATAATGTTTCATACAAAAATGCCAGGTCCAAATAGTCCTTTCAATCTGATGGCAGGATTTGGGAAGACCACATGCAGTTTATTAATCATCATCTTCCAAACTGCTCCAGTAACCAGGTTTATATGTACTCCTTGCATAGGTCAGAGTGCTTGAGTTACTAACTTGTTGGGTTGACAAGTATAGTAAATTATAGAATGAATACATCTGAGAAATGAATTAGTCCACTGGCAAAGAAGATTGAGAAACTCACTTAAAGGAAGAAGAAAAGGATAAATGCAATAAAAACAAGAATGAACAGAAATAGTAAGCATCAGGTAACAGAAATCCCAGAAAGAAAAATACATTTGAAAAGGAGAAATATTTGAAAAAAAAAAAAAATAGTAGACATAGACTCATCACATTACCAAAATTAGATTAAGAGTACCCATGGAAAACAAAGGGGAACTATTAGAAAAAGCCCACAATATATATTAAAATTGAGCATATCAAAGACAAAGAGAAAATTCTAAAAGCTTTCAAAGAGGAGGAACAGATTGTATGCAGAATGATAGTGTATTTTTTCATAGTAACACTGGTTGCCAGAAGAAAAAAAAATAGTATTTTCAAAGTAGGGAAGGAAAAGATCTTTGAATGAGAATTTTATAACCAGCTAAACTGTAATTCAAATATAAGATCATGTTGAAAATGTTTTCAGAAATAACGGAATATAAGCTTCAGGAGTTTTTGCATACAAACACTTTAATAGAAACAAATTTTGAATGAAGTACTTAAAACTAATTCAGGAAAAAAAATACACTTAAAAATGATCAAATGCTTTAGGAAACCAGTTTGTCTTTTGAAAGAAAAAATCAGTAACTAAGACAATGCAAAAAATAAAAGTACAAATAAAACATATCCATAATAATCAAGAGTTTAAATATCAGATAATCATCAAAATGGTGCCAAAGGAAAAACTGAAGCTTGGATATTAAAGAAATAAACTATTAGAATATTAAAGAAATAGAAGCCACACACACACACACACACACACACACACAGTTATATACCTATGTAAATGTATAAGTATACATTTAGGTATTTATATTATATTTGTTATCTTCTAAATGCAAAGCCAAGATGTTTTTTTCCAAGTAAGTTCTATCAAACTTTTACAATATCATCTCAATTTTTTTACAGTCTTCCAGAAAGTACAAAAGAGACAATATGCCCCAATTCATTATATGAATTTCAGCCTACCCCTGAAAATAAAACCAGAAAAATATGTTATAATCTGTGTGAGAAGTTGCATATTGTGGAATGAAACACCGAGGAAAGCCACAGAAAGAAGCAAGATTTCAGGAGATTAGCTAAACCCTGTATCACCAAGGCAAGAGGCAGGGGCTGAGGTCCTGCTGTGCTCCAGAGGTGGGTGTGACTATGAACAAGTACAAGCCCAGAAAGAGCTAATAGTTGTGCGATTATCATAAAATGGGTGGGACCTCCAGGCCCATTAGCTAAGAACAGAGTCTCAATAGAAAAAGCATAGAAAATGAAGTTTGTCTCTTATCCTCTAGTCCAACCCTCCCCATAAGGGGACATAAAAGAGCCTTAAAAGAAACAAAAGGAAAGGCCAAAAAGCCAAGAAACACAACCTCACTCACTGTCCCAAGAGGAATTTTTGAGCCAAGGTTAGAACTGAAATTAGGAAAAAAAGTCTAGGTAGAACTGTTTATAAAATATGTATCTTCAACTGAGTAGGATTAGGTTTTCAATGACTAAATATTAGGCAAAAATAGATTTCCCTTATTGACAAAATTAACTAAATATAAGGGAAACTGGTCAAAATAATACACGGCAAGAGAAAGAAGTTCCAACCTTAGCACGATTGAAATCTGATGAAAGACGTTTTCTTTAGTTATTTATGCTCAACATTATGACTTCTATGATAGAAAGCAGCTATGGATTCACATCAACAACTCAGGATTAGCTTTTTCCTTTATTCATAGCAGAAACTATTGGTAAGTATCTTCATTTTAGTCTTTTTTTTTCTTTTTTTACCAAAATGTAATATTAATTTTCAACTTGATAAAGTGTATCTGTGTTTTTATATTAGTTTAATCTCAGTGATTACTGGTCAAATAAAATGAAAAAATAAATGAATAAAAACTCATGGCATAATAACATAGTAGCAGCTTATTTTATCCCTAGGAAATATTTATAATAACCTCATTTGGGGTAAATTATTGAAGCTTTTATTTAAACGAACTTAATAGTGGGGAAAAATTCAGTATCACTTAAACTGATCTAATCTTTTAATTTCTATAAATGTGTGCTTTGGATGAATGAAAACATGAGAAGTGTTAATTTGATGAATGTTAATTTGGTAAAAAGTTTCTAATCATTAAGGCCAGTTGTCTAAAGACTAAAGAAATGGATATCTGATCATTAATTTAATTTATCTTAATGATGCTAATTGCCATATAAGCAATTCTCTAAATGGGATCAGTATCTGTCTTATAAACACAGGAAACAAAATTGAATTGGCATTCCACAGTGTGACATGGAATTCATTCAATTAACCCGAGATTATTGAGCATTTATTATGTGCAAAACCCAATGCAGAATCTACAAAAGAGGAAGGTATTTCTAAGTAGTTTATATGGAAACAGATTGTTAAAACAATTATAAAAAATAAATGCTTTAAGATTGCAGAGTAGAATGAAATTGCTATGGAGTAGGGGGCCCAGGAAATTTCAGGGGACGATGGAATGTGTTTAAAAAGGGGAGATTTTATATATACTTACATAAAAATTTTATATTATATATTTTTATTTATATATATATTTTCAATACCAGGGATACCAGATTCTCAGAGCTCACTTTCAGATGGAATTATAAAATGTTGATTTTGGGGCGCCTGGGTGGCTCAGTTGGTTAAGCGACTGCCTTCGGCTCAGGTCATGATCCTGGAGTCCCGGGATCGAGTCCCGCATCGGGCTCCCTGCTCTGCGGGGAGTCTGCTCCTCCCTCTGACCCTCCCCCTCTCATGTGCTCTCTCTCTCATTCTCTCTCTCTCAAATAAATAAATAAAATTTAAAAAAAAAAAAAAAATGTTGATTTTGCATTTTAGATATGTTAATATCTTTAGGTTTCTTTAGGCATACAATTAATAAGATTACTTTCACTTATTATTTGTTCATTTTGGGGCAAATTCTAGGCTTAATAAAAAAGAAAGAAACGGTTAGATACTATTTACTTCCTAGACCTCCCTTCAAGGGGAATTTTTCTATGATCAAATCAAGGCTGGATTTGGAAGGAGGAATATGTGTCAATGATGGGAGATATTTCAAGTAACGTAACTGAAGAAGCAAACAGTGCAGGGGCTCATTTTGGTGAGAGCATGACTTTAGGGAACATAGTCAAAAATAAAGTAAGAAAGGAAATTCAGATTTACATTTTGGTAAGCCTTGAATAAGTTTTAACTTGTTCTGACTAAAAATACTGTTTTGAAGAAAGTATTGCAGTAATGAAAATAGTATTCTAAGAAGATTAACATGGAATTGGGCAGTATAATGGATTTGACATGGAGGAAATTAACATTTATTGAATTCCATTGTCCCAAGTTTAATGTTAGGTATTTTTTCCATATGTTTACTCTTCCATTCAATAACATTCATGGCCCCATAAGTACAAGCCACCAGGCTCAGAACTAGTAAAGCAGTGGTGAGCCAAACAGGCAGGTTACTCACCCTTACGGAGTTTAGAGGCCAGTGAGAAAAGACAGGGGATGAATAAGCAAATAATAAAATAGTGTTTAGATTGTTCTAAGTGCTCTGAAAAAACAGTTAACTGGTAATAGGATGGTGGTCGGCTAGAATTGGGGCTCAATGTGTGGTGACTAGACACCTGCTCCTAGAAGACAGCACCTCAGCTAGACATGAGAGGACAGGGTTTGCTGGGAATCCTCGAGAAAAGCATTTGAGGACAAAGAGTTGTGTGGGCTCATGAGGCATGTGAGGCAGGGAAGAAGGGAGTAGGACAATACTTACTACCACCCACATACTTTACTGGTAAGAACATGGAATCAATTCAGATGGTTGTCTGAGTTGACACAGCTAGTATACATGACTAAATCCAAACCTAGCTATTTTTGACAATAAAGATTTATATTAATAAGTGCATAATAACTAAGGGTATCTCTTAGTTGCACTTAATTTACCGTACAGTAATGTTGAGCTCACATTGGTACATACCGGGACCATGCTATCATTTAGGAGTTGTTTTTTTGTTTCCATTTGCAGTTTTCCTCTAATTATGAATTGGAGAATTCCTTACCTAGCATGGCTATGTTCTGATAGAATGTGTATTTCCAGGATTAGCTTATACTATGAAATGTATCATACCTACAAAACAGTGTAAAAGGGTGAATGTGTGCGTGTTTATGTGTGATGTATCTGTGTGCTTTAATAAATAATGGTAGAATCACCACGCACCCAATACTGAGTTTGAGAGAGAACATTAAAATCAGGTTTATAATTAGCTATTTACATGTGCTCTCCCAGTACTGTGTAGGTTCATAAAAGACAGAGAAGGCTCATTATTCATCTTTATAATCCCTGCTTTTAAAACAGGTATGACACATCGTTTGTGTTTAATAATTATCCCTTGATTATAAGGTACACATAGATAATGCTGTATATGAGATATTTCTTTATAAAATTTTTAGGTTTTCATTCAAGTCTATTCTCTTCTGCTCAAGTATCTATGTAAAAATAACTTTCTGCTGCAATACAGCAAGAGAGTATTTGTGAAAATCTATATGGAGTTCCCTTTGCTTTAGAAGCCAAGCATAAGCTTATTTATATACCCCAAGTTTTAAGATTTTATAATTAGAATTGCTATTCTTCTCTTTGTCATTTACGCATTCAATGAGGTCTTTGAGTTCTTTGTGTAAAGATCATAATAAAATATCCCGAGGTGTTTATGCATGTCATAAGAAGTCAATGTATGCAAAGGGTGGTACAGTAATATGAGTTAACTATATACTTCTGGAAAAATAATCCGGTATTAGAAATAACAGGTAGATATTTTGGGTCCAGCTCCACAGATGTCATTTGACCTTTGTAAAATTACTAACTGGTTTTTAATTGGTCTTTATTCCTTCATCATTTCATTATTTGTCATCTACAATAATCATGTTACTTTGCAATACATATTATTTGTGAATGTGCTTACACTTGTGTGCCTCGTTTCTTTAGCAGATAGGCACCAATATCAGAGGGGCAGCTAGAGACCTTATATCTAAGGTAGGATTATGGTTCCATTTTAATGTTTGTATTCACTGATAAAAAAACATCATCCATACAACAGGAAGATAAGATGGCTGACAGTCCTAAGCTGCCTTCACTAAAGAATGCTGATGGCTGCATTTTCGGCAACCTGGGGCGTTTCATGATTAAAAAGAAAGAAAAAAAGTGCTCTTATATTTCCACACGCTATTTAAAAGATATCCTTTGGAATAAATTTAATGGTATATCATCATAACGTTTCACAATATAACTTAAGAGCTACCAAGATCTCTTTTTGTTGAAAATTTATCTGCGAGTTAATTCCTCATGCTTAATAGCTGAAAGCTATTCATAACTAAAAGGTTGGTAATGCAGAGAAAGTCATTGTATTATATGTATAAATCCATCACTTTAGAAAATTATCTCAAAATCCATGAATGTACGTATATGGACTTTGGCAGCAAAGCATTACATAAATATTCAACACATTATGCTAGATATTTATGTTTATAAATATACATTTCGTATTTAATGAAATGAGTAGAAATATCAAGGGCTCTATTAACATCTTCATTCCATCTAATAAAAAAAACAAAACACAAATGTGCTACAGTAATTAACCAACTTACATTAATCTTTTTTTTTTTTTTAAGATTTTATTTATTTATTTGACAGAGAGAGACATAGCGAGAGAGGGAACACAAGCAGGGGCAGTGGGAGAGGGAGAAGCAGGCTTCCCGCGGAGCAGGGAGCCCAATGCAGGGCTGGATCCCAGGACCCTGGGATCACGACCTGAGCTGAAGGCAGACGCTTAACTACTGAGCCACCCAGGTGGCCCAGATTAATCTTATTTTTGGAGACTAAGGCTAGAAAATAATGCTTATATTTAGATACAACTGCAACATATTAAGGAGGCTGACAACTGCTATAGGAAACAAGGTTCCAAGAGAAAACTAGAATTCAAGGAAACAGTCTACTGACTGAAGTTTAATAATCTCGTCAAGGAAATGACCAAAGCAGGTAGCAGCCATTTTGTAGCACCAACACCTTACTGCTGATCTACTGATTCACTCCGTTGGCGTAAAGCAGTAGCTGGGCCTGTGAGTCTCTCTCCCTTCCCCCTGGATCTTTCCTCATTTTCTCTGACTCCTGGACTAGGTAACCAAGGTACATTTGTCAACACCAAGAAATTAACATGAGAACATACATTACTATTAACTAAACTACAGACTTTATTCAGATGTTAAGAGCTTTTTTTTTTTTTTTTCCCACTATTTTGTGTTCCAAAAGACAATCCAGGACACCACATTACGTTCAGTCTTCATGCACCTTAGTCTCCTATCTCCAAAGGTTTCTTAGATTTTTGTTTTCTTCTTTTATTTTCCAGACCTTGACAGTTTTGAAAAGTCCTAGTCATGGATTTCTTTACATGTATGTCTCTAAATCAATCCTCAGTTTAGAGTCAACTAATTTTTTTTTCATGATGAGACTGGAGTTATGGGTTGTCAAGAACACCAGAGACCTAAAATCCCTTATCCTCATGTCATATCAGGGGTATATGATATCAACACAATTTATTACTTGGTTAAGGTAGTTTCTGCCCTACTTTAAAGTTACTATTTTTCCCTTCTCTAATGTTTTAAAAAATTGTTTTTAAAAAAGTGTTCTGAAATTTTTTTAATTGTTTCAAACACTTTTTTCTTTCATGATTGAACAGGATACTTTTTAACTTTTTCAGAATTTGGTGAAATTTTTCAATAAATATATCAAAATGTTGATTCAAATAAAACTAAATTAAAAATCTAAACATAAAAAATTTCCATAAAGTAACCACATATCTGATCAATATTAACTGAGAGAAAGAAACCATACAAGGATACTGAGTAATAGGAGGGAAGGAAGAAGAGGAAAAAAAGAGGGAAGGGAAAAAAAAGAAAAAAAGGAGGGAGGAAAATAAATGAGAAAAAAAGGCTCTTCCCAGTTTATAATAATGCACCCAATGGTCAACATGTATTACTATATATTCAGATGATCGAACAATCATTTTTGCAGACATTTACTTATGGCCTTTTCTTTAATAGATGTATAGATAGTAAAATAAACATTATATAAGTTATGTGCCCTCAAAGAATTCATATACTAAGAAATTTATCTGTAAACATCATCAAAAATATCCTGGAAAATGGTTAAATGACCCTCATTTTTCTTCTCTCCACATTGCATGCACACACACACACACACACACACACACACACTGTACTACACACACAATATACAATGACATGATAATAAAGATGTCCCTGAAGAGGTGAGGTCAGAATCTATGTAGTGAATACTATGGTTCATCACCCAAATCCCCACTTTTAGGAACTAAGTACTCATTACCTCAGCTGCCTGTTGGAAATGTTGCCTGCTGATACCTCATTTGAGTCCTTCTCCAGATACTGCCTTTCCCCAGGGTTACCATCCTCCTTAAGGGCAGTCTGCAGTCAATGATTACATAAAGCCAGGATAAACACTAGCTGACTATGTTCCATGAGGGGGTCTAGAGGAATCTCATTTTCCAATGGGATAAGGGGTAGGCACGAACATCTTTGAGAAGCTCAATGGCAGCTATTTGTTGGCCGGGGTTTTTGGTGAGTGATGCTTTCATAAAACTGGACTCTCTGCTAGCACTAGTGATAATGGGATCCCAAATAATAGAGGCTAGGTGGCAGGTTCATTGTTAAGGAAAAATCTAGGTAGAATTGTGTTAATGAATGGCAAACTTGGAGTGGAAGCTAGTGGAGTCTGATCGGCAGAGGATGATGGATATGCTTATAGAGCATGGGACTCTAGGAGGAGTTAGATGGGCAGCTAAAAGTATATTGCTCAATCTATACAATCAAAAGAAATCAAGAAAAAATGATCAGAAGTGACACTGTTGCTAATTCCTGACTCACAGTCCAGATCTTCCCCAGAAATTGCCATTGGTTAAAGGGAGTTGCCTCAGTTCCTCCTTGGGAATAGCTCACATCCACTGACTAATGGAAATATGGAGCAAAAGCCTGATCTCTTGCTTCCTTCTCCTTTCCCTCACTCCTTTACAGGTGTTGTTTTTGTGAGGACCCCCCAGTAACCACCAGCCTATAAATCTCCACCTCAGCTTTGGTCTCTAGGAGAACCAGACCTATGACTTCAGACCCTCTGTCTTTGCATCTTAGAATAAGAAACGCTGTCGGAGACGGGGTCACCCTGGGAGAGTGATCACAACTATTTCTGTCACAACACATACAAGTATGCCCTGCATAATTTTTTTAAGATTTATTATTTTTTTATTAATTATTATTATTTATTTGTTGTAGAGAGAGAGAAAGAGAAAGCATGAGCAGGAGGGACAGAGAGACAGGGAGAGAATTTCAAGCAGACTCTATGCTGAGTGCAGAGCCTATCATGGGCTCCATCTCACGACCCTGAGATCACGACCCGAGCCAAAACCAAGAGTTGGGTCACCTAACTGACTGTGCCACCCAGGTGCCCCTACTCCATATTTTAATCACATTCTCTTTGAGATTATCAATCCTAATTCTATCTTCTTGATAATAGTGTTCTATGGAATACATTTTTTAAGTAAAAACAATTTTATAGTTCATTGGCCTCAACTCCATTCACTATGCTTTACCTGATCACTATCTAGGCCAGAACATTTTCATCATCCCAAAC
Source organism: Phoca vitulina (assembly GCF_004348235.1). Taxonomy (NCBI): domain Eukaryota; kingdom Metazoa; phylum Chordata; class Mammalia; order Carnivora; family Phocidae; genus Phoca; species Phoca vitulina. The sequence continues at coordinate 23,668,875 of NW_022589720.1, forward strand.
CAGAAACTGTACCCATTAAGGAGTCCCTGCCCATTCCCCACTCCCCCCAGCTCCCGAAAACCACTCATCTGCCACCTGTCTGTTCATTTACCTAGTCTGGAGTTTTCATACAAGTGGAATCCTACAATGTATGGCCTTTGTGCTGGCACTTCTTTCACTTAGCATAAAGTTTTCAAGGTTTATCCACGTTGAAGCATGTATCAATACCTCATTCCTTTTAGTACTGAATAGTACCCTGTTGTATGAATATATCACATTTTGTTTACCCATTCATCTGTTGATAGACATTTGGGTTTTTTCCACATTTTGTTTCTTTTTTTAAATAAAAAATCATACATTTTTATATATATATATATATATATTAAGGTATACAACATGATGTTCTGATATATATATATATATATATAGTAAAATGATTATTACAGTCAAGTTGATTAATATATCTATCTCTTCATAACGTTACCTTCTTTTTCCCTGTGGCATAAATTAAAAAGGAAGAGGGAAAAGTCATTACTTTAGATTTCCTCATTGAGTTTTGGATAGGAACAAATACTCTGGGGCAAAGTGATCATAGGAAGACTCTATCCATAGAATAAATATTTTACTATTATATTTCCTTCATTGTTGTTTTTCAGAAATCTCCTTCACTGGCAGCTTCAGGACATGGGGCAAAAGGATTTGGCTCACCGTCAAAAATTAGCACTTTCAAGTTGCTATTGTCCTAAGGTGTTAAAAAGAAACCTGTTTTTAAACAATCTAAATCTTTTAAGCTTTTTCTGACCTAGTAGATATGGATTTCAAAATCAATTCCTTTTAGAGAACGTACTTTACAAATAAATAAAACATTTTCATATAACCCCTTTTAACTCATCATGTTGCAGCCTAGGAGTGAATTATTATTTGAAAACATCACTTCTGTAGTTGTGCTTCAGGCCTGCTAACCTTCAGTTTTCCATTTTGGTTTTCATCTGTCTGCAGTCTTTCCAGTAGCACTTTATTTGTACTAACTTTCTTTTTTCCCCAATATTTGTTTTTCTTGTATTTTAAGCCATGTGTTCTGATTCTTTTGATGTTACAAGAAATAAAGGTTACATGCGAGAGGATCACTGAAGTTTTATAATGCAGACTCCAGCAAAACAGAAACCGAGATTAGGGAAGGTAAGTGCACATACACACAGAGTCGCTTGAGGCCAATAAATTATGACCACAACTGCAGTCAGTATCATTTAAGTACTCTTTAGTTTCTGATGATAAAGCACTAGCTTATCACCATGTTGACAACTGCAACCCCCTGTGGCCCTCAGCTTCTGTCTTTTTTATTTGTTACCTAGTCAGCCACATGGAATTTAACAGCACACACAGTAAAGTATCTTTCTAAGTAGATCTCAATAAAAGACATGGAACAAAGCTAGTAAGATCTTATGTCTTGTCGGGCGAAGAAATTATTTCTTCCATCTAAGTACCACCTCCCTGTTGCACAGAGAAAAAACAGACATGGAATTACTATATTGTCAGCGAATATCTGTATTTATTTTCTGTTGTTATAGAAGAGAAAGAAGAAACTCTTTGAATTTGAATATTGAAAAGTAAAAGATTTCATATTTCCTTTGTAATTTCAGAATGACTGTATAGTTTTGTTTTCTGGTTGTCACTTCTACTTGGGAGAAAAAAATCTTCAGGTCTAAAGGATAAGAGACATTTTTCTGCAAGGATTGTTTATAAGTTAAAAATAGGTTTTGAAATTAAATAGATGTATATTCCTTCTCGATTATGGACTCTTGATATTCAAATTAAGAATTATAGGAGAACCAGGATAGAAATAGATTAAAACAAAAGTCTTGGTGCCCAATTAAACTGCCTCATTTTGTCAGGTTTAAGATATATATCTGCTGTTCCTAGAGGTCAATAAAATATGTAAGCTGTGAATATACCTATCATTCTGAATCAAAACATCAGCTCAAACATCTACCTCTAATTCTATTCCCTAATCTCTATTCCCTAATCTCGGTTTCTGTTTTGTTTTGGAATACATTAACTATCAAAGGGACAAAGTGTTTTTTAAATAGATGTAAAATATTTTCCTTTTTATAGAAATGTAAGGTTTCAATGACATAAGAGTTATCACCATGGTGATGTATGACACATGCCATATAACAATCTTAAGTAAATACTACCTATATCCTTGTTCAAGGTGTATTTGAACCTCACACTAATTTTAAATTCTCTCCATTATTTATAAAAATAAGTAATGCATCATGGAATTTTTACTTTTTAACAATGGCTTTTTCATCATTTTCTTTCATACATTTCATCTATCATTATCTCAAAAACATATTTAACTACATAAGACATCCTTTTCCTGCAACTGGTTTCATGTCAGCAGCTTTATTTTTTAGCTCTTGCCATTGGCATCAGGCAAGGGAAATTGAGATTAAAAGTGAAATGTATAGGTTTTGATGTGCCTGCATGAAGCTAGATTTAATAAGTTTATTAATTTGAATGCATCACTTATTAAAGTGATAGAATATGAGTCTAAAAAAACTTTTTTAAGGTAAAAGAATAAAAAAATAAATAAAACACTATTTCCTGGTGCCTGAGGAGGAAATAGAGAAAAAATGAAAATATGGGTAGTTAAATGCTACTATATTCACCTGAAACGATTTTTTTAGAAAAAAAAATGAGTGATCTTAATAATACTTTCTTCAGTTTCCCTTTTCCTCTCTGATCATTTCTCTCAGATTATGTAATTTGCTCTGATTTGAGCATTAGCCCATTTTCTTTCTTTCTTTCTTTCTTTCTTTCTTTCTTTCTTTCTTTCTTTCTTTCTTTCTTTCTTTCTTCTTTTTCTTTTTTTTTTTTCCTTTCCTACAGAAGGATATCCAAGAATCAGCAGTGGAGGCTAGTTATCATACACAGTAAGTAAATTTGTTCAGAAAGAGGAGACCTACAGAAAGTAACCAATTTTTATTATCTCTGTTACATGTTCAAGTTCTTGTTGAAAACCTCCTCACACAAAACTGGGTAATCAACCTACATAAAGGTTGTCTTTAAACTTTCTTTCATTGATGAGTCTTTAGAGCATCTGGTGGAAGTTCTAAACGTTTTCCCAAGGGCCCATGTACTCAAAAGACAATAACACATAAAATAATTTGTACACAATTCCAGTGGGTTCACAGAACTTATGAACCCATCCATAGATCCACATTAATTAAGGCCAAGCAAATCCTAGTTAAGTTAATTTAAAAAAAAACCTGTGAATCTCAACACATAAGAATTTAACTTTAGCATTTTTTTTTTTTTTTTTGAGGAAAGAGCAACCTAATCACATGATCCACCGCATTATGTTAGTTCTAGAGTTTTATTAAATAACATCCATCTTTGGGGCGCCTGGGTGGCTCAGTCAGTTAAACGGCTGCCTTCGGCTCGGGTCATGATCCCAGGGTCCTGGGATCAAGCCCCGTGTCAGGCTCCTTGCTCAGTGGGAAGCCTGCTGCTCCCTCTCCCTCTGCCTGCCTCTCTGCCTACTTGTGTTCTCTATCTCTCTGTCAAATAAATAAATAAAATCTTTAAAAATCAAAAATTAAAAATTAAATAAATAACATCCATCTTTTAATCAAAAATACTCGGAAGTACAGGAAGATGAAATTTCACTTATAACATTCAATAAGAACAAACAATACAAACTGACCTAGAGATAGAAGAAGGAAATATTGTAGTTATCAGCCACAAACTTTAAAATAATTGATTTATAGTCAAGAAATTAAGATATAAGAATATTGACAAAGAATCGTAAAATGAATATATCAATATTTCTATTCTTAGGTGAAAGATAATGAGAAGCAATATTTTAAAAGCCATCAAGATACAGATCCAAGACATGCTAAAATCTTCAAGAAGCATAATTAGAAAGAAAGAAAGCTAGCTAGCTCTCACTTTGGTACATCATGATAAAATTGCTAAAAACCAGACAAGGAAAATCCTAAAATAATCTACTTAGTACGTACGGAGTGATTATTATTGTCAAAAATAAATCATGCTAATGGAAATTAACTTCTCAAAAATAAAAATACACAAAATGTAAAAGACATAGGAATGACATCTCAAAGTGATTTTTTTTTTCAGTTATTTTTAAAACTACTAGAATCTAGAATGCTATATACTCTGTGGAAATTCTCTTTGACAATGAAAATAAAATAAAATAAAGATATTTTCAGGCCAACAAGTTAAATAACAGCTTATGTTACCACCAATAGAAAGAAAGTAGTATCAAATGGAAGCACAAAGATGGAAAGTAATTTAAAAGAAAAAAAATGGAAAAGTTAAATATGCATGCAAATATTTTAAAAAGGTACTATTAAGATGTATCATGAGATTAAAAATTCTTTTTTACTACACAAGGGAACTCAAGGCAGAAGGGGTTAAATGGAACAAAAAGAAGAGATAAAATTACTAATTTATAATACACCTTATTGGTCAAGGACAGATCTAATCTCTAATCTGGAAACAACTAAAATAATGCTAACAGAACATAGAAGCAACAAACTAAAAGCAAGAGACTTAAATTCTGAAAACATAATCAGGATGTCAAGAAAGGAAAGAATAAAAAAGAACATTAAGTGGGATGAATAGATAAAAAATACATGATATATACATAAAGAGAAATATCTTTATGATTATACTAGATATTAATGGACAAAATACACAAGTTTAAATATAAGTGAGTATTATGCCATTTTTATCATAAGAATAGAAAAATGTTCAAAATTAAAGAATCAATATGATATTCTACACAAACTTTAGCCCAAAGAAAGATTATATACCTTTGGTATATTAAACAAAATATTAGACTTTAAGAAGCATTATTATCAAAATAATAATGGCATTTTTTCAAAGAAACAGAATAAATAATCCAAAATTTGTATGGAACCACAAAAAACCTTGAATAGCTAAAGCAATCTTGAGAAAGATCAAAGCTGGAGACATCACACTCCCTGATGTCAAACTATATTACAAAGCTATAGTAATTAAAACAATGTGGTATTGGCATCAAAACAGACATATAGATCAATGGAACACAATAGAGAGCTCAGAAATAAACCCACACATAAATGGCTAATTAATTTATGACAAAGAAGCCAAGAATACACAATGGGAACAGGACAGTCTCTTCAATTGATGGTGTTGGGAAAACTGGACAGCCGCATGCAAAACAATGAAACTCAACTACTTACACTATACACAAAAATTAACACAATGGATTAAAAACTTGAATGTAAGATTTGAAAACCAAAAACCTCCTAGAAGGAAACATAAGCAGAAGTTGTTTGACAAAGGTCTTGGTGACTTTTTTTTTTAACTTGACACCAAAACCAAAAATAAAAAAAGAAAGCAAAAATAAATGAGTTATATCATGCTAAAAAAACTGCACAGCAAAAGAAACCATCAACAAAATGAAAAGGCAACCTGCTGACTGGGAGAAAATATTTGCAAATCATATATCTGCTAAGGGGATAATATCTAAAATATATAAAGAACCCATACAACTCAAAAGCAAAGAAACAATCTGATTTTTAAAAAATGAGATCTGAATACACATTTTTCCAAAGAAGACATACAGATGGCCAACAGATAAATGAAAAGACTAACAGGAATTAAAATAAAAACTTAAAAAAAGATGCCCCACATCACTAATCATCAGGAAATGCAAATCAAAACTACAGTGAGATATCACCTCACCCATGTTAGACTAGCTATTATCAAAACCCAAGAAATAACAAGTGTTTGGTGAGGATGTGGAGAAAAGTGAACCATTGTGCACTGTTGGTGGGAATGCAAATTGGGGCAGCTACTCTGGAAAACAGTAGGGAGTTTCCTAAAAAAAGATTAAAAATAAATACCATATGATTTCACTCACATGTGGAATTTAAGACAGAGCAGATGAACATGGGAGGGGGGCAGGAAGAGAAGGATACAAACCATAAGAGACTCTTAACTATAGAGAACAAACTGAGGGTTGCTGGAAGTGAAGTGGGTGGAGGATGGGTTAAATGGGTGATGGGTATTAAGGAGGGCACTTGTTATGATGAGCACTGGTTATTATATGTAAGCAATGAATCACTAAATTCTACTTCTGAAACCAGTATTACATTATATGTTAACTAATTAGAATTTAAATAAAAATTTGAAACAAAAAATAATTAAAAACAAAACTACCATATGATTCAGCAAATCCACTTCTGAGTATTTATCCAAAGAAAATGAAACACTAATTCAAAAAGATATATTCACCCCCATGTTAATTACAGTATTATTTACCATAGCCAAGATATAGAAACAACCTCAGTGTTGATGGAAAATAAATTCTAAATATGTGTGTGTGCATGTGTATGTATTTCTCATACATATAAAAAATATCTTTACACACACATACACACAAAGGAATATTATTCAGACACAAAAAAGAATGAAATCTTGCCATTTGTGACAACATGAATGGACTTGAAGGGCATTATGGGAAGTGAAATAATTCAGACAAAGACAAATACCATATGATCACTCTTATATTTATAATGTAAAACAAAACAAAAATCAAGCTTATTGACAAGAGAACAGTTTGGTGGTTTCTAGAGGCTGGTGGGGCGGGGGTGGGGTGGAAGAAATGGGTGAAGAGGATCAAAAGATTTTTAAAAAAACAAAAAATGGGAGAGAGACAAAGAAAAATGTGTCTCATTTGAAATCTGAGAGGCAGAATTAAGGACAGTCAGCATTATTCTAAAAACCAAACTTTATTTTTTTTTATTTTTATTTTTTAAAGATTTATTTATTTGACAGAGAGAGACACAGCGAGAGAGGGAACACAAGCAAGGGGAGTTGGAGAGGGAGAAGCAGGCTTCCCGTGGAGCAGGGAGCCCGATGCGGGACTCGATCCCAGGACCCCGGGACCACGACCCGAGCCGAAGGCAGACGCTCAACGGACTGAGCCACCCAGGTGCCCTGAAACCAAACTTTATTTTAATAGAAACTATCCAAGTTTAGATATTTTAATCACTTAGCACATTAATCCTACTAGTTATCACTCACTTTCAAATACAAGTTACAGCAAACTTTCTGTCATATTTGTGTAACATTCTACCCTTTCTCTAAAGAAAGAAACAAACAAGAACAAAAGCATGTTAGTGGTATGGAGGATATAAATAAGATCAGCCACCAGGAAGGATTTGATTTGAAGGGGACTTAGCTCTAGACTAATGTGATTTTCAGCAATATGATATTACTTTTTCTTTTCTTTTTTTTTTTTTTTTTTTTTTGGAGAATGCCAAAGAGTTTGCATGTATATGATGTTTTAGGCTCTCTTTTACCTGGATGAACTTAACCTAAAAATCAGTTTGTGGTCTCTTTAGTGTCTAACAGCTAAATACCTGCAAGAGATGCAAAGAGAAAAGAACAGTAATTAAAACAAATAGTCCAAATGTGTTTTTGGTTAAAAACCTGCTTTAACATTAAACCTTGAGCATGAGTCTGGTACAGGAAATAAGACACTGAATTGCTTTTATGCTTACATTATGATCCCTGTATTTTTTACATTTTCTAAATAAAAATTAAGAAGGGGAAAAGACTATTAAAGAACATGGCTAATGATAAAGTGGCAATTCTCTGGGATGATCAAATTAGTTTCATTTAGATAATATCAAATTATATAAAGGGAAAATTAACAGGACCAAAAGTTTAGATAGACAAATCTATAATCAGAACAAAAATGTTTTCTTAAAGATTTTATTTATTTATTTGTCAGAGAAAGAGAGCATAAGCAGGCAGAGCGGCAGCCAGAGGGAGAAACAGGCTCCCCGCTGAGCACAGAGCCTGATGCAGGACTTGATTCCAGGACCCTGGGATCATGACCTGAGTCGAAGGCAGATGCTTAACTGACTGAGACACCCAGGCGTCCCAACAAAAATGTTTTAATATATTTTCAGCAAATAACGGAATAAGAATACCAAAAATCAGCAAGTAGTTAAAAGAAGTAAACAGCATGGATAGCAAACTTGCACTAATTGGTGTTTACAGAGCACTACACCCCAAAACCAAATACTTTACTTTTTTTAATGGGATTGGGAAAATTAGCAAAATTAGCCATATGTTGGGCAGCAAGGCATGTCTTAAGAATTTCAAAGGATTAAAATAAGAGAATGTTCTCCAAAATGATGAAACATCAATGATCGGACATGAATGTTTCAAAGCAAAATAAAAATAGCAAATCAAACCAAGAAAAGTTGAAATATAATAGATATGACTAAAGGAGCACCTGAGTGGCTCAGTCAGTTAAGCATCTGACTCTTGATTTTGGCTCAGGTCATTATCTCAGGTCCATGAGATTGAGCCCCAAGTCTTGAGATTGAGCCCCAGGAACCTAGCAGGAGCCTGCTAAAGCTCCTCTCTCTCCTTCTCCCTCTGCCCCTCCCCCGACCACTTGCAGTGGGCTCCCTCTAAAAAAAAAAAAAGAAAGAAAAAGAAACAAGATATGAATAAAAATAAATAGAAAATATAAAATCTAGAGGATCAACATGAAAAGTTACTGTTTTATTAATGAGCTAAATAATTAAAAATTATTTGACAAAATCGATTAAAAAGTAGATGTCAATATCCAATATCAAGAATGATAAAGGAGACATTACCAAATTTCCCTCAAAAACAGGAAAATTGTTTGAAAAATTAAATATTAACTAATCTGAATATTTAGGTTAAGTTCCTGGGAAAGCACAATTCATTAAACTTGACGAAAATAAGTTTAAAAACTGGATTTTTTTTCACTTAAATCAGATTTGCATTTTAAAACTAAAAGGGGAATGTTTATGAAATGTCTGAATTCTATCAAACATTTAGAGAAGATATTACACCAATTTTACAAAAAATTTCTTCCAGAGCAGAGAAAAAGAGAGACTTCCACCAATTTATTTTAGAACATCAATTTAACCTTGATAAAGAATGTGTCAAAGACATTAAAAAGAAGAAAATTTACACCAACCTCTCCATAAAACACAGATGCAAATCCCAAACAAAATAGTTTAAACAATTAATGGCTTATGAACAAATTAGTGTCCTAGGAAGATACAGTAAGAAGAATAATGGCTCCCCAAAGATAGTCACACCCTAATCCCCAGAACCTGTGAATGTATTACCTTGTGTGGTGATAGGGACTTTGCAGATGTAAAAAACTGAAAGATTCTGGACAATCAGGAGATTATCCAGGTGGGACCAATGTAATCACAAAGGTCCATATGAGACAGAGAGGCAAGAGGATCAGCATCCATAGTAGGAGATACGATCACAGAAGGTGTGAATGTGTTGCTTTAGAAGGCAAGAGGGACTTTGCAGATATGATTATGGTTAAGAATCTTGAGATGAGGAGCTTTTCCTCCATGTCAATCAATCTAATCACATAGATCCTTTAAAACAGAGAACAGTTCCTGGCTGGGTCAGATGTCATGTGAGAGGAACTTGACATTCCTTGAGAGGAAAATGACTAACAAAGTCACTGATGGTTTTGAAAATAGAAGAAAGGATCCAGGAACTAAGGAATGTGTATAGTCTCTAGAAGTGGTGAATAGCTATCCACCATCAGACAGTTCACAAGAAAACAGGAATCTCAGTTCTACAACCATAAGGGATTGAATTTTGCCAACAATCCAAAAGCGCAAGGAAACATCCTCCTCTAAAGCATTCAGAATGGAACACAGCCCTGCCAACACCTTTATTAGCCCACTGAGTACTGTAATGGACTTCTGACCTATAGAATAGTAAGATAATAAATTTGTATTGTTTAAGGTGCCAAATTTGTGGCAGCAATAAAAAAGTAATGCAGGGAGTAAAAGTGATTTAACATTCAATAGTTTTAACAGTGTAATTCAACACACACAAAAAAAAAAAGAAAGAAAGAAAAGGGTAATACTAACAGAATCCTGCTCCCTTGAATCTGGGTTGGTATTGTGATTGTTGTGGCCAGTAGAATATGGCAGAAGTGACAGTGGGACAATTCCTTGGATAGGCATCAAGAAGCTTTGCATACTTTCACTCTCTTTCTTTTGGATTCTTGCTTTCACCCTGAGGAAACACCTGGGCTCATCCACTGGATGATGAGAGATGATGATTAGCAATGCTGAGAAAATATATGACCAGCTGACACCCAATTTGTCCTAAGCCAGGTAAGAAAGCCCAAACAGTTTAGCATGGTCACTCACCTGACCCCTCGCTGAGTGCTAACATACGTATGAACTCAAAGAAGACCAGAAGAAAAGGGCAGATTATCCATAGACTCGTGAGCAACAATTTCAGTCAGTTGTTTTAAGCCACTCAATTCAGAGTGCTTTGACATTCAACAGTATTATGACAGTGGGTAACTGACAGAAAAGACCAAGGGGCTTGTAGAGGAAATATGACACAAATCTAGTCTCTAGTATATAGCGATTTATATTCAGCCACTTTTACATAAGTAACTTATATACGGATGTTTAATTTGACAACTTAGTTAATACAGTTACAAATATATTAACACTGCATTTACTGAGATATTCTCAAAATAATCCTAAATATAGATAGAATTTACTGGCCATTGAATTTGTGCCCAAGTAAGAACTGACTCTTCCTGACAGAGTCAAACAAATTTGTTTTATTAAGTGGCTATAATGGAAAGGAGAATTGACCAAGCATTAAATGAACAGTGATGAAGAGATGACCATGTTCAAAAAATTGATAAACTGTTTATGTTGTAAGGAAAAACAATAATACAGTAATCCCTTCTTAACTGCAGGGGACATATTCCAAGACCCCCAGTGGATGCTTGAAACCATGGATAGTACTGAACCCTCTATATACTCTGCTTTTTCCTATCCATACATACCTATGACAAAGTTTAATTTATAAGTTAGGCATAGTAAGAAATTAACAATAATAAAATAGAACAATTATAACATATACAGTCATAAAAGTTATGTGAGGTGGTCTCTCTCTCTCTCAAAACATCATATTGCGTTGTACTCACCCTTCTTGTAATGCTGTGAGATCAGATGCCTACATGGTGAGGTGAATGATGTAGGCATCGTGACAGCGTTTGGCTACTCCTATCATGTGCTTCCAAACCACAACTGACCGTGGGTAACAGAAACAACAGTAATAAGGGAAACCATGGATAAGGAAGGAATATTATATATTTAGCTCAGATTGTATCCGGGGGTGCAAAGACAAAGGACGAATTTAAGAAGTCTGCCTGTATGTTCTGTTTGCTAAAATCTGACAAATTCAGCTTCCTGGAACTGCTCAATACCCATTGTTCTTTGTGCTTCTCCACTACTACATTTATCTTGAAGAAAGTAGGGCCAGGGAAAATAAGTACTCCCTACCTATCCATCTTGATAACTTCTTAATGCTTCTCTGTGCCTGCAGCATTGTACATTAATGTTTTGAGCAAAATCTATAGGTCAATCAATCTCCTATTTGAACCAAAGTGCCAATCTGTCATGTACTGTAATGCACTCTCTCTTCTAACCAAATTTTTAGGCTCTGCATTTATTTTTTCAGATGATTCTGTCAATGTGCTGCATGATAAAAAGCAAGTCATACGTTAGCCATGCTTGCACAGAACCTGATAAGCATCCCCATAAACTACAACTTGATAGATGGCCACATTAATGGAAATATATCTTCATTATAAATCTCTGGACCATAGAATCTTTCAAAAAAAATCCTAATATTACGTTACCCACAAAAGGAAAATAAATTACAAAGTTTTTCATGTTCTAAAACAAACATAGATAATATTTCTTGCCACTGTTTCACAAGAATACCACGTTTTTTAAAGTACCTATATAATTAGAGAAAATTGTCTAGTATCATTATTTAAAATTATAAATAGCCAGAGGAATGTGTGTTTACATGAACAGTTTTATTAGTAATACAACCTAGGGGAAGTTACTTAAACTCTTGAGTTTCAATTTCTTCTCAGAGAATATATAATGACATTTGTAAGGCCAATAGAAAGCCATAGATAAACATTTGTTCTTTTTCATGCATCAGATATTATACATAGCACTTGGGAGACACTGGATCAATTAATTTAAATTTAATCACAAACTTATCTAAATTAAGTAACAAACTGTATGGAAACATCTTAGCAGGATATTAATTCAAGTAGCTACATGAAAATTGCTGGACCCCATTATATTCCATCTTTCATTCCATCTTTTGGTATATCCAATTTTATTGACATACATGTCAACACTATACTCAAAAAACTCCAAGCCATCCCAGTTCCTCCTACGTGAGAATTTTTGGATTGGATTACTTTCATCTTCTATCAAACTCATTGGTACCCCTTTGTAGGGTTCCTGAGAAAAGAAACTATATCACACAAATCAAAAGTACATGCCACATGGCCAAACAGAAAAGAGTTTAATATAAGAAACTTAGTAATTTATCTTCATAGCCCTGTAATTGTTCTGCTCAAATAAGAATGAAATATCACGACCAAAGTTGATATAACTTTTGGCTGCCTTACAACTTTTAGATGGATACTTAGATTTCACGGTCCAATATATTGACCTGAAATATTAAATCTGTCAAAACACACTAACTGAACTCAACTGAATTGATATGCTCCTTTAGTTCATACGTAACAGTAAACTTTATCATTCACCATTTTATAGTCCTGCAAACCCCTTAATCCTCACCCTACCTATAATCTTTCTATTTTTTTAGGAAAAAAAAAAAAACATGGTAGGAAAAAAAAAGCTATTTGTAGCAATTATTTATCTCAAATCACATCAAGATCTGAAAGCAAATTTCCATGAATTAGTAATACTTATGGAGTTTCTGTGAGATAATTTGTCCAAAAGTGTGTTGACTTGCTGTGAAAGTTGCTATTAAAAAACACAGCAGGACATGTCCATTTTAATAGCCTCAAATGCAGTAATGGAGCTCTGGGTGGACCTCACCATGGCCTATCATGTCTGCTCTAAGAGAAATAAAAGGAGTCAGAATAAATATCACCTTGTGGTAAATTTCTTCCACATGCATTGTGAAAAAAAGGTTGGGTCGAGATCTGCTCAGACATATAAAACAAAGAGACAAGAGCACCTAAACCGAGAACTAAAACAATGTGATTAATACATAAATATTATGAAATAATCCTAGAGTGGTCTGCAGGCATAGTGTAAATGTTCTAAAATTTTTGCTTTATTACTAATCTTAAAAATGAGTACTACTCTACAGAAAAGTGTGAACTCTAATTTTGTCCAGACCCTAATAATATCCAGCTTCTGAATGTGTCCATACTGAGCTGGAGACTCCTTAAAGGAATATCCCTATGCTTATATAGCATTATAATGGTTCTAAGTAAGTCAAATGCTTCCAACTTATTAGTACTGGACTTGGTCAATGTGAACTTAAATAATCCAATACAGTTTTTCCTTGAGCGAGAGAATGACTCTCTCTCACACACACACACACACACACACACACACACAAAGGTGTGTACTGTGCTATTTTATCTCATGCTTATTAGATAATTTTACATTCATGGGAAAATCAATAAGTCTGTCTGCACCTTTCTTTATGAAAATAAAGGCCATCATTTTCAATTACTCTTCTATGTGCTCACTAAATATAGAGAAAAGTCAAAAGTTTAGTTTAAATATCATTGGGGAATGAGTAAATATGATATTATGTGCCTCCAAAGAACCATTGTAATGATCCAAAAAAAGGCATGGGGATAAACAAAAGATTTTATTCTTTATTTCCACACTGCAGTTATCAACATGGATTCTTTTGTCTATCAACACTGACACTAAGCTCTCAAGATCGTATCGTTAAGCATTATGATCTATGGGTCTTATAAATGCCCAGTACTCTGGGTGAGTGCAAGCACTTTGAATTTCAACCTCATGTGTTTCCTTTATAAGTCTGTGGATATTGCCTCTGAGATCTAGTTATATTTCCCAGTATGTCAGCATTCAGTGTAAATTCACTCAGTAATCAGCAGGTTGCAATTGTTGGGAGTAGGGTTCTAAGAACCCACATAGAGAAAAATGAAGTGTCCTGTTCAGAGGGCCATGTGAGCAATAAGAAAGTCTTGCTCCAGCTCAGGGTTATTGTCTTTGACCATCAAGCAGTGGGCCGTGGAAACTTCAAGCAGACAGCAGTAACAAAGCAACAAAACATCTCAAAGGAGATTTGCCTTGAGTTTCGTTGAATATGACCAGACAATGTGAAAACAGAACAAACTGTCTTCCATCCTGCCATATGCCACAATATAATGTAGCAGTATTTACCAGACTGACATATATGTGCAAGTGTAATGGAAGAAGTAATATAATAGTGAATCTGTCTTCCTTTTTGGTTAGAACAAAGTAAAATTCTCTCTGTGTTTGTCTCTGTCTCTCTCCCCTCTCTCACTCTTTTCTCCCCCAAGCTGAATATATGATAGTTTGTTTTTTATTAACATACATGAAAGTTCACTTGCTACTCTTGCTGTTATTTATAACATTAAAGAAAAATAAAATTAGCATCAACAATAGTAAAATCACCCATATCCCCTCTCTTAATCCAAATTTCATTACATATTAACCTCCATATGTAAGCAAATATATTTTATATAAATGTAATGGTAACTAAAGAAAAAATCAGTACTTGCTTTTATCTGCCATGCAATATAGACAATAAGCATCTGTTTTGTCCCCAAGTTCTATGTATTGCTAATATGATTTCAAAACCACGAGCTTGCTAATTTTATAACTATTGAATTCCAAAGGGTAAAAAAAAGTCTCCTAAATGCCCAATATAAAGTATATATGTCATCATGGCTACCATGAAAATGTGGAAATTTCAACTCTAAAAGGGAATTAATTGGATTCAAAGCCCTGCCCAAACACTTCCAAACTGAATTAAACTGGGTAAGTAATTTAACCTCTGTAAGCCTTAGGTGCGTTACCTGTAAAATGAGGATAATATTATTTTTCATTTATGGCATTATTTATTTACCACTTAATGTCTATTTACTTCATGGAAAATGCTGAGGAAATGTTATCCGTATGGCACTTAAGAAATAAACAGAATTTAAAATAGCTGTTGTGCTGTTATAGTTAAAAACTGCTGTCGATATTGAGGCAGTATGAAAAGAGACGTCTTGTTTCCTTACCCTCACCTGTGATGATACAGCACCACTGAGATTGATAATGATTAACCCAAATAGACTTGGCTAAGTAAATTTTGAATAAAGTGTCCTATTTTTATTTTTTGAGAGAGAGAGTGCATGGAGGGGAGGGACAGACTGAGGAAGAGGGAGAGAGAATCTTAAGAAGCAGGCTCCATGCCCGGCACAGAGCCCAACACGAGGCTCGATCTCTCAACACTGAGATCATGACCTGAGCTGAAATCAAGAGTGGGACACTTAACCGACTGAGCCACCCAGGTACTCCTAAAGTGTCCTATTTTTAGAAGTGGAATAATCAAACAAAAGAGTTTTTTAATAAGTGATTTTGGAATTATTTTTAAACAATTAACTGAGAAAGTAAATACGACTTTTTCAATTAATTTCGATTTTTTCTCCATTTCTCCCTGTGGACTTCTTTCCACTTATGTCAAAGAAATACAGTCATTGATTTGCCTCTGTTTCCTGACATAATGTGCTTCTCTTCCATGGGCACCTTCTCTATTTCTCTCCAACCCTTGAATTGTTTAAGTGGTCAAAAAATGAGGACTTGGCATTGGCTCTCAATGATACTCAAAATTTCATAAGCTTTACTTAAAATTACAAACTGTACAGTTCAGAGAGCTATTGGAAAGTGTAATCTAAAACAAAATATCACTGAGGGGTGACATCAGAAAAACAGCAAAATAGGTTTCCTTTCCACAAAAACCATCTTCCCCACAAAAATATCAGTTTAGACAATCACTCACCAATGAGAGTGGCTCTGTGAAGTCCAGAAGTCAAGCAGAGAAGTCCCAGCTCACCACTGAAGCAAAAAAAAAAAAAAAAAAAAGAAAAAATCCAAGATAAGCTGCATTGACGGTGGGTGAAAGAGTTTCACTTTACTGACATCACCTGTCCTCCAAGGTGGGAAGCTCTGTGCCAAGAGACCTCTGAGCCTACAATGTCTCCCTCAGGAGAAAATGAGAGCCTATCGGTGAGCACCAACCTTCCTCAGCTGTGTGAGATGCTGCCAAAGAGGCCCATGTCTTTCTCCCGCTCCCAGAATGCTGCAGGTGTGCTGCATGACTGGGTAGGTGCTCTCAGCAGGCATCAAAGGGTAAGCAGATCCTACTAATCCCTTCAGGGATCCCATCAGGAAGCCCACCAATGAGCCTCTTGGGATGCCTCACCTGCGGATTCCCCCAACTGGCACATGGCACCCCAACACTTCTCACACCTCACCTGCACACACCCTCACACCGTCGCTGGCTTTTTTTGTACTCTCCCAGATGGCAAATGTGAGTCGGCAGACCTCACCTGAGCTCACAGAGAAAGCCTGCCGGACTCTGCAAGAGTGGGAGAAAGCACACAAGCTTGAGCCTTCAGCAGCGCTCTGGGAGAAATAAATGGGAGGCTGTCAGCATGTGGCCTAACTTGCGTGATTGAGAGAAAGCATGCAATCCTCCAAGAAGTATCCCCACAAGGAAACAAGAAGTTTGGAGCAGGCCACATCCCTAGAAAAGTTCTGGGAAAGCCTCAGGATCTTTAGCAGGGCCGACAGAAGGTATTTCTCTCCCAAAGCCAGTTGGTAAAAACTGGAGGAGGTGACTGCTTATTCATATGTGAAGACAGCAGTGAAAGATTTCAAGGAATATGAAAAATCAAGGAAACATAACACCCATCAAAGGAACACAATAATTTCCCAGTAACTGACCCCAAAGAAATGAGCATCTGCAACTTGCCCAATGAAGAATTCAAAACGGTCGTTTCAGGTAAGCTCAGGAAGCTCCAAGAAAACAAAGAGAATTCAATGAAATCAGATGAATACAGAAAGATGATACCATATTTATATATGCCATGTGTATAATGAAATATTACTCAGCCACGAGAGCGGGCAATCCTGCTATTTGCAATAACATGGATGGAGCTAGAGGACATTAGGCTAAGTACAATTAGAGTAGTGATTACCAGGGCTGGGAGGATGTGGGAGATGGGGAGATTTGGGGGATCTAATACACTGCGTGGTGCCTACAGCATATAACACAGTGCTGTGTACTTGAAATTTGCTAAGCGAGTAGATCTTAAGCGTTCTCACCTCAGACGCACAAAATGGTAATTGTGTGAAATGATAGATGTGTTAATTCACCTGATTGTGGTGATCATTTCCAAATTATACATATGTACAATTTAAATATATTTTATTTGTAAATTATGCCTCAATAAAGCTGAAAAAACACTAAAATATCATTAAATATACAATAAATAAATATGCCCAAATAATTTTATCTTTATAAATACTAGGTTTAAAATAAAATTATGATATGTCTTCTTTATATTGGAATAAATTTTAATTTTAATAAAAGTAAAACCTCTTGGAGACATTTTTTTTTTCTATATCCAAGTTCATCTTATGAATTTATTGAAATACCATTTTGGGACTTATCACTTCTACATTATTTCACTAAGTAAAATCTCTTTCACAAGAGCTCTATACATCACAAAGATATTATTTAAAACTTGAAACACAGGTGTTCAAAGCACCTATTTTATTTAAGGAAAAAAATGAAACAAAATGTGAAAGGCAAATATATGCTACAACAATCAACTATACATTCTTCTTGGTTTAGTAGATTATTATTTATTTATGTATTTATCTTATATAGCAGACACTAAGGAGAGATGTTGGCATGTTAATATCAAGTAACTGAATACATTGTTGTTTCAGTTTTTTTGCATCTTTAGAGCAGTCTACATAAAAATAAATAGCATGATTTTAAGTAATGCAATAAAGAGTGACTCAGATATTTTATGTACCTAGAGGTTTTTGCTCCTTTTTGAGCCATAAACAAAAATTTAATCTTCAAAAGCTCTCTTGTAGAAAATAATACCGTCTTAAAAAAATCAAACAACAGATTTTAATACAATATTTGATTTGGCTTGGAATACATAATCCATAAGTTAAAAAATCAGATCACAATTATGGGGATACGTATACACAGAAAGAGAGACATTTCATATAACTATACGTTAACTTAAATTAGCAAATACTCTTCTAATAGTTTTATCCAGAACCAATATTGAATATGGATTTAGGAATTGGGGGTCCGTAGCCTCAATTCTATTTTTTAACTATGATAAAAATATAGTGTTAGTGCTCTGCTACAAACTTTTTCTACCCAGGAAACATACCTTTCATAGAAGACATATCCATCCTTACTTCTATGAATTTTGACAAAATAGGGTCTCTTCAAAGAAACAGATGGTGACTGAATGGCACTATAGTTAATTCAAAATCACGCGGGCTCTCATATCTATATGAGCTCCAGCAAGAAAATAAGTCACTGATGGGAGGAGATAATTACTTCAAATTGTAGACTTTAGGGCAAATCCAGAACTGGAAACTACATCACCTCACAGAAAGTTTAGTGATCTACTTAAAATTCAATATGTATTTTCTTTTTTTTTAATAAAACAAAAATATATTGTTATTGTGAAAAAAAGTATGAAAGACACCCTTTCATGAAGATCCAAAGGTAATCATTTAGTATCTTTGATGTATGTATGCTATAGATTTGTCTTCCCTCCTTCCCTTTCTTATTTCCTACCTTCCTTCCCTCCTGCCTGCCTGCCTTTTTCTCTCCCTACATCTCTCCTCCCCACCTTGTATCCTTCCTTCCGTCTGTCTGCTTGTTATTTACATATTGTCCTTTAGTCAGTCCTGCATCTGCCCTCGTGTACTCTACTCTGCATTTCTGGGACTGAGAATCTGGCTGGTGGCTTCCTACTAACTCCTGACAATAAGAAGCAGATTGATTATTGAAAAGTTACTTTCCGTCAAGGAATGGCAGGGATTTATCAGGCAGATTTACTAACTAGTGCTGATCAAGAGAATCCTCATTGACTGGTTTAAGGTTCCATTTCTGGGAGAGCCAAAACTGTTAAGTTGCCTCAGCTTTGTGGTGTGGGGCTTAGTATAAGCAACTCTATTTAGGGCCAGTTGTCTTCTTTTTTAACAATATTTATCATCTCTCTGTCTATCACATACATCATCTCCTTATACATTCCTTTATATTTCATATGAAACATCAATAGGTTATGTGTAATGTTTTATAAATGTGTATGTTCCTATAACAATAGATTGTGGATATTTTTACATATCAATAGGTAGTCTCCAAAAATGCATTTATGATAATTTACTTGGCCAATCTTCTATAACTGAACATTGAGCTGTTTCTAAGGTAGTCTTATAGATAAGACCACAATTGTATAGATAATGTTTGCACATATACTTATTAATTGTTAATATTCTAAAACAGGAATTACAAAAGGCATTTTTGAACACTTTTGCTATGTATTGACATGTTTTCCTACAAAGGGTTACATCAAACTTACTCTTCCTCTTGAAGTGAATTAGAATATCCGTTTCCCTCATACACACATCTCAGATGTTATTATTTTTTTTATTCTGACACTTCATTAGTAAAAAAAAGTCATTGTTTTGATCTCCAATGAGATATATATATATCTGTCATTGATATTTCTTTTTTTTTTAAAAAAAGGACACATTATGATTATTGCTCATTAATTTACTGAAATGTCTGCTTTATTTTTCTTCTTTAAAATGTAAAATTTCTTTCCAAAAGCACACACTAAACTTTATTTTCCATAAATGTTGATCTTTTTATTTATTTCTATTTTGTGTTTCCTTTTATTTATTTAGTTTGTGTGTGTTTTTTTATTTAAAAAATCACTATTAGTGAATATAAAAGGTATTTTAAGTATAATTTTTAAACTATATATTTACATTTATCTTTTTTAAAAATGATTTTTGTCTCTGTTTGTCAGGCTTAAAAGACCTTTCCCAATATATGTTTACAAAGATCTGCAAATAGGATTAATACTACTATTCATCTATTTACCAAAATCAGAAGTCAGGGGTTCATATTTGATAAATTGCTTTTCCTTATTTATATACCAATTTCTGTTGATTCTACCTCCAAAATGTTTCCCAAATCTACCCACATGTCATATCGACTGCCATCACTCTCCTCCCCATTATCTTCCACCCCCAGAAATAACCCAGTAGCTTTTGACCTGGTCTTTCCAGTTCCATTCTTGCTTCCTAATCAATTACCCACAATCTGAGCCATCATTTTACACGGGCTATTTATAAATAGAATCCTCTAATCCTTTCCTAAAATCCTCTAATAATTTGTCTTTTCTTAGAATTAAGCCTAAAACCTTCCCATGCTTGACCTGAGGCCTCACCTCTCTAACCCCATTTGATGACTGAAGACACAGCCTTTAGTCATTAGCTTCCTAACACACTGGCTTTCTGTTACTTCTCAGAAAGCACTAAGTTCCTTGCCACACTGGGACTTCCCTCTTGGTGTTTGTCTCCCTTGGTGACATCCTTCCCCTGCCTCTTCACATCAGTTATGTTACCACCTACACTTCTCCACTCAGCCTTTAGCAGCCTGCTTTTCTCTATTTCTCTATTTCATAAACCTATTTATTGCCTTCATAAAAACTTGTTTAATGAATCCTTTCTTTTCTATGTGAATTCTCTATCTCCCTCATGAGAGGGTAAATATGATGTAAGATTGATGAAAGAAGAAATCCTCACTAGGCTGTTCACTATGGTATTGTAATCCTATCACAACATCTGACATAAAGTAGATGATAAGAAATGAGTATTTGCCTAAAGAAGCAAAAAAAAAAAAAAAAAGAATCTTCATTCTTCAAATGAAGAATCTGAAGCTTAGAGAAGTGGAGAGGTGGTTTTTAAAATTTTTTTCTTTTTTTTAAAGATCTATTTTGGGGGGGAAGTGCAGAGGAGGAGGGAGAGAATCTCAAGCAGACTCCCCACTGAGTGCAGAGCCCAACTGGGGGATCTATCCTACAACCCTGAGATCACAACCTGAGCCAAAATCAAGAGTTGGATGCTTAACCAATGGAACCATACAGGTGCCCCTAAAATTTTTTTTCAGTGTTAAGCCATTATTTTCTCACTAAATTAGAATGTGTGTGTGTTATAACAGTTTAGTGATTATTGCAAAGAAAACAGTCATCCCCCATAGTTTTAGAAGACATATCTTTCTAACCTAGATATCATATAAGGGGCTTGTCTGTGGGATTTAGATATAGTCAGTCATGAGTATATATCCCTTCCTGTGTATGGCTTTATAAGTCACATTAATGACTTTGAGCTTTATACTAAGGATTATGAGAAATCAGCAAGGTCTTTTCTTGGAAAGCAATTTAATTGGATTCACATATATATATCTGCACCTTGTGGGAATTTGAACTTGATGACCTCTCAGATTTATTCTGAAACTATGTTCCATGATCCTGTGACTTAACATTTTAAAGGCAACCTTTCTAATATTCAACTAGGGGAAATTAGCAACAAAGACTTCTTTGTATATCTTCTGGTATAATCCTATGTTTGTGGGCAAAAAACGTGAGTCCTAAACATTTTATGAAATTGTTTCATTAGAATTTATTTTAATCTTATTAACATGTCTAAACTATAGCAAGGTTCTGTCAGAGACTCTTGAGGGAATAATTTTAAGCCCTAATCTGTTAGGCATATCGCACCACATGACAGAGAAACAGACCACATCGTTTTGCTCAGTTTTTAGACCATAGTATGTGTGAATATTAAATCTACCTTCAGATTAGATTATACACAAAGAGAAATTTACAATTAGTATATGGAACATTTATACTTAAGAAAAATAAACTAAACTCTTCCCTCTTTAGGTCTTGCTATAGATGGCTTTTTGTTTGTTTTCCCATTAATGGCATCTCATATCAAAGAGGTCTTTTCGAACTCTCTTATCCAAAAATAACCTACTCTCCATATGTCACCCTCTATCATATTACTCAGTTTTATTATGTTTGTGGAACTATTTTCTCTTTGAAGGTATTTGTTTATTATCTTTCCCCCTTTGTCTGCATGTAAATGCCACGAGAACACTGACCTCATCTGTTTTGTCTCCTTCATATAGTACCAATGCCTAAAGTAGTTGTTTGCTGACAAAAATAACTTGTTAAACAAATGAAAGGCTGATTGAATAAATAGTTTTGTTAAGTTATAAGAATCATATTTCAACTCTAAGTTTTGCTAATTATAACAAATTATGGCTTAGTTACTAGTTATGGGGGCTTTGGTCAAATCACTTAACCACAGGGGCCTTGGGTTCCCTACTTATCTAAAGGAAAAATTCCTTCACAGTATTGTTTTAGTGCTAGGATGAGACAGTGAATGTGAAAACACTTGGCAAACTGTAACAAATAAATTAAAATCTAAGAAATCACTATTGGTATCTTGCTGAAGAAAAATCATTTATCATCAAGGATATTTCAGAGGTAACTTGAACTCAATTAAAAATATAAGTACTCTAATCACTTATGAACAAAGTATGTGAGAAAGGTTAATTTAAATGTATTTTACCTATCAAATTTGACTGCTTCACAATGAAGCGGAACATCTCCATTGACAAAATAAATATAATCATGAACTATCAAGCCGTAAGTTGAAATTGGCACCTGCAGACAATGATATCATTGATATTTGTTATTCTTATTATTTTAGACCATCACATTTTGAAGAAATTAATGTTGCCAAATATGTTATTAATTTATACAGATCCTTGAAAATGGACGCAGCATATATGTTGTTCCCCCCAAATGTCTCCTCTTTGCAAATCAAAAAATTTTTACTTAGGAGAAATTTCTTCTTGAATATACAATCTCCTTTCATACTTGAAATCTTAAGATGCACACAGTACATCTGAAGAGATTATAGATGGTAAAATCCACACTTTTTTTTTATAATTATCATTCAATCCACATTTTAAGTATGATAAATTTTGAAGATATAAGAAGTGGGATTTGTGTTTAAATCTCAAAGATATTTTCTAAGAACCAATTTCATTCAATAAAAACACAAGGGTATTAATCCCAAGACCAAATGCCAATTTCATGTATTAAAATATGTATTACATATGCCTCAAATTCAGGTATATATGCATGAAGTAAGCATAGCTTGCCTCTGGAGCTACCCATAATGGCTAATTCCAGCATAAGCAATCTTATTTACTCAAATGAATGCATCTAGGGGCTTTAATTTTCCATGTTTGTGCTTAAATCATTACTCTATGTGGATTTAACTGGCATAAGTTAATATTTTTATCTTCATTCAGCTGAGAAATCTAAGAAAAGTGTTGCCTAACAATCATAAATCAATAGCAGAGAGGAGCCTGTGCCAACCACTCCTTGTCCCGTGGTCACCTTGGTTTTGTTTCCTCTAATATCTAGCAACAGAAGCCGTGATATGGGATGGAAAGCATTCTGACTACATAAACAAACTGAGTCTGTGGTATGATCCTCCTCTTCCTAAGATAGGCCATGAAATCCTATAGCCCTTTGTCTGAGCCACCAAGTGTTAATTATTGTAATATTTCTTGAGAGCCTACTGTATACAAGGTGACATATTAAGCATTGAAGAAGATTCAAATTTAAATAAAATACTCTTCCTGAATTTAAGTTGCTTGTGATAAAATAAGTGTAACCCATATGCCCTGTTGAACAAAATGTGTAAAAAGGAGTTCAATAGACTACAAAAAGAAAAAAAAAAAATGCACTAGGAATAAGAAAAAGGTCAGGTGAATTCTAAAGAAGGGGTCATATGCACTAAGAATGCCCTCTTCTTGAATTCTCCTCTTCTTTCTTTTTTCTTCCTATATTACTAATTCTACCCCTAATAGCAATAGCAATGCTAGATCTTTACATGCTATCTTACCTAATCTTTACCCTAGTCTGAGGAAGTAAAAGATAGTAAGGCCATTGACCAATAATTGAACTCTCACTCAACATTGTTACAGTACTAATTAAGGTCACACTGCTGGTGTCAGGGTCAGAACTCTAACCCAGAACTGTGTGATTCCAAAGCAGAATCTTTTATCCACCTTGCTATAATGGTGTTCACACTTCATTTTGAAGGAAGAAGGGAAACTGTTCTGCAGGATTGGACAGAGGGCAATTTGACCCTGAGGGAACACAGGGTACAAATAAAGGCACTGAGTTGTGAAATTTCATGGTGTCCTAAAAGGACAGATTATTTGAATGAGGCTGGAGGAGCTGTACCTGGGAAGAGTAGTAGAAAATGAAACTGAAAAGACTTGGAACCAGGTCATAGAGCACCTTTCTGAGGAAGTAGAATTTCATTTTTAAAAACTGTGGTGTCATTATTTTTCTTCAGCAGATGATAACATTATTTTATATGCAATACGGTAAGGATAGTTCAATGCATGACATTTAAGAGGCAGCAAATAAATGTCTAATAAATCAAATAATGGGATGGAGTAAAGGATCTATTACAGTCTTTAGGAAGATAGGAAGCAAGTTCATAAACTATAGCAGTAGAAAGAGCATTAGAGTCATTAGATTAGGAGTAAGAGGAGCTTGGTTTAAACCTACCTTAGCCATTAACTAACTTGGAGATACTTATTTTTTTCCCTCTGCAAAGCCTCAGAGTTCTCTTTTGAACTCATATAAATAATAGGGAACCAATAATCTTTAAAGTTACATGACTTTGATCTAGTAAAAGGAAAGGTACATATTTCTTTTTAAATAAAATAATTACAAGCATAACCATATCAGATCTTTGTTGGATATGGCATGTATTTGTCACAAGGGGCAAATGATGTCCATGAGAGAGGATGTGATATCATTAATGTAGATGCTAAATATGAGTGAGGAATAGTTTCGTGAAAACAATGAGCTCAGCTTGGGGCATGAGTGGCGGATCAAAGCAGACTCATTGAAAATGGCCTATGAACAGCCACACTGCAAAGCAGGAACACAGGCAAATAAGTCAAACTGGTGGTATGGCCTAAGGAAGTATATACAGAGGTGCTAGCTGACACCCCACAAGGAAGTTAATAAAATCCAGAGAAAGCCCTTGGAATAGAAGGAAGGAATCCATGGCACAAAGAGATGCTTTAAAGAAAATGTATCCAAAAAAAGAAAGGTATCAGTGAAGTGGACTGTGAAAACAAGGCAACTGTAGAGAAGCTGAGAAAGAGTGGTTAAGTGCAGTAGAAGCAGATACGAGACTGTGCAACTTCACAGAAATCGAGAAAAAAAATAGCGCTAAATATAACCTCTGTACTATGGTGTCATGTGCAGTAGAAACATATTTCACCATGATATCCAAAAAGCAGGCATTAGTTTTTTGTTTTTTGTTTTTTAAAGAAGGAGGTCATTAGGGGCGCCTGGGTGGCTCAGTCGGTTAAGTGGCTGCCTTCAGCTTAGGTCATGATCTCAGGGTCCTGGGACCAAGCCCCATGTCGGGTTCCCTGCTCAGCGGAGAGCCTGCTTCTCCCTCTCCCTCTGCCTGCCATTCTGCCTACTTGTGCTCTCTCTCTATCTCTCTGTCAAATAAATAAATAAAATCATTAAAAAAAAACTTCTATGATAGTATCAATATCTTCAAAAAAAAAAAAAAGGAGGTCATTGTTGACCTTCAGTATAGTTTCATTTGGTGAAGGGCTTAAAGACTAAGAAAGATGAGTTAAAGAGTTTTAGAGGGAAAAACTGAACACGGTGCAAGTATTTCCATATTATTTGGAGATGTAGGAAAGAAGAAAATCTGTAAGTGTGGAAGCCGGATCAAAGAAAGACATTTTAAAACTAATATAAGCTGCTTAGAAATCCTATACCACATAGCAAGTCATTTTGCATGTGTTGAGTGTTTAAAATATATGGTAAGCTGAACCAAATAATATCTAGTTGGACAGAAAGGTGAAAATAAAAAACCGTTATTTTGAAAGATATTGAAAACATACAAAGTTAAGAATAAGTAATGGAGAAGGCTAAGAGGAGGGAAAAAGAGGAAGGGTATCATCAAGAAAACTGTACAGAAGAAACTGGGGCATAACACTAAAAAAGGGAGGAAAAACAAAACAGGTAAATATGCTCATTAATTATAAGTATGCAAGGATTGGGTGAGCGTAGAGGTAAGGTGAGGTCAAAGAATATCTTCTCAGATGGCTTTTTATATATACATACAATTATATACATAGATAATTGACCAAATTGGGTAATGAGGATGAGAATGTTGAGTGGCCAGGAAACAACGGTTTAGAAGTTTCTGAGAAAGATTGGACATTTATACACATCATGGAAAGCTGAGCCAAGTTTGGATAGCATAAAGTTCTAATGATTCAACACAGGGAGTCTTCACATATCTTGGCCCTCTTCTGCTAGGCTTGTAAAACCTAGGAAAAGGAGAATACCAAAGGGGTAATACATGGTCGACATGTGATCAATATTCAATTTCTTTCCCCTTGCCTCTGCGAGTATAATGTGCATTCAAAGCACAGAGTGCTGAAGTAAATCATAGATAAATATAGTTGGGCATCCAGGAACCTAGGAGACCAGATTGCTGGGAAGAGTTATCTGCATAATAGCGAAGTTTCCCAGAATGGAGTGGAGTTTCTAACTTGACTCCAAGTGGATTTCTTGTTTAAATTGTAGATAATTTGAACTTTAAGCTTTGCGACCTCTGAAGGATTATGCTTGAAAGAGTGACCAGTGCCTATGAAGGGATGGGATGCGAAAGGAGAGGAAACGAAGAGGGGCCTGAGGTTTATAGGTCCTCTCAGTGTTTGGGAGATCACACTTACTCGTTAGCAATACTCCCACATCCCAGGGTGTGATGGGAGATGCCCCCATGGGAGTGGACCCTAGGAAACAGGGTAAAGATTATAATAACTAAGTTTGACAGAAGCTGTAGAACTACCTGATTTCAGGGATTGTGTGTGTTTAGATCCTGAATCTTTCCACAGTAATTAATGGGAATTGAAATTTAGAGGTCCTGCCTCAATTTTCAGGTACCATATCAGTAAATTCCACAAACACATGCTTTCCCTGATGGGGGGGGAGACTTTGTATTCCTACCTTGTACCAAAAATTCCCTAAAAAGAATATTTTTCACGTCTCACCCTTGGATGACATATATATAAGTTAAAGTTTGATGTATTATATGATATGAGAATATCATTGAGAAAAACAAAGTGATTTAAATTCATTAATATTAATCCTTGGAAGACTACTCTAAGAGACAGACAAAATAGATATTATTTATCCCAGAGAAAACAGGTACTGAGGAGATAGCTACCTATCTAAAGCCAATTAAAAAAAAAAAAAAAAGCTAAAGGCTATAAATTGTAGATGGTTTTATATTGTACCTGACATGGCTCAGAAAAAAAAGAATCAAAAGAGGCAGATTCACGCTTTCCAGGCATGCCCCAGGAATGGAGGATTCTCTTTTTATGTTAATCCACTCCCTTTGAGCCAAAAGCTGACAGTGCACAGACAACAAAGGGCCTGCTAGGTTTGCTGTCCAAAAATACTCACCACAATTTGTCAGGCTTCACATTAAACATGGCTTTTTACACATCGCTGGCCTCTAAACATAAAAGATCCTGTTAGTTTCCCTAATTAAATACAGTGAGATCAAAGGTTCACCAATGTCTATCTGACTATCTCATGGTATTCCAGAACTGAAAGCAAATGAGAAGTCTAAGAAAAATGTGTCAGAAGTTCCAGAGATTTCGCTTTCTTTTTGGCTTATTTACCTTTTTAAAATAAATAAATAAAGCCAGGACAGCCTATGAATGTTGCTCATATTTCCTTTGCTTGTGTTTTCCCTTAATCAGATAATTGTTTTGACATCAGAGTTGAAAGAGATTGAAGTGAAGAATATAGAGGGACCAGGCACCTCATTTTTGTAGAAAAGATGGCATTGCACTCTGGTCCAAAAATACCACAATGAATATTTTTCTAAGTAGAAAAAGATCTTGTTGGAAAAATGCATTTTCATAAATCTATAACATTTTATAGAGAAAGATGCATTAAAATAAAATATGGCTGGCCTTGGGTGACTAAACTCCCACTTTACTCATGAATCCATCCATAGATTATTCACAATGGAGGTATTGTTTACAGGAAATTCCAGTGTCAAGAGATGATCTAATCCTGATTCTTTAGGGGTGAGTCATTATTGATTATTCCCATTAAGGGAACAATAAGTAATAGATTTGGAAAGGGTCTTCTCTGAGGAGCATTTTGTTTTGAAATATAAAGAACTTGAAAATAATTGTTAAAGCTTTAAAGAAGATACGCTAAGATACACTCACAACCTCTATTTCTCTCTAAATGCAATTAATTACTCCAAGATTTATAAAGATAAAAATAAAATAGTTTTGAAATTTTTAAAAATACCTTTTATCCAACAGGTATTATATCTAATATGATAAGTTATGTATAATATGACCCTAAACTTCCTTAGAAGACTTTCATATGGGTATTTTCATGTGAATATAAGACTAACCAAAAACTTAAATGATAAATAATTATGAATGAAAAGTTACCAGGGAAAAAGTGTAAATGCCTATATACTTTTCTTTAACAAAAAATTGTTTTCTTCAATATGCTCTTTATTAAAATGTAATAAAAATGTCTTCTGAAAACCAGATGGTAGATGACATGATAAATTAAAGCCCCACATAAGTGCGAATAGAAAAAAAATAACTTGCTGCTGACATAAATGACATTTACAATATCACATATGCTTTTTCTAATGAATATAAGATGATCTTGATATTGCGAAAGACCTTTATTCCAGAAATGAAACAGTTAGAGGAGGAAAAATGAGGCAGCAACTTGCATTTCTATAGAAATAGAAAATGCGAGGGCGGGAAAGATGGCGGAGGAGTAGGGGACCCTATTTCAACTGGTCCCCGGAATTGAGCTGGATATCTACCAGACCACTCTGACCACCCACAAAACCAGCCTGAGATGTAAGATCTGGATCTCTACAAACAGAATATCGCAGGCGGTTGGTTTTGAGGTATGAAGCGGGGAGCCATGATTCCGCGGGCAGATATTGGAGGATAAATGGCAGCAGGAGGGTGCCTGGCCATGGGGATCCTACACCGCCAGTGAGTGACAGCCTCACGCACTGCGGACGGGCACAGACTCGCAGACCGGTAGCGGCGGGGAAAGGACTTTAGGGCAGCCCCCAGGGTGGAAACCCCGAGCGGCGGGGTCGCGCCTGCGAACTGCAGCCCCCGGGACGGAAACCGAAGGGGCGGAGTCGAGCCCATGTGAACAGGGAGCGGCTGGGGGTTTTAGAAGCACAAAGGGCAGAGACGTGCCCTGACCTGGAGGCAGGACTGGGAGTGCTGTGGAGGGGCGCACAACCCAGGCCGCTGCAGTTTATAGCAGCACGGACAGAAGCAGAGACAGTGTGGCCTGGAGAGCTCACTGAGGAACAGACTGAGGTCTCTCTGCTCTGAGGCAGAGGGTTGGAAACGGTCTCTTCTGCTCTGACTCACAGAAGAGACGCGGAAAGCTGCCAGGGAAATCCGCCAGAGAACAAAAGCCCCAAAAACTGATTCCCACTGAGCCCATCCCCCTGCCACAGGGGCACAGGGCAACTCCGCCGAACAGGGTTGCCTGAGTAACAGCGCGGCAGGCCCCTCCCCCAGAAGACGGGCTGGGAAAACAAGAGGCCAGCAACCCTAAGGTCCCAAGAAAACAGGTGCACCTTGCTTGGGTTCTGGTCAATAATTTGGACTCTATACATTCCCTCAAACACCCATCAACAGAATGACTAGGAGGAGGAGCCCCCAAAATGGAAAAGACTCAGAGATTATGACTTATGCTGCAGATTTACAAATGGATGCAGATATAACCAAGATGAGGAGAATGGAATTCAGGCTAGCAATTGTGAAGACAATGGCTAGAATGGAGAAATCAATTAATGGCAACATAGAGTCTCTAAGGGCAGAAATAAAAGGTGAATTGGCAGAACTTAAAAATGCTATCAATGAGATCCAATCCAATCTAGATAATCTAACAGCTAGGGTAACTGAGGCAGAAGAGAGAATAAACGACCTGGAAGACAATATAATAGATAAAAAGGGGAAAGAGGAGGCCAGGGAGAAACAACTCAGAATCCATGAAAATAGAATCAGAGAAATAAGTGACACCATGAAGCGTTCCAATATCAGAATAATTGGAATCCTGGAGGGAGTGGAGAGAGAGAGGACTAGAAGATGTATTTGAGCAAATCATAGCTGAGAACTTCCCTAATTTGGGGAATGAAACAAACCATTCAAGTCCTAGAGGCAGAGAGGACCCCTCCTAAGATCAAGGAAAACAGGCCAACATCCCAGCATGTAATAGTAAAACTTGCAAATCTTAGAACCAAGGAAACCATCTTAAGGGCAGTTAGGGGGAAGAGATTCCTTACGTACAGAGGGAGGAACATCAGAATAATGTCAGACCTATCCACAGAGACCTGGCAAGCCAGAAAGGCCTGGCAAGACATACTCAGGGTACTAAATGAGAAGAACATGCAGCCAAGAATACTTTATCCGGCAAGGCTGTCATTTAGAATGGATGGAGAGATGCAGAGCTTCCATGACCAGCAGAAACTGAAAGAATATGTGACCACTAAGCTGGCCCTGCAAGAAATATTAAGGGGGGTTCTATAAAAGGAGAAAGACCCCAAGAGTGATCTACAACAGAAATTTACAGGGACAATCTATAAAAACAACGTCTTCACAGGCAACATGATGACAATTAATTCATATCTTTCAATAATCACTCTCAACGTGAATGGCCTAAATGCTCCCATAAAATGGCACAGGGTTGCAGATTGGATAAAAAGACAGGACCCATCCATATGATGTCTACAAGAGACTGATTTTGAACCTAAAGATACATCCAGACTGAAAGTGAAGGGATGGAGATCCATCTTCCATGCCAGCAGACCTCAAAAGAAATCTGGGGTAGCAATTCTTATATCAGACAAATTAGATTTTAAACTAAAGTCTGTAATAAGAGACACAGAAGGACACTATATCATTCTTAAAGGGTCTATCCAACAAGAAGATCTAACAATTGTAAATGTCTATGCCCCCAACATGGGAGCAGCCATCTACATAAGCCAACTGTTAACCAAAATAAAGAGTCATATTGATAACAATACGTTAATTGTAGGAGACCTCAATACTCCACTCTCAGCAATGGACAGATCATCTAAGCAGAAAATCAACAAGGAAACAAGAGCTTTGAATGATACATTGGACCAGATGGACCTCATAGATATTTACAGAACATTCCACCCTAAAACAACAGAATACTCATTCTTCTCGAGCGCACATGGAACTTTCTCCAGAATAGACCACATACTGGGTCACAAATCAGGTCCCAACCGATACCAAAAGATTGAGATTATTCCCCGCATATTCTCAGACCACAATGCTCTAAAACTGGAACTCAATCAGAAGAAAAAATTTGGCAGAAATTCAAACACTAGGAAGCTGAAGACCACTCTGCTCAAGAATGTTTGGGTCAACCAAGAAATCAAAGAAGAACTTAAACAATTCATGGAAATCAAAGAGAGTGAAAACACATCGGTCCAAAACCTATGGGATACTGCAAAGGCGGTCCTAAGGGGGAAATACATAGCCATCCAAGCCTCACTCAAAAAAATAGAAAAATCCCGAATTCACCAAGTAACTCTACACCTTACAAAACTAGAGAAAAAGCAACAAACGACGCCTAAGCCACGCATTAGAGGAGAAATAATTAAAATCAGAGCAGAAATCAATGAATTAGAAACCAGAAACACAGTAGATCAGATCAACGAAACTAGAAGTTGGTTCTTTGAAAGAATTAATAAGATAGATAAACCACTGGCCAGACTTATCCAAAAGAAAAGAGAAAGGACCCAAATTAATAAAATTATGAATGAAAGGGGAGAGATCACGACTAACACCAAGGAAATAGAAACAATTATTAGAAATTATTATCAACAACTATATGCCAATAAACTGAGCAATCTGGATGAAATGGAGGCCTTCCTGGAAACCTACAAGCTGCCAAGACTGAAACAGGAAGAAATTGACAACCTGAATAGGCCAATAACCGGTAACGAGATTGAAGCAGTGATCAAAAACCTCCCAAAAAACAAGAGTCCAGGGCCTGATGGATTCCCTGGGGAATTCTACCAAACATTCAAAGAAGAAATAATACCTATTCTACTGAAGCTGTTTCAAAAAATAGAAACAGAAGGAAAACTTCCAAACTCATTTTATGAGGCCAGCATTACCTTAATCCCCAAACCAGGCAAAGACCCCATCAAAAAGGAGAATTTCAGACCGATATCCTTGATGAATATGGATTCCAAAATCCTCAACAAAATCCTAGCTAATAGGATCCAACAATACATTAAAAGGATCATCCACCACGACCAAGTGGGATTTATCCCCGGGATGCAAGGGTGGTTCAACATTCGCAAATCAATCAATGTGATAGAACACATTAATAAGAGGAGGGAGAAGAACCATATGGTCCTCTCAATTGATGCAGAAAAAGCATTTGACAAAATACAACATCCTTTCCTGATTAAAACTCTCCAGAGTATAGGGATAGAGGGAACATTCCTCAAGCTCATAAAATCCATCTATGAAAAACCCACAGCGAATATCATCCTCAATGGGGAAAAGCTGAGAGCCTTTCCCTTAAGATCAGGAACACGTCAAGGGTGCCCACTCTCACCACTATTGTTCAACATAGTACTAGAAGTCCTAGGCTCAGCAATCAGACAACAAAAAGAAATAAAAGGCACTCAAATTGGCAAAGAAGAAGTCAAATTCTCTCTTTTCGCAGACGACATGATACTTTATGTGGAAAACCCAAAAGACTCCACCCCCAAATTACTAGAACTCATACAGCAATTCAGTAATGTGGCAGATACAAAATCAACACACAGAAATCAGTTGCTTTCTCATACACTAACAACGCAACTGTAGAAAGAGAAATTAGAGAAACGATTCCATTTACAATAGCACCAAAAACCATAAGATACCTCGGAATAAACCTAACCAAAGAGGTAAAGGATCTATACTCTAGGAACTACAGAACACTCATGAAGAAATTGAAGAAGACACAAAAAGATGGAAAAATATTCCATGCTCATGGATCGGAAGAATAAACATTGTTAAAATGTCTATGCTACCCAGAGCAATCTATACCTTCAATGCCACCCCGATCAAAATTCCAATGACATTTTTCAAAGTGCTGGAACAAACAATCCTAAAATTTATATGGAATCAGAAAAGACCCAGAATCGCCAAGGAAATGTTGAAAAAGGAAAACAAAGCTGGGGGCATCACGTTGCCCGATTTCAAGCTATATTACAAAGCAGTGATCACCAAGACAGCATGGTACTGGCACAAAAACAGACATACAGACCAATGGAACAGAATAAAGAACCCAGGTATGGACCCTCAACTCTATGGTCAAATAATCTTTGACAAAGCAGGAAAAAACATGCAATGGAAAAAAGACAGTCTCTTCAATAAATGGTGCTGGGAAAATTGGACAGCCACATGCAGAAGAATGAAACTCGACCATTCTCTAACACCATTCACAAAGATAAACTCAAAGTGGATGAAAGACTTCAATGTGAGACAGGAATCCATCAAAATCCTAGAGGAGAACATAGGCAGTAACCTCTTTGACATCACCCACAGCAACTTCTTTCAAGATACATCTCCAAAAGCTAGTGAAACAAAAGCAAAAATGAACTTTTGGGACTTCATCAAGATAAAAAGCTTCTGCACAGCAAAGGAAACAGTCAACAAAACAAAGAGGCAACCCACAGAATGGGAGAAGATATTTGCAAATGACACTACAGATAAAGGGCTGGTATCCAAGATCTATAAAGAACTTCTCAAACTCAACACCCAAAAAACAAATAATGAAGTCAAAAAGTGGGCGGAAGATATGAAAAGACACTTCTCTGAAGAAGACATACAAATGGCTAACAGACACATGAAAAAACATTCATCATCATTAGCGATCAGGGAAATCCAAATCAAAACCACACTGAGATACCACCTTACACCAGGTAGAATGGCAAAAATGGACAGGGAAAGAAACAACAAATGTTGGAGAGGTTGTGGAGAAAGGGGAACCCTCTTACACTGTTTGTGGGAATGCAAGTTGGTACAGCCACTTTGGAAAACTGTGGAGGTGCCTCAAAAATTTAAAAATAGAGCTACCCTATGACACAGCAATTGCACTACTGGGTATTTACCCCAAAGACACAGATGTAGTGAAAAGAAGGGCCATATGCACCCCAATGTTCATAGCAGCAATGTCCGCAATAGCCTACTGTGGAAAGAGCCGAGATGCCCTTCAACAGATGAATGGATAAAGAAGATGTGGTCCATATATACAATGGAATATTACTCAGCCATCAGAAAAGATGAATACCCAACTTTTACATCAACATGGATGGGACTGGAGGAGATTATGTTAAGTGAAATAAGTCAAGCAGAGAAAATCAATTATCATATGGTTTCACTTATTTGTGGAACATAAGGAATAACATTGAGGACATTAGGAGAAGGAAGGGGAAAATGGGGGGGGGCGGATTGGAGGGAGAGATGAACCATGAGAGACTATGGACCTGAGAAACAAACAGGGTTTTAGAGGGGAGGGGGGAGGGGGGATTGGTTAGCCCGGTGACGGGTATTAAGGAGGGCACGTACTGCATGGAGCACTGGGTGTTAATACGAAAACAATGGATCATGGATCACCACATCAAAAACCAATGATGTATTGTATGGTGACTAACATAACATAATAAAATTTAAAAAAATAAAGTAAAAAAATAAAAGTACATTCCATAGCAAAAAAAAAAAAGAAATAGAAAATGCTATCTATGACCTATATTCCAATTTGAAAAAGAATATCTGAATAGTAATAAAAAATTGACACAAGTAGAAAGAATATTAATTATTTTTTAATTAGAATCTTCTCTTATTCCTCATTCCTATTTGTCAGATATAAAATTAAAAAAAAAATATGTCTAATATATTTAATGCCTGTCTAGGTATATTCATTCTGGTCAAATATACTCCAAACTATTACATTAATACATACATGATTATGTTATAATTCCACTTACCAGCATTATGGAAAGGTCCCAATAAATCTTATTAAGAGTCTGTGAGGTTTGGGCTTAACACATAGTTCATTTGAAATGTCTTCACCACATACCAGCTGTGTGACTATGGGCGTGTTACTGAACTACTCTAATCTTTGATTCCTTTTTCTGTAATTGGGGATTTTATTAGTAATAGCATCAAATAGTAGGTTTAAATGGGATGATGTAAACAACACAATACGGTACCTGGCATATACTAAGCCCTTAGTAAAGCATCAGTCATTATTATGAACATAGTTCATAGGTTATAATAAGTGCAGACAAAAACATAAATTAAATACTTTTAATATTAATTGAAGGTCATTTGCTGTCTCAGTTTTAAGTCTCCTCTTTGAAGCTGTAACATAACCTGTTTTGGCAAACTCTCTTCAGCAGTTGTTATCCGTGCTTGGCTGTGAAAATACCAATGGCCATGCATGCTAAGCAGATCTCAGCTCACTCTGTAACCAAAATGTGTAAAAATTTCAGGAATTGTTTCTTGTTAGAAATGGCCAATAAACTGCTTATTGCTTTGCAAATATTGAACCTGGGAAAATAATGCTACATCTGCTAAAAACTTATGGAGAGTAGCTGATGGCCCATTAAATATACAAATATGGACGGAACAAACAAGAATAATGGTGAGACCTTAAGAAATCTGGCCTTTGAGTACACTCATGGCAAGCTGAAAAATTATGATGAGATTCTGAAGAGAAAAAAAAAAGACACAAGGAATAAATGATATTCTTAGATAAATTTTAGGTATATCTTAGCCAAATTCGACAGAGAGAGAGTCATGAAAATGAAAATATTTCAACTGAAAAGCCTGTGTCATATGTCAAGAGATTTCATGGTTGTCTAGCTCAAATATAGATTCGATTA
The DNA here is from genome assembly GCF_004348235.1 of Phoca vitulina. Taxonomy (NCBI): domain Eukaryota; kingdom Metazoa; phylum Chordata; class Mammalia; order Carnivora; family Phocidae; genus Phoca; species Phoca vitulina. Next base: position 23,705,018 of record NW_022589720.1, read on the forward strand.
ACCGTATCTCAGGGGTAGCACCTTTTCTTACTTAGGCATATGGGCAATATCTAACTTTGGTGGTAGTTTGCTTGAAGGTTAAAACAGAATTTTCATACCAGCCAACTTAATCAATAAACATTGACATAAATTAATAAAGAAGAGCCCTTAATTCAGCCTAAGCAATAGTGAGAATTTGAACCCAACACTTTTTACAAACTGTTATCTAGTTACATTTATTTGGTGCTTAATGAATAAGGAGGTGAGGGTTTAGTCTGGAGACTAATCTCACATGCTATATCTAATAGACAGTTTTTTTTTCCTAGTTGAACACCATTTATGTATTTTATTGTATATTAAAAACACATAAAAGACGCTGATTTATAGGGGCGCCTGGGTGGCTCAGTCGTTAAGCGTCTGCCTTCGGCTCAGGTCATGATCTCAGGGTCCTGGGATCGAGCCCCGCATCGGGCTCCCTGCTCCGCGGGAAGCCTGCTTCTCCCTCTCCCACTCCCCCTGCTTGTAGTCCCTCTCTTGCTGTGTCTCTCTCTGTCAAATAAATAAATCTTTAAAAAAAAAAAAAAAAGACGCTGATTTATAAATTTGTATGGATGATGTATCAGTTAAAGATCCCAGCAGGAAACAGATGGTCTTCGAAGTGTTTAAATGAGATGAGTTGCATAGCCTTTACGCAGAGGTGAAGGTGAAGTTAAGGACACCAAGAAGAGACAGAGAAACACCAGGAACTAGCAATAGCAGGAAGCCGGACCACCCTGAGCGGACGGACAAAGAGAAGGTGTGGTGTTTCTGAGAGACCAGCCAGAGCTAGATCTGTGGGAGACAGACAGCCAAGAGGAGGTGTAAGCATGGAGGAAGGAAGGTACTGCTAGAACAGCAAGTATAAACACCCAGACCGGTCTTTTCTCACAGCTTTCGTCTGCTCCAAGTGCCTCCCATTGGCTGAATCCAACATAAAGCCAGAAGACGAGGAAACCCACAAATGTTCAAACTCCCAGGGCACAGAATCGGGCAGAAAGATGCTGAAAATAACTAAGGAGGTCTGGGGGTAAAAAAAAATGGGGATAAGCAGAAAAATAAAAGCACAGATGAATAAAATGTGATTGGATTGTAAGCTTAACTTTTTAAAGTGCCTGATAGTGATACTCTAAAAGAGATGTTAAAACTTTTCTTTATGGTAACTGTTCCGCTATATGCATGAGATTGTTTCATCCACCACATTTTAGTTTTAAGTATTTTTTAATTCATACAAATGCGTGCAATAAAATGCAATTACACCTCAATTAAAGCTCCAGTGCAATTAAAGCACATTGAAAATAAATGGTACAAAACAAATCTTTGGAGTTGTTTTGTTTGCATTTACTGGGTTTTTGGCTCTTTTAAGTACCAATCTGTTATTAGAAATATATGGATATACATAGATTTGCTATGTAGTTTATCCAATAAATAAATCATAATAAGCCATTTATCAGATTACTGCTTCAAATTATACATAAAAATCTGGGATTTGAAATGACAAAGAGAAGGTTAAAAATAAACATTTGTACATTCCAATTGAAGGATGCATGCACTGAAGGTTTGATAGCTTTTCAAAAACATGGCAAAAATTCAGGGAGCTGAAAAACTCTCAAAATGTTCAAAGATGTTTTGGACATCAAAATCAGCAAATGAATGTAAAAATACAAATGGTGAATAAAACATCTGCTTTCATTTCCAACTATAACAACAAAAGCTACATGCCCACCTATCCTCTAGGTTACCATGGGCTTGAATGTTATGGGAGGTTAGAATCAGGGCAGCGTCCTGAGGAATAAACAAATATTACCTTCTTTCCTATTATATTAAGGAATTCAAAGTATCAGGTTAAGTGATGTTAGCACACAAAGAAGTTTACATTATTGGATCCTATTTCTTTTCTTTTTTTTTTTAAGATTTTATTTATTTGACAGAGAGAGACACAGCAAGAGAGGGCACACAAGCAGGTGGAGTGGGAGAGGGAGAAGCAGGCTTCCCACTGAGCAGGGAGCCCGATGCGGGATTCGATCCCAGGACCCTGGGGTCATGACCTGAGCTGAAGGCAGACGCTTAACAACTGAGCCACCCAGGCGCCCCTATTGGATCCTATTTCTAATATGCTTATAATTTAAATGAGGAGATGAGACTTCAGGACATAAATATTCTGTATATACACACACAATGGTAAAATATAAAAGTTGAATAAAGAACCATAAATTAAATGATGAATAATCAGGAAATAATTAAAAAAGAAGTGGCATTTGAATTGCAACTTGGCAGACATGTAATAATGCGCTAGGAAAAGGAGAACATTCAAAGAATGAAAAACAGAGTAAAAAAATTGGTTGAAGTACCTATATATGCATATGCACATATATATCATTTAAGAGTCACTGAATAAACATGATCTTTCTAGAATAGGGATTTTAAAGGGCAGTAATGTGTACTATGTATAGATAACGTTGCAAAAACAGGGTAAATTTGATTGTTAGTAACCTTACAATGGGGGTCATCCCAAAGGCATATTCTGGAGTTTACCTCAGAGGCATTAGGGAGCCATTGAAACTATTTCTGTAGCGAAATGGTCTGATGAAAGAGTTTTAAGATGCAGGGAATAATATATTCCCAGAGGAATATGAGAGGCTAAAGTTAAAAACATTGATGGTAATAATACATAAGAGGGAAGATATCAGATTTATTTAGAAAAAATAAGGTAGACTTGCTGTTTGTTTGGAACCAGACAACAGTGAAGGATGGGGAGTTAAAGATAACTCCAAGATCTCAAGCCATAGGTATTAGAATAATGTCAGCTTGGGAAAACCAAGATGGACAGCTGGCCAGAAACAGAGTACTAGTGCCCTCAGGCCAAATGCAGCTCCTGTAGGAGTCAGCTCAGAGCAGCTTTGGAAAGGAAACTTGTTTCTGTATTCATTCAAAAATCTTCAGACTATGCAGTGATCCCATGGAAATTTTTAATCTTCCTGCATTCAGTAGTCCCAACCTGATGCTCTAGGGCAGCTTTAGAGAAGTTTCAGCCACAGATTAAGAAAGTATTCCTTAGAATTATGCTCATGCTTATATCCTATTATAAATAGAGTGTCCTAAGATTCCCAGGATTTTGAGAAGTAGGACAGAAATAGTGGTGGTGGTGACAGTGATGGTGTTAGTGTGGGGGTGCGGGTGGTGGGTTAATAGACACCTTTGTCACAACTGTTTACAACCTAAACCTGAGTTGAAGTTTCAGATATTCCCTTCCTATTTTACCAGAAAGTTTTCCAAAGTTCTAAGTTCTGGGAAGAAATATTTTGATCATATTAAACTGATTTGTAGCCAAATACTAAGTCTAATATAAAAACTTCCAACACTGGCATCAATTATGTGAACCCATATAGATAGATAGATAGATAGATAGATAGATAGATAGATAGATAGATATAGATACATATATATATAGATACATATATATATATTTAAATTTAGCTTGGTATATAGCTTCAGAGGAGAAGTATCTCTAAAAAAAAAAATTGCAAGGCAACATATACAACTCAGTTAGAAGGAGTCAAAGACATTAATCTCCTAAGAAAAGGCACTGCAGTGTATTTCAGATGCTGAATCAGGATCTTTTTATTCGTGTAGTTGTTCTTACAGTGCTAATATTTTTGTCACAAACTTAAGGAACGTGTCACATCTCTCTGGATCCCTGCCTGAAAAAGGGAATGAGAACTGCTTTGACGAGTGTAAAACCATACATCTCTACAGAGAGTATTGATAGTTCTTCCAGTCGCCAATACTGGTAATACTTTTAACAAAAGTCAGTGTTTGGTGAGGAAAACAGAGGTCAGGCTTAATAGTTCAAAAGAGGGTAGTTAAAATGGGGAATGAGTTCCTAGCATCTTGAATCAGCTGAAAAGCCAAAATGGACAGTAGGAGGCAAACCAGAAGTCATCAGCAAGTCTTACAGATTCAACTCTCTAAGAACAGAGGTGTGGAAGGAAGAGCTGGTGTTACAGGGCCTGGACTCTAAGAGTATGAGGTGGCTGCTTGGCTAGAAGGAGGAAGGAATAAGGAGAAAGTGGTTTTTTTGTTGGGAGTCAGCATACCTGAGGAGTCAACATACCTGAGGAGTCAGCATACCCCACACTCTTGGGGATGCTGCCTGAGGAAGAGAAGTTGGGGAGAAAAGTCCTGACTTCTCTATCCTTCCTGACAGTGTCTCCTATTAGTGGAAACTGTACAGAAGCTTGTTGACAAAGAGCTCTGGAAAAGTGAATTTCAGGAATCAACTCACTACAAACTAGGGTAAACATGGAGGAAGGAGGAATGGACCTGGAAACAAATTATCAGCAAATACAGAAAAAAAAAAAAATCACTTAAGTACTAATTAGGAATTACCATCTGGTCCAGTTAAGAAACAAAAGCCTAAAATCAGTAAAATTATACTGATTTTTTATTTATTATACCAGGGACTGGACCATGACCATGACCAAGACTTGTCAATACAACTTCCATATATAATTGAAACTCTTCTCCTTAGTTCATACAATAATTCTATACTATTTAGAAGAGTTTAATAATCTCCAATCTCTCCAATATATCATCTACATCCCTATTTGATGAGTGATGATTCAAATTTAAATATAATCATTATCAAAGATCTTATTAAAATCTTTAAATATGTTGACTGTAGGATTATGACCAAAATACATGGCAAAGCATTTTTCAGCATACATAATGTAAACTTGCCTACTGCCATGATCTGCCATATACTGATCTGCACTCCCATTTAAAGTACCAGCAACTCCAAATTATACACATTCCCAAAAAGTACCATTGCCATATCTGAGCCTATTCTCATAGGTCCCACACTGCATTATCCTTTACCACATTGTCTAAGCTGCCCAAGGCATATTCATATTCCAATACTTAATCAACTTCTCCATGAGATCATTCCTGAAACCATCTTGCTAAGTAATATTGATCATCACTCTTTTGTGCCTCTACTAGTCCCTACGTATCTGCAATAACAATTATAATAGTAGTTGTGGGATATGCCCTCAGAGGTTAAAATTAATTTTTAAAAATTTTCTCTGGTTTAGGAAGACAGAAGCTGAGCAGTCTTTAAAGGAACCCCTTTAGAAGAGTGATAAAATACCTTTAGTTTCTAGAGGTAGCTTCCATCATAAGAGTAATGTAGATCACAGATTCAAGGGTAACTTCCCTTGGATGGTGAAAAAGTAAACCAGATTCCAAGGAAAGAAATTGCTAGGGAGATAATGACATGACTACTGGGATTTACAGATGTTGGAACATTACTAAATTTGGGGGAAAAAAAACATTCTTGGGGTAAGCTGACCTTCTGACACCTTTGCATCACACATTTGTACTATAGTCTTGGAAGACCAACCATGGTCATGGCAGAAGGTTGCAATGGGATGTGCTGTGTTCTCACTGAAGAACCACTGCAACATTGGCTAAGACATTAATTGGTGAATAGTTACTGCGACACTAACCCAATATTTTCAGCCTCTATGTGGATGATTTCAAAAGTGTGGCAGCAAGAATCAATACCAGAAGTGGGCAATTAAGACTAATTGGGGGCACCTGGTTGGCTTAGTCGGTTAAGCATCTGCTTTTGGCTCAGGTCATGATCTCAGGGTCCTGGGATCAAGCCCCACATCAGGCTTTCTGTTCAGTGGGGAGCCTACTTTTCCCTCTCCCCGCCCCCCACTCATGCTCTCACTCTCTTTCTCTCTCAAATGAATAAATAAAATCTTAAAAAAAAAAAGACTTTAATTGACCCTGTACTTCATTATTACGCTGGACTGACTCCCTTTTAAGGTTCTATTAGGCAAGTTCAAGAGGAATTAGAGTAAATATAAGTGGGGTTACCAAGCTATAGTATTGCCTACTACTAGGGCCATTATAGACTTGAGCATGTAAATGGGGGAAATTATTTAATTTTAATAAATATATTCATAATTTTTCTGCTAAAATTCATACTGCTAAAATTTATACTAATTAAATATTGCTTAACTATAATGCATTGTCTATCCCTTCTTCTCAACTCCACTTTTTTTTTTTTTTTTTTTTTTTGAGAATAGGACATAGATTTTACTTACTTGTGTCTCAACTGTCCTCCCAGTTTTTGGAATCTAGTACAGAATCAGTAAGATTTTTATTAAAGAAGAAATTATCAATAAATAAATGAGTCCTTTCATTGATTTCTTTTTTGTGACATGCACTTGAATTCAAAGAGGATAATTATACTAAAATTCTCTACACATACATTTGCTGAAAAAAATAAAAAAAGTCAAAGCATAAATAAAGACTATTTTAAGTAGGTTCAGTAACAAATTATAAGAGGAGAGAATTGAATTAGATAATGGAGAGCAGCAACCTACTTTTCTACCATGTTACTAAGTAGTTGATAATAGGTAATTAATTTCTCTGGGCTACAGAGTCAAGGTACATCACTCATTATCCAAGTCATTCATTTTCTAATACTGCCGAAATATGAAATGACTAAATTTATGTGTAGGAAGTTTTATATACCTATTCCAAACTTCAGGTATCGTGAACTTACAAGATCACCTCAGTTTTACGTGCCTGAAGTTGAAGACTAAATAACAACACATGTCATAAAAGAAGGGACAAAGGATACTGTTAAGTTTCTTTAAAACATACTAGATATTTTGGGTCATCTATAGGCAAGTCTTCCCTTCAAACTTACTAGAAAACAAACTGCCAAAATAGAGTAGCTAAAATAAAAGGCAGGGAGAGAAAAGTGGACATGTGTTGACAAAGGGGCAAAGCTTGAAGAAAATAGTCTACTTAAGAACACGGCCTGTTCTGAAGCCAGGGAACTGTACTTATTTTCAATAAAGCAAAGGGTTCATTAATGAGAAAAAGGAAGAGATGAGGTAGGAAAAGTAATGTGACCCAAGAGTCACTTATGTGAGAAGCTCAAGCCCTCCATTCTGCCAGGATAACTTGTCTTTAGGCTTTAAATAAAACTACTAGTACGAATGTAAAAGAAAACCCATTCTTTCCTCTGTATTTCTCCAGGTATTCAAAGAGAACTATGCTTCCCATCCTCACACCTGACTCTAATTTTCTACTTCTACTTACTTCTTAATTTCAGCAAGTTCTATTCTTGCAAAATGTTTTTCCAAATTGTCTTTTTTGGGGGGCACATGCCAATCACTTATGTAAGAATGAAAATGTAGGAGGCTTTTATTGAGGTGTTAGAGTAACAGGAAGAATAAATTGTAGAAAAGCATAAGAAAGGTCTTAAAACTAGATATTAGTAATCCTTTTTGGTAATAGACAGAGCTACTGAAATAAAACGAACCAAGAATTCAATGGTTCAAGTAAAACAGAGCTTTATTTAGACTGCATGTAATAGTACCAAGATGAGTAGAACAGGGCTGGGGTGGTAGTTCCATTTGTTCAAATGGCGGCTGTTAGTGTCCATTATTTCCCAGTCCATGAGAAGGGGGAAGAAAAAAGCCCAGGGCAAAGTGTTGGTGCCTTCTTTAAACAAAGAAGCCATAAGCTGCAAACTTATGGTCAAAACCCATTGGCCCCACATCAGTCTCCTGGTGACATCTATTTGCAAGAGAGGCTGGGAAATGTAGCTATTACTATGGCAGCCAGGTGCCTAACTAAAATTTAGGAGACTCTATTTCTAATAGAAGGAAGCATTGGCCTCTCTATGCCCTGTTGTATAAAAAATAACTAGTTTCTTGGTATTTTGCTAGGATTCTCCTACCCTTGCTACCCCAACATCTTCTCATCCTTCCTACTTGCCTGAATAAGCTAAAATATTGTCTTACTGTGTTATGCAAAGCAATTTACTTCATTTTATCTCACTTCTGCCTTCTGGACAATGCCTTGAAGATTTACAGTCTCATAGCAAAAAAGCCCACCTTGGTATTTTTCTTAACACAGAGTATATGCCCAAGTGAATTATTTTGTTTCTCTCTTAGGAAGCAGAAATTCAGATGGTAAGTTCTACAGAGTAATTTCTTTTTCTTTACTATCACAGATAAGAAAGCTAATGTGGAAGACTGAGTGCAACCATAAGAAATTTGCACATTAGGCCGTAGATTAAATGGAGTCCTTAAAGATTTCTATCAAGGGAAAGAACTTCCTACTTTAGAAGGAAAATGCATCTGGCATTATACGCAAGTTGAATTGTAACAGGAGGGGTAAAAGCTGGATCCATTCAGAAGTGTACCTGTGTTCATAATTCTTTACAACATCAAATACATCTTTACAAATATTTAAAAAATTATCTCCATCCTAATCCCTTATTAATCAGGTTAGCTTTTGCCCGGTCTAAAAGTATTGACTAAATAAATAAGTATTGCCTTCTGCGCCCCTACTGAAAAGTTCCTCATGAGTAGAACCTCACAATATCATGTTATTGATGAATAAACACAAGACATTTAGTTAATAAATATTGTGCCAGGAACTTTACAAATTGCTGGAGATAATAAGCTATGGATATAGACGTAGCTCTGATCCCATTAGAGGTTACAGCCTACTGAGAAGAAAAACAGGTAAAGAGACAATTATCACTCAGTATTGTAGAGCCCTTCTAAGAGGTTAGCAGTGGATGCCATAGGCTCATCTTGAAAAGGCACCCTCGAAAGAACAGAGAAGTTGACACCTGTGCTTTGTCCAGGGGTACATGAAAGAGATTCTTTCAAAGGGCCGAGTGTCTAGGCTAGAAAGAGCTTAGATATTGGTGACATTAAGAAAATTGTGTTGATCTGAATATTGTGCCAAGAAGACAATAAAGGAGATATGAGGCTGATGGCGTTTTAGGTTTTCTTAAAACTTCTGAATTTTCACATGATAGCAATAGAGCGCTATTGATGGATTTTAAACAATAAGTAATCTCAACAAAGTTTTATTTTAGAAGGATCCTCTTGGTGGGTATAGAATGCAGGAAACAGGAAGGCATAGTGACAAAATCAAGACATGATCCTGTAGCAAGTTTGTTGTTGCCTCCCCAAGATCCGTACAGAGTAGCCATGGAGATTGGTTAAAACTCTCAATCCCATCACTAGATGCAACCACTGTTAAAATTCTGATATATAAATACACGTGTGCATAATTTTATATAACATATACACATTTTATAATATATAATTTGCATATATTTATGTATATGTAAGTTTTTCAAAATAAATCAATAATAGAACTCAACACCAACAGCCAAGAGAAAATTTTCAGACCTATATCAGGTCACTTAAAATCTCTACACAAACTTCCCATGCCTTTCCATCACACACCTAATAGAAACCTCTTTGCCATTTCAACCAACCCCTCATGATTTGACCAGAAGAGATTTTTCTGATCTCCGTTCTTGCAACTTTTCACGCACCACTTGAATCAAGCCACTCTGGTGGCCACGACAGTGCAGACTTTGGCTATTTGACTCATGATTAAATCTTCTTTACCCAAAACAGCATCTAACACCTAATGAGCACTGAACACATTTGTTGAATAAGAATGCATATATGCAGTGCAAAGCAGTTATCTAATAATAAATATTTATTTTGGTGTCACATTTACTGGGGGAAGTTGGTTCAATTGTCCCGAGACGACTCAGACAGAAGTAGATTTTCGTCCACACTCTGAGCTACTAGCGTTCTCTGAACATTCTAAAGGGCAATATCAGTGCCATCCCATCTTAACATTGTTTAAAGTCGCAAAATGAGACACTAAGAAAAATTGGGGGCAGAAATCGACCAAGCCCACAGCGGCATAAATGGCGCTTAAAAAGAGACATACTACTAGTTAATTGCTACATTTACAAGGATTTTCGTTTAGTGAAACAGTGAAAAAAGATATCAGGTATTACGGTCCTCAAACTCATTTAAAACATCAAACTTTCTTTCTAGTTTCTGTGAGGTAGTCAAAATAAGTGTTACACAAGCCACACCCTCAGGAAGGTACAATCAGTTGATCAGATTAAGCTTAGATGACAAATAGTTATCAAGACATATAATTGATATGTTGTATATAATTCATGTGTCATAGATCAGAGTTGGGGCACAGACAGTGTATGGTGTAGCTATTTAAGGAAGCAGAATAAACAAATTGATTATCACAGTGATGTGGACTTTTTCAATAGGTTTGGTTAAATGGAAGATGGAAGGGACAAGAGAGAGGACAATGTTATTAAAACCATGGATGCCAGTGCACATTAAAACAAGTTCCCTAAAAAAGGAGTTGGTCAGCCGGGCTTAGAACTTGAAAATGTTGAATCTGTGAAAAAACATTTGAAATGTGGGGCACCTGGGTGGGCAGTCATTTAGGTGTCTGACTCTTGGTTTTGGCTCAGGTCATGATCTCAGGGTCATGAGATCGAGCCGCGTGTCAGGCTCCAGGCTCAGCATAGAGTCTGCTCCAGATTCTCTCCCCTCCCCCTGCCCCTCATGCTTGTGCTGTCTCTCTTTCTCTCTCTCTCTAAAATAAATAAATAAATAAATCTTAAAAAATAAACATTTGAAATTTAACAGGGTCAGAATATGAAGGGTCTTAAATCAGGTCAGGATAAATGAATAAATATTTCTGATTGACTGATTGATGCAGATTGAGAGCTGCAGGGATTTCTGTCATTATATCATCTGTTTTAGCATTTGAATTAACCTACAACACAAATTATATTTGATTTGCCCTAAGAATCTATGGTAATGTACAAATAGTACATAAAATTCATAAGCATGGGTAGACTAAAAAGATTTGTACAGAATACAAAAAAAAATTGAAAAAACAAAGGGCACCAATTGTAAAACACATTTTTAATACAAGAGGTGCTAGATAGGGGCACCTAGATGGTTCAGTTGGGAGAGCAGGTGACTCTTGATCTCAGGGTCATGAGTTGTTCAAGCCCCATGTTGCGATTGGAGATTACTTAAAATATATATAGCGCTACATAAAGTTTATAGTTACAAACTGAAATTTTACTTCTTGAGAATGTGGTAAGTTTGTTTCAGAAAGTATACTATGTTTTATGTAAAGAAATGCTGTAGGAAAATATATTCATTGTTTATTAACTAGAAGAATTAAAGTTCTATGGTCAGAGTAGAGTTTAAAGCTCTCTAAATTTTTAATTCTGGTGATGGTTTTATGTCTTAATCTTACTTTATTTAACTTAAAGTTAAGATTCTATAATATTAAAACATATTAATGGATCTTCCTTCTCCTCTTCCTTCCTTTTTCTTTTCTTTCCTTCCTCCCTCCCTTTCTTTCTTTCTTTCTTTCTTTCTTTCTTTCTTTCTTTCTTTCTGATTGAATAAGAGAGGCATAGCTTCCCAGTAAGTATACTATGATGTTTCATAGTGCATTACAAATTTGTTGGAAGATTTAGATTATTTTTTACATTCATTCAAAAATTTACATTTGTAATTACAGTTGAACACTAGGTATAGCTTTTTCTGAAAACTCTTGTGTTTAAAAACTGTTACTTGGGTCTTTAAAGCTTTATTTTTAGCATCTACCATGAAAAAAAAACTTTAACATTTATAACAATGAATATCTCCCCGATTAACACATTTAATCATCCCAGGTAGTCTTATTACTTGAGTCAATTTTCTTTTGTAATCATCAATGAAATTATTTTTATGTGAATATTTAAAATACTCAGATTTCATTTTTACTTTGTGTGCTCTTATTTTTCACATTTTTATTATACCGGTAAGATTTTACAGATAATAACCACTAATAGAAAACAACTCAGCAGTATCAATACTGCTGAGTATGTAGGACATCTCTCTCTGACCTTCCCATTGGAGCATTTCAATCAGTGAGATTAGTACTTCAGTAATAGTCTATTTATCAAAAGTACAATTCTTTATTTGGCATGGATGTTTTTATTGTACTAGATTAATCTACTGAGGTTAGGAACTGCACATAGTTAATAGCACTAGTTATGATCCTTGAAAAAAATGATACAAAAAAAAGATTATTTTTCCCATAAAGACATATCAACACAAATCAACTTAAAATAAAATCTTAAAATATTCAGCATGGTAGGTGAATACACAAGCTATCACAGAGACACTACCTTAGATAATTTCAGCAACAGTAATCTTATGTTCAAGTAATATGTTGTTTTGTTTACAGAGAAGCTATCTATATGTAAAATTAAACCACAGATTTAATTATATTAAATGGCATAAAGATAACACTATGTACATACTGCAGTGATTAAATTCTGAAAATACCAAATGTCAGTAAAGACATAGAGCAATAGGAATTCACAAACAGTGCTGATAGGAGTAAAAATTTGTATAAATCACTTTGGAAAACTGGCATTATTTCCTAATGCTAAACAAATGCATCCAAAACCAAAACATTCATATAGGTATGCAAAAATTCATTCCTATATGAAACAAAGGACATGTACCACGATGTTTATAGAAACATTACACATAAATAAAAACTAGAAATACCTCAATGCATGTTAACAGCAAAATGGATAAACTAATTATAGCATATTTATATAGTGGAATACTCTGTAATAGGAAATGATCAAAATATCATCACATAAAACAACATGCATAAATCTCTCAAATGTCGTATTGGGGGAAGAACTGAAAAAAAAAAAAACCCATATCCCATAGACTATGCACCATATGATCTCACTGATACAAAATTCCAGAAGAGTCAATATAAAACATGATGTTAAAAGTCAGTATTGTTGATTTGTTTGGATTGGAGAGTTGGGATAGTGATAAAAAAAGAACATGAGGGGGATACCCAGGGTGCTAGATATGTAGCCCTCCCTTGTACTAGATGGAGATTTCTCAGGTAGATTTAGTTTGTGATAATTCATCAAGTTGTCAATTTTGATTTGTTTATGAGGAGATGATTTTCAGTATATACCTTATATTTTGATAAAGTTTATTAAACATTCATTTATGAATAATATTTAGACAATATTGTGATTCTTATGCTAGTGAAGAATTGTTATGACTAGCACAGCAAAATTTGTGTACACCCAAGCAAAATTTTTATCAGCATTTAAAAATATTTGGCATGCAAAATGGAAATGGATTTAACATTTAAATGGATCAGGAAGTTTCAAATAAGAAAGTTCAATGATCTATTTACATGATCAAGAAGCTTCAATGAAGAAAGCTCAATAATACATTTATTAACCAATAAAAAGAGAGGGTTGTAGATTTGAATAATAGTCACAACCTTAAAATATAATATGAAAAGGTAATTCTATCTAAATTTTTGTTAATGCTTAAAAAGGAGTTTCTGTCAGAGAAAATATCTGCAGTCTTTTGCTCCTGCTGACTTACGTGAAAAATTCTTCTCATTGATGGTGAGTATAAGAAATTAAAAGATAATTTTTAAGAAGTGTTGACTAATAATAATATTTTTTATCATTCCAAAAACCACGTTTACATTTTTATACTGGAAGTATGGTAACATTCAATAATTGTGCTATGGAATTGCAAACCGAGAAGCTGCTGTGGGTTTTGCCTATAAAACCCAGGATGGGAGCAGTTTGGAAGGGCCCTCCCAAAATGTTTCTCCTGGAAGTAGATAGGATGCATTACTCAAAAGGATTTGCCAAAGGACTGTTTCATTATTAATTAAGGTAAGTAGCAGGTGTACTTATTTATGATAAAGGAGATGACCCAAGAACATCCGTATGGAAGAGATACATGGAGCAAAGTATGGGGGAGTAGACAGCATTGAACACCCATGCTCTAAACACTTCAGTGTGGTCACCAAGCCGAAATTTCCCATGATTGTATTTTAATACTAGGTTAAAAAAATCTTGACATAACAAAAGTAATGCTCACAGATGGAAGTTCAATTTTCTAATTAAAAATTATTTGGATTTTTTTGCAAATGCAATACTTCAATATTTTATAGAATTTATACTTTATAGAATTTGATTATTTATATAAATATATAACATTTATTATGTTACATACACACACACACACATTTTGCCAAGCCCAATATAGAGTGCTTCAGAGCTCTTTCAGTTTACCATGTAAGTCTTACCATTTTTTAACCATGCCAGATGTGCGTTTTGCAAGCACTGTTATAAAGAGTTTAGCTGTAATTCTCTTCACATAGATGTAAACAGAGCCAACCCATGATAGATTTCAAATGAGTTTTTCTTGCTAGATCATTTTGCATTTTGTCATCTCCATCATTTTCCCAAATTCTCCGATGTCAAAATGATCTTAATTGTAAAATCTAGTTAAGTAGGATTATTGTTTTGTTCTCTGTTTTACTCCATTTCCTATAACACAGCTAGTCATTCAAAAATGAATTTAAGCTGAATACATTGTTTAATGAGTATAAAAATGATTTGCCTGATTTGATCACAGTTTTCTCAAGCTACTGGCGTTAGGAACATTTCAGAGAATAAATGAGAATTAGACATTCCCTATATGTCAACCATAGGTAAAAATAAGACGTACTATTTCAATATTCCTATTAGTTCATTGAAGACATTTTCTTATTCCTAAGCAAACCTAAGTGAGTTTTGACAGGTTTCCATGAAACTTATTAGTGTTCTATTTCCCTGTTTTCTCATGCGTTTCAACATTGACATTATTTTGCAGTTGCTTCCCTTTCTAGTAGCTTTTAACAGGAATTCTTTCATATGTACTTTCAGATGCAAGAGTTATTTGAAAACAGGAGACTATAACATTATTGAAGGGTTAAAAAATGAAATGAACTTTGTTCCTCACACTTATATTTCCAGATACAAACTAGAGAAAATGCGTGAATGCAAATAATCCAAATAGACTAAAAGTAGATTCTTTCCTTTTCTTTCTCTGGTTGTTTCAGCAAACAAAATTTCTGATAGCATCAAGATTTATACCCTTTTCAGAAAGCTGATAGAATTAGTCATTGCTTTTCAAAAGTAATTATCAAGGACAGCTAAAATCCAGTCTCCTGCATCTTCGATCATGCCCAGAGCCTAAATCTCATGAAAGCTCTTTAAGTCAGAATGGGAAGCTTATGAGAATTTTCCTAACCAAAAGAAAAAAAGTCTTAGCCTGGGGACGATAAACAAAATGATTTTTTGCAAGCAGTCTGAAAAATATGCTTCATGCAATTATGATATGTAAAGATATTTCAAAGATTCAATTTACAGGCTTCTAATTTAACTTTAGAAAGTTCTTGGAATTCATTATCAGTTTAAACTAAATTAATTTAAACTTCTAGCCTTAAAAATAAATCTTTTCTTGTCCTTTATACACATCCAGACTGTTCTGCCCTCACTGACCTCAGACCAAAAGACAAGTTCTCTTTCTATTAAATGGAACTGTGTTTAAAAAAAAAAAAAAAATTCATTTTAAAATCAAAGTTAGATGAATAATAGTAAGCCTTATCCTGTCATTTTTACTATTGAAGCTTATGGCTACAGAAGGCTGCTCAGGGATATCCTGTTTTTAGGAAGTTTAATCAAGGTTGGCAGCCTATGTAGGAGTAGATATCATAGAGTGGTGTAAAGAATCTCTTTACCTATGGGTGGTTGCACATGAAAGATCTTTGGAAAACTAAGTTTTGTTTTCTCCCTAAGTGAGAATACCTCATGAGAATGTCTCTGAGTTACTTAGAAGAAACCATGAATCTTGAAAAAACCTGAAAGAAAGACAAGTTGTTATTTTATGTCCCCAAAACTTTACCATTTGTAATCTATGGATAAATAATTTTTTTTAATTGACATTGACCTTTAGAAAGGGTGAATTTAAAAATACCCAATAACTCTTGCAAAACATATTAAGGAATGTTGTCTTTGAGTTTTCATGTTTGGTTTCAGTCCCATCCTATCTCTGTTAATGGTCCAAATTAAAAAATGACATACTTAGGATCGGATTATACCAAATAGAATTATATCATTCCAAGTCAATTTATTATCAATTTTCTTCCATAAAAAAAGATTAACTTTGGGGGAGGGGCTTTTAGTGAGAATGTTTCACACACAACCCATAGTTTGTATAATGAATCCTAAGTGTGAAAATGGATCATGTTACCCAGTTTTTCAATCATCAGACAATGCATAAAGAATAAGAGAAAAGTAAAAATCCATTTTGTTTAAAAGACCTTTGAAAGAGATTCACTGAACTTTCTCACTGTCAGAAAATATTCTAGTACTAGCTAACTCATATCCGTCATGCTTAATATTAAGCCTGGTTTCCCTTGTTCTGTCTTCAATATAAGAAAAATATTGATTACCATACTTCCACAAAGCCCTTTATATATTTGAAGATTTATTAAATCATTCCTTTTTCAATAGTTAAGTTCCTAGTTTTTTTTTTTTTTTATTGTTCTATACTTTATTCAACTCCTCTCTTTCCTTGAAACACTTCCCTATTTTACATGCCTTACTTTGGAATTTCACCTTTTAGCTGACAAAAATTCATAATACTATAATAATGAGAAGGTTTTCTGTTTAGGATTAATATTAACTACTCTAATAATCAACAAATGGTGCATAACATTTTATTGGATTGTATTTTAATTAATGAGCACTCCCAATGCCCTTTTCCTCTTGAAAAGGAAAGAAGTTTTGTTAAGTAAAGAACTATATATTCTCAAAGCTATTTTTGAAAACTTTTCTTCTCTTTGGTAATATCCTTTTGTTTTTTGGTTTTTACATATTTTACCATCTATATTTTATCATCATTTTGGTCAAGGATGCTTTGGCTATCCCCTCCCTTGCTCACCATGTTATAGGCATAGCATTTTTAGTAGTTTCCAACATTTTATACATTTGGATCTAAAAACTGATTTTGTGGATGCTTCTGCAATTTGGTTACCTGGGTGTTAGAGCTTAAAAAGAATAATTTTCTTTCTAAATGCAGAGGTTTCAAATATTTGTATTTAAATGAGGTAAATAGAATGCCATAGTTTTAAACTATTTGTCAATGTTCTAAAACTCTATTGAATTGAATATTTAAAATAGTTGTTTACCTATCACATAATTAAGAACAATATTTAAAATCAATGAGAACAAATAACTGTTTGCCAAAGCTAAAGAACATTATAGGGGCGCCTGGGTGGCTCAGTCGTTAAGCGTCTGCCTTTGGCTCAGGTCACAATCCCAGGGTCCTGGGATCGAGCCCCGTGTCGGGCTCTCTGCTCAGCGGGAAGCCTGCTTCTCCCTCTCCCACTGCCCCTGCTTGTGTTCCCTCTCTCGCTGTGTCTCTCTCTGTCAAACAAATAAATAAAATCTTTAAAAAAAAACCATTATATATAAATATGTTGGTATACACACCTACACAGACACACCCCCCCCCGACACACACACATTCAGAGACTACTGGTTTCCCACATTCAGGGTCCCCTTCTCCTGTACTAACAAATAGTTATTTCAGTGTTGCTATATACTCAGCTGACATTGACATTTCCTGGTCTTCCCTGATGCTCAGTGTACCACCTGATTGTGTCATTTCCCAAGAATATTTAGAAGAATAAATTTGTTAGGTAGTCACAGTTGGGACATACTCTTTGGCCCTTTCTTTCTGTTGCTTGCAGTGGAATGGCATGGAGTTCTAACATCCACCCTGGACAAAAAGTAATCTCAAGCATGGAAACCAGTGCTATGGAAGACAGAGCTGAAAGAGAGAAGGTGCCTGAATTCCTGAGGACCAGAGTCAGTAGAACACCGCAGGACTTCCTGCTTCTGTCTCTGTTGATGTGAGAGAAAACACAATCTTAGGTTTCAGCCATTTATTAAGAGTCAAGAAATGCAACCAAAAGATCAGGGAACAAAAGTGGATGTTTCATTCCTTACAGTTATAAACCATAGTGAACACTGGGGTGCACTGCTCAGCTTCTGCCTCAGCATTAAAGAACTTAATCCTCTCACCGCTGGGACTGTAGCCAGCAGGTAGTCTTCAACTTCTGCCAACTCCAAGAATGGCCCTTTGTCTAAAGAGTCACCCTCCTGAAGGTCACACCCCTTTATTGGGAACAACTGGCATCTAGTGACTGGTTAATGTGGGGGCATAAGTCCGGGGTTCCATGGTCCCCACCTAGGGACAACTCAGGGCCATTCCAGTGTCACAGTGTCTGCATGGTGCCTGCGGGGGAAGCTTTCATGGAAGCCTGGTTTGCTCTCCCCCCCTCTCCTTTCCTCCTTCTCTCCCCCCAAGGGTATGATTGTCAAAGCACGCCCTAATGCACTTCCTGCACACTGATCTGCACCTCAGTCTGCTTCCTAGAAAACCCAATCTGCAATGGTATTAATAGAAGTGTTAAAGATTAAAATACGGAGAATTTGGTTGCAATGGTGAGATCAGCATGAGTGTTAAAAAACACATCCCTCATCTCTCATAAATGCACACATTATTTGGAGTTTGGTGGTAGAAACTAAAACAAATTTAAAAAAGGACAAGTTAAAAGGAATGTTTCACTTTCCAATTATTATCTTAGAATTTCGGGGAATATTTTTCATCATGTGCATATAAAACTTTCACTTAAACCATTAACAGAAGTCAATTAAATTCAATGAATTTTAGGGCATGTTTTAAAACTGATACACATTGGTATTCACTACGAAAAAAAAATTACGTTTAAAACAGTCTTAACCCTGGAGAAGCTCTTAAGGACATAAATAGTATTTTTTCCATAAAAGGAAAAGTGTTTACAATGGAAAACAGTCTTTCTAGCTATTATTAGGAAATGATGCTTACTCATGCAGACAATTGAAATTTGAGAATTGACAGAGTTTAATGTTGTGGTCCTTGTGGTGCATTTCCACTCAAATATAAGTGCAAATAGCACTGTGATATAAAAGGGCTTGTCTTCCCCGGACGTCAATGAACATTTCTCTGGTAGTCACTGCAGTTAGGATTTGATACATATCTATGTATGGTGCCACCCAATCAAGTAAAGTTTTCCCTTGCCACAAAAGCTTTTGTGAATTTTACAGCAAAGTCATGAGCATGTTTTTTAAAATGCAAAATGACATTTCTGTTCTTCTTGAGCGGGTACTGACATTTCCCCTTGAGCCTTCCTAAAGCTCCTTGCCTCATAAATATCCTACCCCTCCTCAAATAGAGTTCAAAGTCATTTATTTTTTATTAAAAATCACTGCAATAAAATCAGTCTTTTTCTGAGGATGAAAATGATGCTAACTAAATGTGTACATTTCACACAAAAAAGTGTTTGCAGACGGGAGGCCAAAGGTATTATCCAATTATTCACTTTGTTTTCATGAGCTTAAAATCTGTTGTTGAAGTAATACCCATCTTTTCAGGTATAGTTTTTACCATGCTAGAAATTAGGCAATGTTGAAATATCTTACGTTGTCAAAGCATGTTTTCAGATCATCCAGTGATCTTATAATCATTCAAAGCAAAAATCCATCACATGTACATGATAACACCATTCTAAAAAGTGGAACATTCTCTTGTCGACAAGCAACTGGTTGACTCAATAAAATCAGCTTTATTTAAACTATTTGGTTTGTGTGAATAGAGCATTTTGCAATTCACTGAAATTGGAGACAAAAATAAATTCCAACTCAAGTGTAGAATAGAACCTTGTTTTTAAAAAGTTTGTCATACAACATAGCTTTGTGTCTTCCTTTCCTTTTCTTTTGCTTTCTCTCTCTTTCTTCTTATGTACATATACATAAATATATGTAAATATGTGTGTATATATGTATATATAGAGAGAGAGATTTATTTTAAGGAATTGGTACATGCAGTTGTGTAGGGTAGACAGCAGCCTGGACACCCAGGGAAGAGTTGATATTGTAGCTTGAGTTTAAAGACAGTCTGAAGGAATTTTGCCTTCCTCCTCCTTCAGAGGACTGTAATCATTTCCTTTTAAGGCCTTCCACTGAATGAGTGAGGCCCACCCACATTATGGAGAGTAACCTGCTTTACTCAGTCTACTAACTTTGATGTTAATCTCAATCTAAAAATGACCTTCATGCAAACATCTAGGCTGGTATTTGACCAAATATCTGGGTATCATGGCCTAGCCAAGTCAACACATAAAATTAACTTATCTTCCTCCTCTTCCTCCTTCTGGTTTAACTTTAATTTTCTCTGTGAAATATTCTTCTGGTCAGTATGAATTTGTTTTTGATAAATTTTGCAGAAGTTTATCTACATTTTCTCTTATGGGTTAGTTCTTTTTGTTTTCTTTAATTAATCATTAAATGAGTCGGCTTTTCTTAGGCCCTATATTTGCAGAAGATTTCTGTGGAAATGAAAGGATGGAGTAATGCAGAGCCATATACTTTCTCTTTCTCTGCTACTCCAGAGACAGGCAGCATCTTTCCAGTATGGCTTCTCTGTGTGAATCCCTGTGAAACCTGTCCTCTGCTTCCCATAACCAGAATAAGTGAAAGAATGCTTCTCCCACCATCCTTGTATTCTCTATTTCCCACAACCTTTGTTAAAAATTAAACAGAATAGATTTTGCATTTTAGAGTGAATCTATTACCTTGAATTTCTAATATTTACCATCACTGTCTCCCCCCTCAAATTTTTGCATTCCTTTATCTTTTGTTGAACAAAGTTCAGATGCATGTGAAATAAAATAGTAATGAGATATGCAACAATGAATGGTCTAATTATATGAACCTCTTGAAAGGACAGGGGAGGGGATTTAGAGATAATCTTTCAGTACATAGATGTTGAAAATACAAGCGGATAGTCTTGGTGTGTCAATAAAAGAGATTATGCTGAGAAAGGAAGTTCAATATTTGGGGAGTTATGGTAGACTCATTAAGTTTCCTACTGTTGGGGTCATAATCAGTGTAAGAAACTGAGGGGTTCACACATCCAACTAGACTTACTCCTCCTACCCATAAGTCATAGCTTCAGAGTCCAGGAACAGGAGACAACAGGTGTATTTTTCATAATAGTTTGAATAAACTGGCCTGGGATGTCACCACTTGAGAAACTTCAACAGTTTATGTTCTCCCTAGCACTGGCTAAAACCATATCAATAAATGTTATCCAAAATGCCCTTTCAAGAATATTATTTAAAGTTATGAATATATTTCTTCCTTTGATCCATGCATGGGAAGAAATATGTATTGATAAACAGAAATATGTGGACATATGCAGGTAGAATAAAATACTTCCCAAAAATTTTACATAAATTCAGGACAAGACTTCTTTCACTTACATGTTTGCAAATAATCAGATAACTTTATTTGGAAATAGCTTCTTTTTCAGGTTCTTACAGTTTTGCTAGCTGTGTCAAAATTTAGAGGAATGTGGTATTTGCAGTATTTTATTAAAATCTAATCTTGAGACATTCTTGACCTACTTTTAAAATTAAGTTTTCATAGTTTAGTAAAATTCAGCTGAATTTTTAGTGATTGCTATCATTACAGGAAACTTCTCTTATTTACTACTGAGACATCATATCCTAAAATTCATGTAGGTTAAAGAATTTTAATAATATAACCATTAAATCCTGCTGCTTTTATTTCAAGAAAATCAAAGCAGACCTGAACAGCATAGATAATATATAGTAATTCACGAATATACTAACAAGAAGATCTGTTCTAATTAAAATACATTGAACATTAACGAACTAATTCCTATCTCAGAATCAAGTACCTTCTCCTTTGCTCCTCTGTGGCCCCCACCACACAAAAGCATTCAGTGGTTACACTTCAGATGACAATGGTTTCAGCTATAGATATTTGGAATTAAGGAAAAATGCAACAGAAAATTGTGAAAAGAACTAGTCACTGAATTTATATAAGCCTGTCATTAACTAGTTGGTTGACTTTAGAAGTTGTAAAGTTTTATAAAATCTTCAAAGCCTCTACATTTCATTTTATTTACAATACAATCAATTTTCTTGAACTAAAACCAGTAAAATTTTCTGGTTACATTATTAAACAATAAACTCAGTATAACATTGTTAAAATATTAAGTTGAAATAAATTATTTATATCCACTATAATGATACAGTTAAGCATTCTTAAGTCTCTTCAAAGCCAGTATTCTCTATATATATGATGAGAGAGATAAAAATGTTAATAAAGTAGACTTTCATCAACATTTGCATTTCTAAATATTCATAAAGAGCGAACTAAGATGTCTAAGATTAGGTGTGGGTATAGACGGAGCGTGGGTGTAGAGGAAACTGGAAGGTTAAGATTAGTATAGTGGAAACTACCTGTGCTCAGCCCAGGTCCCCTCAGATCCTTGTCTCTTTTCTATGTGACACTTGCCCAGCTTTACAGTGTGTTTGATTTTATAAGCAAGCCTTCAGCTGCAACTGTTCTTCGGGATACTGCCCTCCGGGTACCAGAGCAGATTTGCTTATACAAGCAGAGAGAGCAAAGGTAACTCACAGTCATCTCTTAGTCAATAAAGAATGAATGCAGGTGTAAGCCCAGCTCTTGTTCCCAGGGCCAGAAAAAAAAAAAAAAAAATGTCTAGTGTAATTTATGGCTGAATCTGGGACATGGCTGAAAACTGCACCCTTTTTTGACTGTCCCCCTTTCCTCTTCTTCCTCCACTCCTTTCCTGGTTTTGCTTAGAAGTGTTTCTTTGTTTCCAAATGAATCCTTACCTAAGGATCTGCCTCTGGGGAGCCCCATATTTCAGAGATACTTTTTTATTATTATTATGTTATGTTAATCACCATACATTACATCATTAGTTTTTGATGTAGTGTTCCATGATTCATTGTTTGCGTACAACACCCAGTGCTCCATGCAGTACGTGCCCTCTTTAATACCCATCATCAGGCTAACCCATCCCCCCCGCCCCCTTCCCCCCTAGAACCCTCAGTTTGTTTCCCAGAGTCCATAGTCTACAGAGATACCTTTTAAAAACAGAGCAAGCAGGACATAGAGAAGTTTAAATGAAAATAACCACTTAAGTTCTGTTTTTTTTTTTTTAGAAAACAACCTAAATTTTTCATTTTTATCTTCATAAAACCACTTAAAGTATCAATTGTTTATAGAAACAGATCATACTTCAAATGAAATTATGGAGGAAATGAAAGGCTTTCTGAAGAATTACTAGATAATTTCAACATTAATAACAGTGAGGAAAGAGTAAGTAATGACAACAATAGAATATAAAGCTAAGGGTATTTTATAAAGTTATTCATTTAAATACAACCATTAGGAAAAAAAATAACCTTAGAGAAAATAACGGAATGACACATTTAAAATTATGAATGAGAAACTTAAATATGAAGTCAGATAAGTGTAAAGGGATAAGAGAGAAACCATAGATTAGAAATATCAAGAATGAGGGGCGCCTGGGTGGCTCAGGCGGTTGAGCGGCTGACTCTTGTTTTCCACTCGGTCATGATCTCAGGGTCCTGAGATCAAGTCCTGCATTGGCACAGAGTCTGCTTGAGTTTCTCTCCCTCTGTCCCTCCCCCAACTTGTGCATGCGTGCTCTCTCTCTTTCTCAATAAATAAATCTTAAAAATATATATATATTAGGAATGAAAAAATGTCACCACAGATCTTTTAGACATTAAAAAGATAACAAAAATTTCCTTTTCTGGGAATGGTGGATTAATAATCACCCTGCAGAAAACTTTTGTTAAATTAAACACAGAAACTATTATCGTAAAGAAAAAAATATGATGATTAGACTACATTAAAATTAAGAACGTCTGTTACTCAAAATCACTATTATGGGAATGTAAAAGTAAACCACAGATTAGGAGAAGAAATTAGCAACATATATATTATATATATTCAAAAAGAGACATACCCAGAATAACGAAGGCCTTTAAAATCAATGAGAAAAAGACAGCTCAATTAAAACATGCAAAAGACTTAAGAAGCTACTTCATATAAAATGTATGTCTGTAAATATTCAGTGAATATTTGAAATTTTGCTGAATTGCATTAGCCATCATAAAAATGTTAATTAAAACCACAGTGAGAGACCACTACACACTCACTAAAAAGGTTAAAATATAAAAGACAAAAAATACCAAGATTTGGTGAAGATGTTGAACAACTGGAATTCTCATACACCAGTGGTAAATAAGCACAAGCATTTTATGAAAATATATTTATTAAACTAAGCAAACAAATGCTCCATTATCCAACAACTCCACACCTAGATATAAACCTGATAGAAATATACTAGAATGCTCTTAGTAGCTCTCTTGCTAATAGCCAATTATTGGGTACAACACAGATGCCTTTCTCCAGTGAAGTATTCTCCTATAATGGTATCACAGGTTGAATTCTCTGGAAGAAGATTCTGAGCTAGAGCTTGGGGTGAAAGATGTTTATTAGGGATTGGTAACTGTGAAAAGAAGGAAAAGAAACTGCTAACTGAACAGAGGGGGAAGTAGAACTTTGATGCCGGACCAACAA
Organism: Phoca vitulina; assembly: GCF_004348235.1. NCBI lineage: Eukaryota > Metazoa > Chordata > Mammalia > Carnivora > Phocidae > Phoca > Phoca vitulina. The sequence goes on from NW_022589720.1 coordinate 23,729,376, forward strand.
AACTTCAGTCTGAAACAGGCAGGAATCTTGGGCATGAAGATATCCCATCAGAACTGTCTAAATTGGATTGAAATAAGGGGGTCTACGTAACATCTGTCAAACTCAGTAACCAGATGTGGACTGTCACAGGAAGTGCACAACGCAAGTAAGGAAATCCTCTGCAGGTGAAACAGAACAGATAGAAGATGACAGCAGGTGGCCCTTTGCTGACAATGCTCCCTACAGCTGGGCTGCAAGTCTTCTTGAAGGAAGATCTGGGCAGCCCTTCTCAACATCAGCAATTAATGGAATACTATGACAATTACAATGAACAACTTATCACTCTGTAAAATATGGGCAAATACTACAAACATCATGTTAGGTGAGAAAAACAAATGGCTTAGTTCTATTTATATAAAGTTCAAAAACAGGAAAAGCTAAACTTGATTTTCACAGCCAGTATATGGCTACCAAAGGGGAGTGGTAAGTGACTAGGAGGGGCCAAGGGATGTCTTGGGTGATGTTAACATTCTATTTATCGATCGACTGCATAGTACATGAGTGTGCTCACTTTGTTAAAATCAATTCGACACTAACATTATGATTTGTTCCATATGCATATTCTGTGCCAGGAGAATGCAAATACAAAGTGATTGATAGTTATGCCCCCCCAAATGCAGCAATGGTTTTCATAGAGTAGAAACAACAGGTAATGCAAGGAGAGATAGACAGAAACCCTCCGACCACAGGGATTTTAAGACACCTCTCACAATTAAGTGGACAAAATGTTGGTAAATGTACATGATATAAAAAACAGAATCGAAAGTATGTGGTATATATTTTACATACATATTTGAGCCATGATGAAAATATACTTTTTCAAATCTTACAGAACATTCATTCCCGTACATTAGACCACACACACAAAACACACCTCAACAGTTCCCAAAGAATCAAAGCAACAGAAACAGCCTTCACTGAGCAAAACGAAACAAAATCAACATTACTAACATCAAAAATGAAAAGGCCCTTTCATTGGTAAATAAAAATAACCTTGAACCCAAGGGGAAATACAAAGCAAATTTAAAGATTTTCTTGGAAATAAAGTGAAAATAAAATGTATCAAAATGTATACACTATAGCAATGAAATGCAGTGTGAGACTAATATAATTAGTCAAAACGTATACACTATAGCAATGAAATGCAGGTAAGAAATTTCTAGATCTTTTACACATACACATACACACACCCACATTCACCAAAACTTGTTTTTTCTAGTTTTTTCTTCCTAGAATTTTCTTCCTTTCATTTCTTACTGTTGGAATCATACCCTTCCTTTCAAATCCACCTGAAATTAATTCCTTCATTGAACATGCCTCTTTGTTCTTCTCCAAAACCAAATAGAAGCTTGCCTTGTTCAACAGAGAAGATATAAATAAATTATATTTATTTATTTCAAAGGAATGTGTGTGTACATCTTTATGAATATTTTTATTTTCTACTGTTCCTTGTATTTGATTTATCAACTTTTATTAATCCTCAATTTGCCCAAGAGCTAGACCAAATTTTATAGATCTTTAAGTATATTGACCTCTTCGCTTTGTTAGTAGATGGTATTTATAAATATTTTAAACTAAATTAAAACTGTCTAAAAGTTACTTATCCATTTACCCAGCTTTTATTTTCTTCATTAAATAGTTTCTTAAAGTTTTTTTTTTTTAAAGATTTTATTTATTTATTTGAGAGAGAGAGAATGAGAGAGAGCACATGAGAGGGGGGAGGGTCAGAGGGAGAAGCAGACTCCCCGCTGAGCAGGGAGCCCGATGCGGGACTCGATCCAGGGACTCCAGGATCATGACCTGAGCCGAAGGCAGTCGCTTAACCAACTGAGCCACCCAGGCGCCCTAGTTTCTTAAAGTTTTAATATATACAATTACAATTATGATTTCAGCATTTGTATTTCGTACAAACCTCCATAGACTTAAAGTCAGTGGCATGCAACTCTGCACATTGTCATTCAAGTGAAATCTTCAGTTCTCAATCAGTATTTCTTAATTAGTCATTTTGAAAAAGCTTAATATTTTGGATGGAACATATCTTTCTCCCAGGGTTTCTATACGAACAATAATCATTGGTAGCAATTAAGACTGCCTAATCTTTGATGAGCATATTTTAGTTCACTTATGAGTTTCCCTCTTGCTTCTTTTATCTCTTAATAATAGAGTGATAACTTTTAATGCTGTATCCCTTCCCTTTTCATAGAAGCAGCTCAGGTCAGTTCAGGTTGAATTTTCCCAAGTGCTTTGATAATCAGAACAATGTGTCTGGTGTGTACATGAAAACTACTGGTATAAAATCGAATATGCCGGCATGCTAAAGAAATAAATGGTGGCAGCATTCCAGAAAGGATTAAATTCACTGAATAGTTGTTAATAAGGTTTTTACTCAGGGGTGATTCTTCTTTCTTATTTCCTCTCTTGGTGCTAGCAATTCCAAAAACAGTTTTCCCTAATGAATTATTGAATCAGCCAAGATAAAATAATATAAATGAACATAGCAAAATTTCTATTAAATGATACAATCCTAAAGACTTTTACAAACTCACTTATTATGTAAAATAATTTTAGATAGCTGAAGAACACAGAAACAATAAGATGAATAAATACTTCTCTGGTACACAAGAATTATAAAGATATATTAGTTATATAAATATGGTCTTAGCAAAGGTACACTTTAAATATCTGGGGTAGCCTGCAACTGTAGCGGAAGGTAGGAAAAACGTAATTATTTCATGTTGCCAAATATAAGGAGTCACTTTTACAATGAAGGGAGCTGATTTTCTTATTGCACACAAATTAGTCATGATTCTTAAGTTAGATATTTATAAGAAACAAACTGAGATACTAGTTTTGATAGATGCTTCCCACAGCCAAGAGAAAAAATTACATTAATGTGCTTTCTTCCTTAAAAATTCAGGCATTCCCTCTTTGTTTCTCACTGCAAATATAAACTAGAGGCAAAAAAAAAAAAAATTAGTACATTTTCAGGTAAAAAAAAGTGCCACTAAAAGAAAAATAAAGATTTTAAGGTCATTAAGTTGGAGAAATAATTTTATAGACTCCTTTGTCTTTTCTATTCCCAATACATATAAAAATTGTCTCCTTCATAAAGTCCTGAGGTTTTCAAGTGCCAGCTTTTAGTTTTTTAAATCATGTATGCAGAAATATGCTAATATGCTGCTTACACACTTAATACATCTTTTTTAACCTCAAAATGATTATTTAGGCATCACTTACACTAAGGAGTATGTGCTTTAGGGTTAGCTGCACCTGTGTTTGAATTACTCCACTGACTTGCTGTGTTGTCTTGGAAAACTTAGGTTTACGGCTTTGAGCTCAGTTTTAATATATAAAATGGTGAAAAAACAGCTATCTTGTAGTGTTAGTCTGAGAATAAAATAAGATAATAAATATAAGGGGCCTTGCAGAATGTCTAACATAATGCACACTAAACAGAAAGTGTTGGTAGCATAATAATACCATTAACACTAACATCATTATAAAATATGGCACTTGTCACAATATCCCCTTTAAACTTTTTTGAAATTGCCTTTCATGATACCCTATGGTTCTTTTCTTAACTTCTATGAACCCCAGTGTACTGAGCTTATAACCTGCAACAATAGTAATCTAGAAGAGAGATAGCCTCCACTCGAAGCATGAAGAATAAACTTGCTCTCTTCTTTGCAATGGTAAAATATGTGGTTTTTGAAGTTTCTAAAATTAGTAGTCTTTCAAAGTTCACTTAGTAGAAGGAAATATAAACCCTCCATTAAAACATCTTCAAATTATAGGTTAATGTGCAGTGGTATAAAATAGCAAAGAACAAAAGATATATTTAACAAATATGTTAGAAATGAATGAGTAAATGCAGTGAGTGACCTGAGATATACTGCTGTAAAATTTCTTCCTTCACGCTGCATCAGACCATAAAGTCCTCCACTTTCTAGGGGTGAGTGTGAGACTAATATAATTAATATACTAGTTACTCATAGAGAGTCTTTCCCTTGAAAGTTCTAAAGGACAGAGTCTGCTTCATGCCTGTTTGGTATTTTCTGTCTTTCTCCTTAAAAAATTCTGCACTTTTGGTGACACAAACACTTAATGAGATTATTATAGTCTATTGTTTATTCATCAAAGCATGAGTTGCTTTTTGATTTTATCATAAAAACAAAGGTGTTCACAGTCAGAAAAGTACTAAAAACACAAAATCAAGACACATGTAAATTTGCTCAATTAGTGTTACAACTTTATATAAATCACTTAATTGCTCCTGTAGTATGGCAATTTTCTTATGTTTAAATCAAAATGTTTGGGATGCCTGGGTAGCTCAGTTGGTTAAGTGTCTGACTCTTGATTTCAGCTCAGGTCATGATCTCAGGGTCATGAGATCGAGCCCCATGTGGAGTTCAACGATCAGCCCGGAGTCGGCTTGAGATTCTTCCCCTCCCTCTCCCTCTGCCCCTCCCCTGCTCGTGCCTCTCTAAATAAATAAATAAATACATAAGTAAATAAATAGAAGCTTTAAAAATAAATAAATTAGTAAATAAATCGAAATGTTTGACAAGATGTCACTAGTGATAAATAATAAAATATTCTATATTAGAGGACTTTAAGGAAATTAGATATAGAGATACAGCAAATGATGTATCAAATGAAAGTGAGTGTTATGTGAATGTTTTACTTTTCCCATTGGTAGCAAATAATTGCCTGGATCTTATAATTTCATGTATTTAGAAGCAAATAATTTTCTCATTCTCTTGTATTCTCCTCTCCGTAATTATCCAGACCATCTTTATGCTGTCTTGAAAGCAGATTCCAAGATAAGAATTCAAGTGCAAGGGGGTTTATTTGAAAGGCGCAGAAAATAATCTCAGAGTGGTGGAGAAGTGAGGCAGGAAAAGGCAGGAAGCCAGCAACCACAGTGATCATCTAAAATTTAACCACATGGAAAAATTATGAGAAGTAATATAGCACATGTCTCAAGATTTTTCCACCCTATGGGCAAGAGGAGAGGGAGCTGGGGTATTTATATACCAACTCTTGTTCCTTGTGGGGTTGATTCTATGCCCTGGGAGTTTAATTCCTTTGCTGGTCAGTGTGACCCTGAAGGGAGAAAGGATTTCAAATAAAGCCCCCAGACATCAAGATGTCTTCCTGACAACTGGAAGTCCACTGATGTAGGCTGTCATGGTAGGGTACAGATATTTTGGGTACAGCATCTGTATAAAAGCTTCATAACAGGCAAAATAGACACATTAACTCTGCAACTGTCATAAAAATAGCTGGGGGCAGAGGGGGTGGGAAGAGAGAGAAAAAGAGGAGAGAAGAGAGAATTCAAATGACCTTTTTTTCTCCTAAGGTCAATGTCATCTTCCCATTTTATAAGAATAATGAAGATAAAATTTTAAAAAGTTATTGTCTTTTCATATCCCCATATTTGTTATAAGTGGATATACAAATAGGTACCCAGTTAAATATTGCGGAGCTCAACAAAACTGTAAAAAGAAAAAAAAAAAAGGAGGTTGGTTTGGAAAACAAAAAAGTGGGATTCTTATTAATTTCAATATTATTTCAGCTCAGTTTTATTTTCACTTTTTTTTCATTGAAGTTAAGTGAAAATTTTTTCATACACAAGTAATTTATACAGGGCAAACTTCATGGTTATGGAGGAGAGACTGACATTTCCCCTTTGTGAAAACATCCATTATATACTCCAGTTGAAGATTTTGAGTTTTCTGTTTATACATTCAGATAATAGTTAATTTATAGCAAATTTTTTCCTGACAATATTTTTTTATCTTTCTTTTCTTTGTCTTCTTAGAATTTTTAATAAGAATGAGTAGACCTGTGTTATGACCCACAGAAGTGGAGAACAAATACATGGACAAATATGTCTAAAGACTCCAACAATCTCAGCAGCCAGAACAATTATTCAGGTTAATGAGGTATCCAAGTTCATGAAAGTCTGATGTGAGGCATTTGACACCCATCAATTTAATTCCTAGACTCATCAAATTTTAGTGGGAGATTAAACTATGGCTAAAGTAGGAGTAAATGCTTGTAGACTCCAAAATGTGTCGTGATATTAATTAAAAACAGATCTCTGATGATCAAACCCTCAATTAAACAACTCTTCACTTCACTTATATTTTATCATAAATATACAAGCAAGCCTCAAAACAAACCTGAATGATAGACTTTAACAATAAGCAACCACATTATTTTCTGTTGTTTGTAAGCATTTCCATTTCTAGTCATTTATATCCATATGCCTGTATCTACCATGAGGTGGGCTGCCCCTTCACTTAAGTTCAGATGGTGATTGACCCCCAAATATGACTATCTCTTCAATAATTTTAAATAAACTTTGTATTTTAGAATAGTTTTGGATTTACAGAAAATTTGTAAAGACATATGGAGAGTTTACTCCATAGCCAGCTTGCCCTGTCATCAACATAGAACATTATTATGGTACATTTATCACAAGTAATGAACCAACACTGCTACATTCTTAACTAAGTGCCATACTTTATTTGGATTCTATTCGTTTTCCCCTAATGTTCTTTCTCTGTTTCAGCATCCAATACAGGCTGCCATGTAACATTCGGTCATCATATGTCCTTACCCTCCCCTAGATCAAGAGAGTTTCTCAGACTTTCCTTGCTTTCCATGACTAAGCGTTTTGACGAGTACTGCACAAATATTTTATAGAATGTTCCTCAACTTGGGTTTGTCTGATGCTTGTCTGGTGGTTAGAAAAAAAATAATTTATGGCTTTTGGGGAACAAGACCAGAGTTGAAGAGCCATTCTCATCCTATCAGATCAAGTGTTCATACTTCAACATGATTTAATGCTGATGATGTTAACGTGACTACCTGGCTGAGATAGTGTTGGCCACTCTCTACTCTGAAGTTTTTGTTTTCCCCCTTCCCTACTCTGCTCTTTGGAAGCAAATCACTAAGCTCCCCCCACACTTAAGGGATGGAGAATTAAATTCTACCTTCTTGAGGGATGGGTAATATAATTCATTTGGAATTCTCCTGTACTTGAGATTCTCTTCTCCATTTTTAAATTATTCAATCATTTATTCATATCAATAGAAACTCACACATATTTATATTATACTTTGGGTTATAATCTGATAGTATATTGTGCATTTTGTGGCAGATTTGGCTATTAGGAACTTTTTCAGGTCGGTCCCTTTGACATAACTTCATCATTTTTTTTTTTAGCAATTCCCCAATCATTTCTTAAATATCCAATTATGTTCAATAAATAGAGAGAAAGTGGGCACAATTCTTGACACCAGAAAGGCCCAATTAAGCAGAAGTTGCTATTCTCTAAGCATTATGATTAAATTAAATTTATATTTTATTTGTTTGTGTATAGAGCATGCAAATCTTGATATCTGAAAGTACTGAGATCTGTACTGAGATATTACTATGCTTTTTGACATTTACATTCTTTCAGAACTAATTTTAATTTTATTTACAGAGCATGAATTTTATCAATTTTTGAATATATAGCTTGCACATTTATGATATTTACTATGTATTTTCCAATGCTTTTTAACCATGGAAATAATATACATATATTATATATATATTATATATTTATATTATTTATTTATTTATTTATATAATATTATATATATTATATAGGATATATATATATTATATATATATATATCCATTATGTCCCATAAGATATCTGAATATTAAGAGTTACTTCTCCGGGCGCCGGGTGGCTCAGTTGGTTAAACATCTGCCTTCAGCTCAGGTCATGATCGCGGGGTCCTGGGATGGAGCCCCACTTCAGGCTCCCTGCTTGGCGGGAAGCCTGTTTCTCCCTCTCCCACTCCCCCTGCTTGTGTTCCTGCCCTTGCTATCTCTCTCTCTCTCTGTCAAATAAATAAATAAAATCTTTAAGAAAAAAGTTACTTCTCAGATAAAGATTTTTGTTTTCAAGATACAATTTAGTAAACTAAATTTCATGGATCTACATCCCTTATATTAAATACATTTTAAAATAAAACAAATAATAATTTTGTTAAAGCAATAAATAAATAATTTTGTTAAAATAGTCATTCAATAAAGGTAAAGCTGATTTTCTACGAATACTATGCCCAAATCCAGCTCTGCTCTGTAAATATTATCACCATTACCAGTTTATTCTTTTATTTATAGATTATTCAATATAATTACATACTTATATAAGAATCAAAGAAAAACATGGTATTGTTTCTTTTTTTAATTTTATATAATTTCTCGGTGACTTGCTCTTCCCATTTGTGAAATGGTTATAACAACATTTCTGTCTTGTAAATTTTGGGGAGGATTACTCCTGTTAATATAATTTTCTCTTAGGTTAGTGCCTGGCATATAGAATCATACAGAAATTTTTTAAATACACTGCATTGTATTCCATAGAATGTGTGTCTGTGTGGTTTATTCAAATAATCCTTATGGATGAGTTTTTACATTTGTTTTATTTATTTATTATTTATCTTTTCCTATTTAAAATCTCTCTGTCCTCATTCTTGTGAAAGTTGCTTTGAACATATATGTTGAAGTGTAGAGATGCAAATATGTGGAATTTTTATAGGTATTGTTAAATAGCTTTCTAACATACATTGGATATATTCTTTCAATTTTTTGTTATGTGGATTGGTAAATAGGGCATTTTTAATTTTAGTTGTTATTTCCTTGATTTCCATCAAAACTACACATTTTTATCTATTACTAACAATTAGAACGTCCTATTCAGTAAATTGTCAGTTCTTACTCTTCACTTCCTATTCAGATGTTTGTCTTTTTGACTTGTTATAAATATTTGAAATATTCCCCATCAATCTCTTGGTTTTTCAACCTTTTAAATAATATATCTTCCTGGGTCAGAAGTTCATAATCCATCGAAGTAATCTATCTTTTGCTGTGCATCTCATATTGTGTCTAAGATGACATTTGGTAACGAAATGTCATAAACTTATTTTTCTCTATTTTCTTCTAATAAAATATTTTTATCTATTTTGTCTTAAATTTATCAGAAATTTAATTTATTTTGGTAAATAGTATTTTAAAGATTTCTGTTATTTTTCAAATAGCCAATGATCTCAAAACAGTTTATTGACCTGTTCATTCGTTCTCTAATGTCTCAAAATGCCACTCTTAACAGTTAATTCTCACACTGAACTTTTTTTGGGCCCACTATTTTGTTTTATGATTTTTACAAAATTATCTTGGCAACCTCCTATTTTTTGCTTTCATCGAGTTTTAGAACCAGTTCATCAGGTTACATGAAAACACTGTAGCAATTTCTTAATAGCATTGCACCAAATTTATGTATAACTAAGGTAGAAACGACATATTACAATACTGAAGATTTTTATACAGAAACATGGTATGTTTCTCTATTCAATCGGAGTTTCTACTCATTGGGAAAGCTTCATACGTCTCTTTATGTGGGTATTATACATTCTGATTAGTTTTATTCCAATTTATTTTATAATTTTGTTACTATTATGGATGACAACTTTCTCTTTTATTTTAAATTGGTTTTTGTTGATGCATAATAAACCTATTAATTTTTATGTTAATTTTATATCTGCTCATATTGTTAAATTCTCTTATTTTAATGTTTCTCAATTGATTTTATTGTATTTTTTAGATTGATTATATTTTCTGCATATAATAAAAGATTGTGTTTATACATAATGTACTGTTTGTACTGTTATTTGTCTACTATTTTTTTAAGTAGAAATCTAGTGGCTTTTTATTATTGATTAGTATTAATGAGGGCAGTCATCTTACCTATGTTACTTAATTTAGATTGCTACCTATATATATATATATACATATATATTTTTTACTGAGTATGAGTTTTGTTGAAAATCTCTCTTCTCTTTCTCAAGCAAATACAAACACACGTCAGATGGATATGGAATTTTCACAAATATATTTAGATTTTCAATTGAGATTAATACATACTCTCTTTAATATATTTATGAATACCTTCACTTCAATATTATTTTTAATGTGAATCATTTTGCTATTGAAAGGCATGACTGGGAAACTCACTTGGCTCTAATACAGTATTGTGTTAGTATACCAATATACTTAGTTAAATAATGTTAAATTTATTTAAGATGTACACCTCCACATGGATATATGAGATTGACTTTGGGTGTTGGATTTATGTTGTTGTTTGTTTGCTTGCTTGATTTAAAGTTAACCTATGTGTTTTCCTTTATTTTTATATTTCATGCTGCCCTTACCTAGTTTTGATTGTGGGGATATTAGTCTCATTAAATACACTAAATAGCTTTCATCCTCTTTTGTGATCTAGAATATTTTATTCAATTTGGAAATTATCTGTTCCCAATACTTAGACAATAAGCTTCTTGTCAAACCATTTGGAACTGGTGTAAAATATAAGTATAAACCTGTGACTTCCTTATTATATTGTTATGACTTCTCCAATTTTCAGGGGCAAATGTTTAGAATTTCTATAAACAAAGAATATTACCCATTATTTCTAAAATAAGACTATATTAGAGTCAGGATTGGAATAGTAATAGCTTGTATCTTTTTCTAATTTGAAACACTTGTTATTAAACCCATTGTGTGGGTTTTAAAAACCTGAATCCAACCAAAACTGGGTGTAGGGGAGATATGACACAGAAAAACTTTAATTTGGTAAAGCTAGAATTCTGAATACCTCTAAATTATGGCTATGTGTTAATACCCAAGAAGATCCTATAATAAACTATGATATCTGTGCATACTTGTATCTAATGTAGAGGTAAGAAAGAGTGATCTAACAAAGCAAATTTGAAAGAGGTATAAATAAAAATATATAAAAGAAGTTGCTTTCTGCCCACTCCAAACAGATGCCAGCTTGCTCCATAAACTCGTTCCACTAGTGAGAAGTATTATTAGAATCTTCAGGATACAACTCTTACACAGTAAAGAAATCTTTATAAATTATTATGAAGTTCATTTTATCTCCCCATTGCCTAGCCCTTCCCTCTTTAAGAATAGTACCATTGTTTATAGCAGCAATGTCCACAATAGCCAAACTATGGAAAGAGCCAAGATGTCCATCAACAGATGAATGGATAAAGAAGATGTGGTATATATATACAATGGAATATTATGCAGCCATCAAAAAAAACCCAAAATCTTGCCATTTGCAACGACGTGGATGGATCTAGAGCGTATTATGATAAGCGAAATAAGTCAATCAGAGAAAGACATGTATCATATGATCTCACTGATATGAGGAATTTGAGAAACAAGACAGAGGATCATAGGGGAAGGGAGGGAAAAATGAAACAGGACGAAACCAGAGAGGGTTTCTTAACTCTTAAGAGACTCTTAATCTCAGGAAACAAACTGAGGGTTGCTGGAGTGGTGGGGGTGGGAGGGATGGGGTGGCTGTGTGATAGACATTGGGGAGGGTATGTGCTACGGTGAGCACTGTGGATTGTGTAAGACTGATGAATCACAGACCTGTACCTCTAAAACAAATAATACATTATATGTTAAAAAAAGAAGAAGATGATAGTAGGAAGGGAAAAATGAAGAGGGGTAAATCGGAGGGGGAGACAAACCATGAGAGACTATGAACTCTGAGAAACAAACTGCGGGTTCTAGAGGGGAGGGGAGTAGGGGGATGGGTTAGCCTGGTGATGGGTATTAAAGAGGGCACGTATTGAATGGAGCACTGGGTGTTATACACAAACAATGAATCATGGAACACTACATCAAAAACTAATGATGTAATGTATGGTGATTAACATAACATAATAAAACAAAATTTAAAAAATAATAAAATAAAAAATAAAAAAAGAATAGTACCATTGCTCTTACCACCATATCACTAGTAAAGTATTTTTTTCTGAAACGAAGGAACCTTTCAAAATTAATTCAAACTTCTGTCTCTAATGAAACAGATAGTTTTGATTGACACTTGAAGTCTAAAAATGGCTGCTGTTTTCACTCTGAGCTCAATTCTATTCTTCAACAATTCAGAAAATACAATCACTCTGCAGTTATATTCCCAGTATCTGGTGCTACCACTGCTTTACAATAGGTACTTAATAATGCTTAACATATGTCTCCTACACACACACACATACTCAACAAAGTCACATACACACAAGATAATGATCCATATTAACTTTTTCAGATCTCCTATGCTGTTGTGTCCTCAGTCGTATTAAGTTGGAGTAAAATTGTCTCCAGTCTATACATCCTACCCTAATTCAAACAGTCTGTAAGCAGAGAACTCCAAAGTGAGGTCTCTTAATTTTATTACCCATTCTTTTCAGAGAAGTAGATAATTGAGATATATTTTCTACTTATTATCTTTGTTATATTGATTTGCAAATACTAAATTTAGCTAAATTGGAAAAAAAAACCAGTTATGTAGGGGTATTGAAACATGATTTTAAATAATAGATTTGGAACTTTAATACATTATTCCCCCCTTTAGAAACCCAGCACCTTTTTGCATATGAGGACATGAGGAAATTAGGGCAATTAAGCAATTTGGTAAGAAATATCTGTGGATTTTTTTTATTAACATATAATGCATTATTTGTTTCAGGGGTACAGGTCTGTGATTCATCAGTCTTACACAATTCACAGTGCTCACCATAGCACATACCCTCTCCAACGTCCATTACCCAGCCACCCCATCCCTCCCACCCCCTACCACTCCAGCAACCCCAGTTTGTTTCCTGAGATTAAGAGTCTCTTGTGGGTTTGTCTCCCTCTCTGGTTTCATCTTGTTTCATTTTTCCCTCTCTTCCCCTATGATCCTCTGTCTTGTCTTTCAAATTCCTCATATCAGTGATATCATATGATAATTGTCTTTCTCTGATTGACTTATTTCGCTTAGCATAATACCCTCTAGTTCCATCCATGTCATTGCAAATGGCAAGATTTCATTTTTTGATGGCTGCATAATATTCCATTCTGTATATATACCACATCTTCTTTATCCATTCATCTGTTGATGGACATCTAGGCTCTTTCCATAGTTTGGCTGTTGTGGACATTGCTGCTATAAACATTAGGGTGCACATACCCCTTTGGATCACTACATTTATATCTTTGGGGTAAATACCCAGTAGTGCAATTGCTGGGTTGTAGGGTAGCTTTATTTTCAACTTTTTGAGGAACCTCCATACTGTTTTCCAGAGTGGCTGCACCAGCTTGCATTCCCACCAACAGTGTAGGAGGGTTCCCCTTTCTCCGCATCCGTGCCAACATCTGTCGTTTCCTGACTTGTTAATTTTAGCCATTCTGACTGGTGTGAGGTGGTATCTCATTGAGGTTTTGATTTGGATTTCCCTGATGCCGAGCGATGTTGAGCACTTTTTCATGTGTCTGTTGGCCATTTGGATGTCTTCTTTGGAAAAATGTCTGTTTATGTCTCCTGCCCATTTCTTGATTGGATTATTTGTTCTTTGGGTGTTGAGTTTAGTAAGTTCTTTATAGATTTTGGATACTAGCCCTTTATCTGATATGTCATTTGCAAATATCTTCTCCCATTCTGTCGGTTGTCTTTTGGTTTTGTTGACTGTTTCCTTTGCTGTGCAAAAGCTTTTAATCTTGATGAAGTCCTAATAGTTCATCTTTGCCCTTGCTTCCCTTGCCTTTGGCAATGTGTCTAGGAAGTTGCTGCAGCTGAGGTCGAAGAGGTTGCTGCCTGTGTTCTCCTTTAGGATTTTGATGGACTCCTGTCTCACACTTAGATCTTTCAACCATTTTGAGTCTATTTTTGTGTGTGGTGTAAGGAAATGGTCCAGTTTCATTCTTCTGCATGTGGCTCTCCAATTTTCCCAACACCATTTGTTGAAGAGACTGTCTTTTTTTCCATTGGACATTCTTTCCTGCTTTGTCAAAGATTAGTTGACCATACAGTTGAGGGTCCATTTCTGGGCTCTCTATTCTGTTCCATTGATCTATGTGTCTGTTTTTGTGCCGATACCATACTGTCTTGATGATTACAGCTTTGTAATAGAGCTTGAAGTCTGGAATTGTGATGCCACCAGCTTTGCTTTCCTTTTTCAACATTCCTCTGGCTATTTGGGGTCTTTTCTGGTTCCATACAAATTTCAGGATTATTTGTTCCATTTCTTTGAAAAAAGTGGATGGTATTTTGATAGGGATTGCATTAAATGTGTACATTGCTCTAGGTAGCATAGACATTTTCACAATATTTTTTCTTCCAATCCATGAGCATGGAATGTTTTTCCATTTCTTGGTGTCTTCCTCAATTTCTTTCATGAGTATTTTACAGTTTTCTGAGTACAGATTCTTTGCCTCTTTGGTTAGATTTATTCCTGGGTCTGGGTATCTTATGGTTTTGGGTATGATTGTAAATGGGATCAACTCCTTAATTTCTCTTTCTTCTGTCTTGTTGTTGGTGTATAGTAATGCCACTGATTTCTGTGCATTTATTTTATATCCTGCCACTTTACTGAATTCCTGTATGAGTTCTAGCAGTTTTGGGGTGGAGTCTTTTGGGTTTTCCATATAAAGTATCATATCATCTGCAAAGAGTGAGAGTTTGACTTCTTCTTTGCCAATTCAGATGTCTTTTATTTCTTTTTGTTTTCTGAAGGCTGAGGCTAGGACTTCTAGTACTAGGTTGAATAGCAGTGGTGATAGTGGACATCCTTGCAGTATTTCTGACCTTAGGGGAAAAGCTCTCAGTTTTTCCCCATTGAGTATGATATTCACTGTGGGTTTTTCATAGATGGCTTTTATGATATTGAGGTATGTACCCTCTATCCCGCACTGTGAAGAGTTTTAATATAGAAAGGATGCTGTATTTTGTCAAATGCTTTTTCTGCATCTATTGAGAGGATCATATGGTTCTTATTCTCTTTTTTATTAATGTATTGTATCACATTGATTGATTTGCAGATGTTGAACCAACCTTGCAGCCCAGGGATAAATCCCACTTGGTCGTGGTGAATAATCCTTTTAATGTACTGTTGGATCCTATTGGCTAGTATTTTGGTGAGAATTTTTGCATCCATGTTCATCAAGGATATTGGTCTGTAGTTCTCCTCTTTGATGGGGTCTTTGTCTGCTTTTGGGATCAAGGTAATGCTGGCCTCATAAAATGAGTTTGGAAGTTTTCCTTCCATTTCTATTTTTTGGAACAGTTTCAGAAGAATAGGTATTAATTCTTCATTAAATGTTTGGTAGAATTCCCCTGGGAAGCCTTCTGTCCCTGGGCTCTTGTTTGTTGGGAGGTTTTTGATTACTGCTTCAATTCCCTTACTGGTTATAGGTCTGTTCAGGTTTTCTATTTCTTCCTGGTTCAGTTTTGTAGTTTATATGTCTCTAGCAATGCATCTATTTCTTCCAGATTATCTAATTTGCTGGCATATAGTTCTCATAATATGTTCTTATAATTTTATTTCTTTGGTGTTGGTTGTGATCTCTCCTCTTTCATTCATGATTTTACTTATTTGGATCCTTTCTCTTTTCTTTTTGATAAGTCTGGCCAGGGGTTTATCAATCTTATTAATTCTTCCAAAGAACCAGCTCCTAGTTTTGTTGATCTGTTCTACTGTTCTTTTGGTTTCTATTTCATTGATTTCTGCTCTGATCTTTATAATTTCTCTTCTCCTGCTGGGTTTAGGCTCTATTTACTGTTCTTTCTCCAGCTCCTTTAGGTGTAGGGTTAGGTTGTGTATTTGAGACCTTTCTTGTTTCTTGAGAAAGGCTTGTATTGCTATATACTTTCCTCTTAGAACCGCCTTTGCTGCATGTGGATTGTTTTTTATGACTTTACTAAAGTTCTACTACCAGGAACGAAACACCCAATGTGCTGTAATATATTTTAATTGTATTTTTTTATACATTGATTCTTTAGTCTCTACACCATATTTGATACCACTATGGTCCTAAAGGCAACAAGGACTGCTTTACATTTCAGTACATTGAATTTCTTATATTGTATGTTTCTGGAGAATGAAAGGTAGAGGCATCCTTAGTTTTTTATATGCCTGTTGCCAGGCTTTATCTATGTTGCTAATAAAGCTATCTATGTTGCTAATAAAGCTAACAGAATTCTGATGGAAGCAGTAATCTGTAAAGGAATGTTTGGCATCAGGTAAAAACACTAACATAGATCCAAACACTGAGGCATATGAATTCCACAGAAAGGACTTGAAAATACTGAGTGACACAATCCCAACGCCATCACCCCTACCTCAGAAAAATGAATTGTTTCTGAATTTACACAGAAATCCATTTACCATCTCCTACCAACTCTCAGAAGCTATGTCTCCATCATCCACATCAGAATGGAGCATAAATTATTAACAGTGAAAAACAAAAACAAAAACAAAAAAACCTTGAACTGGTTCTCAAGGGAAACATGACTCCAAATGGAAACAAACAGGTGATCTGAGGTGGTTAAGGATGTAGAAGGGTTTTCTCAAAACAGCCTGGTTTCCTTTTGATTCTTATATGATAAAGAATAGACATGATTACAGGGGTAAATTTCCAAATGAATGTTAAATTTATAAAAAATAAAAAATAAGGGAGTTTATTTGGGACAGAATTCAGAATACTTCTTATTTATGAAAAAAATGTATAAAAATCTCTAATATATATGTTGTCCATGGCCAGCAGATGATTTTTATGCAGAAAAGGAGTATTATTACACAAAACCTATCCTTAAACTAAATTTTGTATGGAGACTTCTATATCTTCCAATATATCCTATGTAGTAAACTATCTCTTATTATCAACTTGATCATATTTTGAAATGAAGTACAGAGGCATAAAAGGATATATTAACTCCTATGAATTGCTTCAACTTAAAAAAAAATCACAGATGATGTCCTTTTCCTGGAACATAAAACATGTTTTGAAAATTAGTTGAAATTAAGCTAGAACTAAGCCGACATTCAAGGCAAAAACATTCTCATATGAATTCTGGTGACCTAAGTCTCTGTCTCTCTTTATCTCTGTGTTTCTCTCTCCTGCACATACTTCACTAGTGGACTAAATGAAGAGAATATTAACAATGTTCTCCTAACGCAATAAGATATAAGGTTGAAGTTGTTTATTTTTTTATAATTTTTATTTTGCTCAAATCCAAGTAATTTTAAGGATATGTGATCTTTGCAAATGAATGATAATTCACCTTCTAAAAGGATTCATCAGACCTACGGATTTAGGGATGTGGATGTATGAATAGAGTCCAAGTTCACTGAATACTAATCCCAGCCCTGCTGGTGATTTATGGTGTGAAACTGGGCAAACTGCCTCACATCTCAGTTTTCTCATCTACTAAAAGGAAACAATAAAGCACTTCTCCTGAAAGAATTGGGTGTGGTTCAACTAATCAAATATGTTAAAGTATTAGATAAACACATTTTCATAAATCATGTTCATGAAAGAAGGCCTCTTCTGGTTCAGATTTAGAAGAATTCAAGTGAGATTTTTTTAAAGCTTGCCCATAATAAATCAACAGTTTTGTCCATTCAGGATTCATCAGAAATGTACACTTAGAAAGGTCTTAAAACACAAGCTCTTAGTAAGGTCTTAAAACACAAATGTATACTTAGTAAGCTTAAAACACCACACATTTATGGTGAACTGATCTTTCACAAGGGTGGGGGAGCAAGAATACACAATGGAAAAGAATAGTCCCTTCAATAAATGGTGTTAGGAAAACTGGATATTTACATGCCAAAGAATGAAATTGGACCTTTATATTATGCCATACACAAAAATCAACTCAAAGTAGATTTAACAACTTAAATGTATGACCTGAAACAATAAAATTCCTAGAAAACATAGGTAAAAGGCTTCTTGGTCATAACAATGATTTCTTGGATATAAACCACAGTATAAGGAACAAAAGCAAAAATAGACAAATGGGACCACATCAAACTAAAGTGCTTCTACACAGCAAAGCAAACTGTCAACAGAGTGTAAAGCTAACCTATGGAATGTAAGAAAATACTTGCAATACATCTCAAAAAGGCTTAATATCCACATGAAAAAATGCTCAACATCACTAATCGTCAGGGAAATGCAAATCAAAACCACAATGAGCTACCTCCTTATACCTGTCAGGATGGCTAAAATAAAAAAGATAAGAAATATGGCGAGGATGTGGCAAAAAAGGAACCCTTCCTTATGCACCATTGGTAGGAATATAAACTTACACAGCTGTTGTGGAAAACAGTATGGAGATTTCTCCAAAAATTAAAAAACAGAAATACAATATGATCCAATAATTCTAGTACTATTTACGCAAAGAAAATGAAAACACTAATTCGAAAATACATGTGCACTTCTATGTTTATTGCAGCATTATTTACAATAGCCAAGATATAGAAGCAACCTAAGTGTCCAATGATCAGATGAATGGATAAAGAAGTGGTATATCTATATCCCATGGAATATGATGCAGCCATAAAAAGGACAAGATCTTGGGGCAACATGAATGGACCTAGAGGATATTATGCTAAGTGAAATAAGTCAGACTGAAAAAGACAAATACCATACGATTTCACATACGTGGAATCTAAAAACCAAAACAAATGAATAAACAAACAAACAAAAAGCAGAATCAGACCTATAAATACAGAGAACAAACTGGTGGTTACCAGAGGGGAGGGGGCTGGAAGGATGGGCAAAATGGGTGAAGGGGAGTAGGAGATACAGGCTTCCAGTTATGGAATGAGAAAATAATAGGAATGCAAGTTATAGCACAGGGAATATAGTTAATGACACTGTAATAGCATTGTATGGGGACAGTGGTAGCTACACCTGTGAGCATAACAATGTATAGAGAAGTTAAGTCACTATGCTGTACATCTATACTCAAAAACATTTCTTAGATATACAGGACCAGAGATAGAGGATGTAAAGAGGGAAAAGGTAGGAAGAAAGAAATTCATGAGATGCAGAATATGGAATAGTTTTAAGCATAACCATTGTAATTTATTAAATTTCAGTTATAGGGATTTCGAAAATCTTAGTTGATTCCCAAATGCTATAGACACTTAAGTCTTGTGTTTTAAGTGCTGAATAAAAAAGGCTGAATATTCAAAACATATAAGGAACTCCTAAAACCCAATAGCAAAAAGCAAAAACCTAATTAAAGAATGGATGAAGTACCTGAATAGATATTTCTCCAAAGAAGACATACAAATGGGCAACAAGTATATGAAAAGATGTTCAATTTCACTAGGCATCAGGGAAATACAAATCAAAACCACAGTGAGATATCACTTCATACCTCTTAGGATGGCTATTATCAAAAACACAGGGTAACAAATGCTGTCAAGGATATACAGAAAAAAGGGGCGCCTGGGTGGGTCAGTCGTTAAGCATCTGCCTTCAGCTCAGGTCATGATCCCAGGGTCCTGGGATCGAGCCCCGCATCAGGCTCCCTATTCAGCAGGAAGCCTGCTTCTCCCTCTCCCACTCCCCCTGCTTGTGTTCCTTCTCTCGCTGTGTCTTTCTCCGTCAAATAAATAAATAAAATCTTAAAAAAAAAAAAAGGATATACAGAAAAAGGAACCCTTGTACACTTTTGGTGGGACTATAAATTGGTACAGCCACTATGGAAAACTAACAGAGAGTAGAGGTTTGAGGTTCCTCAAAATATTAAAAATAGAGCTACCATATG
The DNA here is from genome assembly GCF_004348235.1 of Phoca vitulina. NCBI lineage: Eukaryota > Metazoa > Chordata > Mammalia > Carnivora > Phocidae > Phoca > Phoca vitulina. The sequence continues at coordinate 23,749,102 of NW_022589720.1, forward strand.
ATCCAGCAATCCCACTTCTGCATATCTATCCAAAAGAATTGAAATCAGGATCTCAGAGTGATATTAACACTCTCATGTTCATTGCAGCCTTATTCATAATAGCCAAGATTTGGGGGAAAAAAAACACCTAGGGGCGCCTGGGTGGCTCAGTCATTAAGCATCTGCCTTTAGCTCAGGTCATGATCCCAGGGTCCTGGGATCGAGTCCCGCATCGGGCTCCCTGCTCACTGGGAAATCTGTTTCTCCCTCTCCCACTCCCTCTGCTTGGTTTCCTTCTCTCACTGTGTCTCTCTCTGTCAAATAAATAAATAAAATCTTTAAAAAAAAAAAACTTAAATTTCAACAGATGAATGTATAAAGAAAATGCGATATATACATATTAACAGGATATTATTCAGCTTTAAAAAAGGAGGAAATTCTGCCATTTGCTACAACGTGGATGAACCTAGAGGATGGTATGCTAAGTGAAGTAAGACAGACACAAAAGAACAAATACTGCATGATTCCACTTATAGCAGGAATCTAACAGTAAAGGATACAGAATCCAATGGTGGAGGGCTTAGGGCTCAGAGGAGGAAGAATTGGGGATATACTGGTCGAAGGGTATATAGTTTTAGTTATACAGGGTAAGTCCCAGAACTCTGCTGTACAGCATAGTGAATATAGATAACAATACTGTATACTGCAAACTTTGTTAAGAAGGTAGCTTTTTTGCTAGATGTTCTTATCTCACACACACACACACACACGGAGGGTAAACTTTTATTTTATTTTATTTTTTAAAGATTTATTTATTTGAGAGAGAGAGAAAAAGAGAGAGGCAGAGAGAGAGAGCATGAGCAGGGGAGAGAGACAGAGGGACAGGGAGAGAAATCCTCAAGCAGACTCTCGCTGAGTGCAAAGACTGACACAGGGCTCAATCTCAGGACCCTGAGATCATGACCTGAGCCAAAATTAAGAGTCAGTACCCCTCTACTCGGTATTTACCCCAAAGATACAAATGTAGGGATCCGAAGGGGTACATGCACCCCGATGTTTATAGCAGCAATGTCCACAATAGCCAAACTGTGGAAAGAGCCAAGATGTCCATCGACAGAGGAAGGGATAAAGAACATGTGGTATATATATACAATGGAATATTATGCAGCCATCAAAAGGAATGAAATCTTGCCATTTGCCACGATGTGGATGGAACTGGAGGGTATTATGCTAAGCGAAATAAGTCAATCAGAGAAAGACATGTATCATATGACCTCACCGATATGAGGAATTCTTAATCTCAGGAAACAAACTGAGGGGTGCTGCAGTGGGGGGTGGGGTGGGAGGGATGGGGCAGCTGGGTGATGGACATTGGGGAGGGTGTGTGCTATGGTGAGTGCTGTGAATTGTGCAAGACTGTTGAATCACAGATCTGCACCTCTGAAACAAATAATGCAATATATGTTAAGAAAAAAAAAAAGAAGATAGCAGGAGGGGAAGAATGAAGGGGGGGAATCGGAGGGGGAGACGAACCATGAGAGATGATGGACTCTGGAAAACAAACTGAGGGTTCTAGAGGGGAGGGGGGTGGGAGGATGGGTTAGCCTGGTGATGGGTATTAAAGAGGGCACGTTCTGCATGGAGCACTGGGTGTTATGCACAAACAATGAATCATGGAACACTACATCAAAAACTAATGATGTAATGTATGGTGATTAACATAACAATAAAAAATTTAAAAAAAAAAGAGTCAGTGCCCCTGGAGGGGAAACTTTTAGCCAGAATGGCTAAGTTTAGAAGCATTGTTTATGGTGATTGTTTCACTGGTGTATACTTATCTTCAAACTCATAAGATATATATACATTAAACACGTACAATATTTTTGTATGTCAATCATGGCTTGATAATAAAAAAAAGACACAAGCTACACATTTGTCTCCTGTAGATCCATACACATATCTATGCTTTTTGCTGAATGCCAAGCTGAGAGCTGTTATTGACCCAGGAGGGTTAAACTTTAGTGCAGGATGCCAAGTAACTAGATGTGACATTAGACCATCATTTATAGTCCTGTGTAGTCATGAATGACAATGTCAGCTGAAACAAGGACAAATGAATGAAACCAGCAGTTCATAGAAGCCCCTGAACAGCACAGCACCTGCAAAAAACTTAATATAAACACCAGTTCAGCACAGAATTCCAATAGAATTTTGAAACAATTATTGGCTGTTTTTTTTTTTTTTTCTAGCAGCAGTCAGTACTAATAAGACAATTCCTGAGCCAAGTCAATAAACTCACAGTAAATGTTATTTTCCCATATGTGCCCTTTCAGGGAAGAAAATTACTGTAAAAGCTATCTTTATCAGAACAGTGTAAACATGTCCTATCAGAGAAAATGCTATCATTTAACAGTGGCTTAATCTGTTCATGGTTATCCCATTCAAGTAAGAAGCATCGTTTTCTAATTCATTGTTGAGGATCTATGATATTCCCCTTTTTTAAATTTTCATTAAATGTTATAAGTAACTAAATATTTATATCTCTAATCTAAAAAAAATCCTGAAAACTCTGTAATCCAGGCAAATGGTTTGTTTTCTTTAACTTGTCTTTGCTTCAAATGAGAAATGTCTATATACTAAAAACATCAAATTAGATTTTTAAAAGGTTCTGAAAAAGCACACTTCAGTGGATTTTTCTACTTTAAAATAATTTTATAGCATAAATATTTTCTCAAATTAGAAACACAATTTGGGAAATAATGCTTTTAGGCACACGTAAAATAAACTTTAATGTGTTCCCATTTAGTATGGTTAATTTAAAAAAAATCAATAAACTAAGATTCAGATAAACAAAAAATATATTATATGTATAAAATAGTTTACACAATTTGTTTATTTAGAAAATGCAGGGGCGCCTGGGTGGCTCAGTCAAGTGTCTGCCTTCGGCTCAGGTCATGATCCCAGGGTCCTGGGATCGAGCCCCGCATCGGGCTCCCTGCTCCGCAGGAAGCCTGCTTCTCCCTCTCCCCACTCCCCCTGCTTGTGTTCCCTCTCTTGCTTTGTCTCTCTCTGTCAAATAAATAAATAAAATCTTTTAAAAAGTAAATAAAAGAAAAGAAAAAAAAGAAAATGCAATACAATTTAATTTATAAAATGATTTATGGCATTATATTATATAAAATAATATTGGCCAAACATATGTGCTTGTTTTTTCATACAAATAATGCCACTTAAACCTCACAACAGTACATGAAGTATACAAATTGTGGTAATTATTTTATATAATATAGTTTGTCATCACTGCCTAGCAAACCACTGCAAAACATAGTAGCTTAAAACAAGAAGATTCATTATTGCCCATAAGACTACAGGTCAGCTTGGTGGTTCTGTTTATCTGCTCTGGGTGAAGCTGATCTCAGTTGAGTTTGCTCACACATCTATCTGCAATCAGCCAGTGGGTCAGGTGGGGTTGGCTGGTCTAACCTGGCCTCACATGGATGATTCAATGGCTCTGTTTCACGTGGTCTCCCTTCTTCCAGTGGGCTTGGCCAGACAAGTTTTCTTGTAGAGGAAGGAGTCCGAGACAGTGAACCAAAGCACTATGTTTCAAGACCTAGTCCCAGACCTGGTGCACCATCTCTTCTGCCATGCTCCAGTGGCCAAAGTAAGTTATAGGTCAGTTCAATTCAGAGTGGGAGAAGAAACTCCACTGCTTGATGGAAGGAGCTGTAAGGTCACATTGCAAGGACCATATATAGGGTAAGGGAAAGAATTGAGGCCACTTTCACAATCATTTGGTCACAATGTCTAAATTCAATAAGGAAACTGCAAGAAATGTAGAAATACGAAAAACGTCAGCATAAAACTTTTCAACTACAACCTAAGTATTCTAAGTATAAAAATATTACATATCTGTAAGATTGTTCAATGGGTCCTCAAAAATACTTTAAACAAAACCCAGTATCATTTGCCAAAATAGAATACAATAGGTCCTTTATTAAATTATTGTTAGCACCACAGTGTGAGATGAGATTAAAGAACAACAATAATTCCATCAGAATACTTATCATATAGGTTTACTAAAGAGTGGAAGGTATACACAACAGAAGGATTTCAGTACAAACAGTCTCAGTTTGTATCAGGATCAGCAGTGTCCTACTGCTAGAATACAATTATAATAATTTTTACTTCATTAATCTGCAAACCTAATTATTTTTACAAAATACCCAAGCAGTTTCAACCTGCTTCTTGTAAATATTTATATCTGAAAGTAATAGTTTGTTTTTTCTTGCAAATTCATTACTCCCATAAAGCATAAAGTGGGGGGAAAAAGTGTAAAATAAATTGTATAAAACCTAATTGGTTCTAATCAAGTAAAAACAAATTATATCTTAGAGTAAATCTAGCTATTTATGTAGTCAAAATCCACAAGATGTGATGGTCACTACTACTTGCCTGGAAATTACACATCCTGTAGAAAACCCAAGTATACTTCAACTAGAAGTATTAGTGAGTGATCTTGGGGAGAAAGGTAAACCGTAGGATTTAGAACTTTATTTTGCAGAGGTTTGGCATTAACACACATTTCCCAGAAGCTGTAAAGTTAAGTGTCACATAATATGTTGGTTATCTACTACTACATTAAAAAGCACACAAATGTTTACTTAATTAAAACAGCTATCTATTTGGCCTACGATTCTGTGGTTTAGGAATTTAGGCTAAATTCAGCAGGGATGTTCTTCTGCTAAAGAGTGGGATCCCTTCCGATTTGTGGCTAGCTAAGGGTTGCCTGTGAGTTATCTTTTCTACCGTGGCTGGGCTCTCTCAGATGTATGTATATTGAACCTCTCAGCTGGAACTTCTGGCTAACTCAGCTCTAGTCCATGTTATCTTTCTTCCCCCAGTTTCCTAGTTTCGGCTTATTCAGATGAAAGGGAGTGCAAAAAAAAAAAAAAAAAAGTGGAAATGCATGCGGCCTTACAAGGCCTGTATTTAGAACTGGGACCCATAATTACTAGCTCGATGTATTGGCCAAAGTAAGTCACAAAGCCAGGCCAGATAAAGGGGGTAGAAAAATACAGTCCACCTGAGAAGAGTTGCAGAACACATTACAAAATGCGCTGATACAGATAGAGGAAGGTTTGTGGCCAGGTTTGCAAATAATCCTCTACAAAACAATAGTTCACAATTTTTTGACTGTCACGATAGAGGATGGTGAGATGGTAGATAGAGGCCAGGGATGCTTCCAAGCACCTTACAATACACAGGACAGTCCCTCACAACAAAAAATTATCCAACCCAAAATATCAATAGTGCAGAGGTTGAGAAACCCTGATATAGGGAGCAAGACTCCAAATTATTCTGTTCTGGATACACAATAGATTCTATAATACAACCTAAGAATGCATTACTTTAATTACTTTATTTTTGGTACCCATAGACTTGAATAGCACATATATATTGCATCAACTCTGTTTTCATTGATTTAATTGTTAAAGACCTATTTTCATTTCTTACATATTCCTTTCCAGATTCTCCTATAGGTAGGCGTATTTTGATTAATTGACAATAAATTTACTTTGCATCTGTTGTTTTTTTCTCAAAATTATAATAATAAAAGGCTTCTAGGTTGCTACATAATCTTCAAAATTAAAATAGGCCTTAATAATATTCATAATATTTCATTAATCTGCTCTTGTCCAATTTAATCCAATTGATTCTAGATATTTAATTAACTTTGTCATTCTAAATAATAAGTTTATACATAAGCAAATTTATATATATATAGTTATTTTAACTTTTTTTTTTTTTTTGCTTAGGATAAGTTATACATGGGATTGTAAGTTAAAGCATAAAAACAGTTTTATGATGCTTGAGAAACATTGTCAACTTGATTTCCATTGAGTTAAAGACCTCACCTCAACCAATGTGTATATATATACTTTATTCCGAGATTTATAGCATTGATTATTATTATATTTTTAATTTTCCCTAATCTGCAATGCAAAAATCTATCATGTGGTTGCTTAATTTTCAAGTGTCTAACCATTAGTAAATTTGAATGTATTTTCTTATAGCTCTTTATAGCTAGGGGACTTTGGCAAATTACTTAACCTTGATGAGCCCATCAAATATAGATAAAAAGAATACATACTTCAGAGTAAGTCATGTAGAGCACTTAGCCCAGTTCCTGAAAAACAGTGTTCAATAAATGTTGACTTTTGCTGTTTAAGTTAATAATATTTTAAAATAATTCTCTCTTGTGTGTTTTCTCCTTGGTCTTTATCCATTTTTCTATAGTGGACATAGTGTTCTTTTATCAATCTGTATGAATATTTCAATATATTTAAGATATTAACTCCTTTTTTCATAATTATTCTAAAATACTATTTTTTCACATTCCTTTCTATACATGAAATCTTCTGGAAAGTATAATCACATTATTTCCATCAATGAATGCCGAACTTATACAAAGCAGGTGTCACAGGGTAAAGTACATACCACTATGATGAAATGGTAATTTTAAAAATGCTTATGTTCCCATAAGAGACGATGGACTCTGAAAAACAAACTGAGTGTTCTAGAGGGGAGGAGGGGGAGGATGGGTTAGCCTGGTGATGGGTATTAAAGAGGGCACGTTCTGCATGGAGCACTGGGTGTTATGCACAAATAATGAATCATGGAACACTACATCTAAAACTAATGATGTAATGTATGGGGATTAACATAACAATAAAAAATTTAAAAAAAATGCTTATGTTCCATAACAGAATCTCCAGAATTTCATCTTTATGTATGGTCTTGTCTTATTTACTACTTCTATCAATGGCCTAGATCCCATACTGATTAACATTGTGCTTGACATGAAACTAGGAAGTTAGATATAATTTAGACATTAGATTTTGGATACAAAATGATCTTGACAAGCCGAAATGACGTGCCAAATAAAACTCAATTCAACAAAGATTTATTGAATGTCAGGAATGTGCAAGATATTGTGTTTAGTATAAAAAGCTATTTGTACTGAACTCTAAGCCAGTTAGACATTATGAAACAAGAATACTATTTATGTCTAATGAGTACCAAACATAAATTAATTAACTTAAAGCAACATTCTTTCAGGCTGTATTATACAAACTATATTTACCCAGGACAGAATGATTCAGAGTTCCATTCTCTATATCAGAGTTTCTCAACCTTGGCACTATTGACATCTGGACTGAATAATTCTTTGAGTTCCTTCACTGTGCATTGTAGGATCTTAACTGCATCTCTGTCCTCTAGATACCAGTACCATTCCTCAGTGTGTCAACCCAAAATCTCTCCACACATTGCCAGATGTCCCCTGAGGAGTTCAATGACCCTGGTTGAGAACCACTGGCCTTTAAGTACATCAGCCCACTTTGATACCACTCTTAAAAACAGACATTAACAAATTAGGTAAGAACCAAAATGGCAGAGGACCTCATTTACATGTCAAAAGAGGAATGTTTTTCCATTGTTGTCCTCTTAGTGGGCTTGTCTAGAAAACAAAAGCTTTCCAAACTGCTTAAAATCTTCATAACCTTTTTTTTAATTTGTTTGTATTTGTTACAATCTTTTAAAGCAGAATGTGACTTGAGCACTACATTTCTACTCACAAAACTTGCTGAGTCACTTCTTGAAATTATAAGCCTACTTGGGGCATGTTGTAAAGCTGTTCAAACACTTTTTATATGAAACTGCTATCACACAGTAGTTAATCCACAATTACCTTTTGTGTTCCTACTAAATGCCAGGCTCTGAGCTTACGGGGCTGGACACAGGAGCTTCTGTGCCTTAAGGCTCTCCAATAGAGAGAACAGTCATTAAACAATTACTTGTCAACACATATCTAATCAACTTTACTTGTGCAAAGTGCTCTTTATGAGAAGTATCCTGTACCACGAGAAGATATAACAGAATACGTTAGCCTAAACTATGGATTTAGGAGAGGGTTTCTAGAGAGAAAATAATGTTCAATTTGAGACTCGAAAGAATAAGTTTGAAGTCATGGAGTAGGGACAGGACCATTTCAAGCAGAGAGAACCACACAAATGACAGTCCACAATGGACCTCAGAAAACCCAAATGGCTCAAATACAGTGAGAAAGGCAAAGAGTAGGGCAAGAGGACTGCAGATTGTGCTGGATGTTTTGAGGGCATGTTGGGATTTCAGATTATAAAACAATTAAAAACCGTTGAAGTGTTTTAAGGAGAGAAGAGACAGGATTGTATTCTCTTCTTCAAACAAAGACTCAGACAGCCGTGTTTTGTGCCCTGGAGGGTAACTAAGAACTGTGGGTGGAAAAGGAACCAATTTCCAGCTGTCTTAAATCTTATGTCTGTTGTCACCCTGTACTTGCTAGAGTGATCAATATACCGGGGCCAAAATTCCCATATGCAGCACTTATTGTTGATATAAATGGTTTTGAAAATGGTCTATGTTTTAAGAAGCCTTTGTATCCTCAACAAAAATGTTTGTTCTGATTTTTAAATGTTCTGGGTTTTTTTTTTCTTTATAATAATTAATGACCTTGTAAGAGGTTGTAAAGCCAACACTGATCTATTTTAATAGTGTTGAAATTGGTCATTCTGTTCTAAAAGAATATCTGACATCATTGCTTAAAACACTTTGCTTAAGTTATTCTTATGCACACATCAAAAGGGACTTTGGTTTTAAATCCACAGAATTTTATGTATGTAGAATTGTGTCTGATTATGCTTTTGTCAATACAAATTTAGGAGCAAATAAGTAAACATTCAGCAATATTAGTAAATGTCCTATTTCACCTTGCTTCTATGAATTTAGTTAAAGAACAAACTTTCACACATGAATTTATATATAATTTTATGTATGTACATTTATATGTGCATGTTTTTACACATACCGTAGTTTTCAAATACCAATATGAAACTATGTATTATATATTTCTGTATTGTATTTCTACATAAAAGTAACTTTACTAAAACTTTCTTCAGACAAAGTTGTGCATCTACATGTACTAGTTGAGCAAAAATTTCTAACTTTTTTTTATTCAGAATATAAAACCAAATGAGTATTGCCACAAACATCACTGGTAAAGTTCACTCAACTTTAAATCTCATTCATCTTTAAATAATAATTCACTTTGCACAATGGCAGCATCAGAATTCCCAGATTTAGTCTCAATCACAACTATTCGTGTTTGAAATAATCATAATTTCCCTAAAATGAAAAGTTTCAAGAGAACTTTATAATCTACTATCCCACCAAAAATACAGATGCTTCTCTAATTAGAATCATATAGACAAATGGCAGACTATTCATTTACTTTTGAACTTTCATCTAACTTTTGGGAAGAGATCTAGGATGCTGGGATCAAGGACAAGAGACAGTAAATCCCCCAGTCTCACCACTTATGAAGAAAGGGCAAATGATCCTCAGTTTCTCACCTTTAAAATAGTATTTATTGTCTTAGTGTATAGAGTTCTTATGAGGAAGGGAATGTTAGCACAGTGCATTTATTTCACAATCAAAATTAATTTTGTTCCTCTTAAAGATGGAAATTTTATTTGTAGCATCATTAACAGTTGGCTAGCCAAATGTCTTGCCATTTACAGAATAAAATGTAAAAAGATGGAAACATGTCATTTTGAAAACTAATTAAAAGGTACCAACAAGTATATTATTATCCAACTTACTTCAGTCTTTTCATTTCCATCAATCCAGGAATAAAAAAATACAGTAACATGATAGACAAGTAGGGGCAGATTGCACCCATACTGTGAAGCAATGAAAAATTTTTCTGATGTCATATTCAATTTTGAGATATGTGCCCCCATCCAACCAGGAACACCATCTAGACACCTGCACTGTCACTCAGGTAATCCTGTTGGTTTCTCATACATTTCCTTCTGAATCTGTTTTCGGATCTTCATACTTTCACCATGACTAAATGTCCAAACTCCTGAGGTTGCTTTTCCTCTCTTCTCTGCTTCTCCAAATGGCATTCCACAAGTTACCATTATAACAGGAGTTTCATCTTGGGGGGAAATATAGACATATGCTTCACAATTATGCCACCTCATAGGTGAGAAAGCTGAAGTATCAACAGACCATCTCCCATTAGTCATTGGTTGACAGCTCTTCCTAGGGGCCATTAGTTCTCCTATATTCCCAGGCTGCCACATGGAAGCAAAGAGGGTTTGACTATCAGAGAAAAATCCTCAAAGAAAAGTGGGTACTGGCAACTAGAAGTCAAGTGAAAGTGTAAAAGGCCAAAGGGTTTGGGCCAGGTACCAACAGCATCTGCTACAGAATTAGAAAAAAGTTTCATATTATATTATATTACACATGCATGCATACACACACACACACACCCTCACACACACGTATACATACTATAGGGTATATACCAGAACTTTCCATTTCTTTACATAGAAAATGAGGCAGAATTACTCCATATATAAAAAATAAGTTACCAAGAAATTCAGAATTTCAGCTAACCTATCTACTTTAATAAATGTTTTATTTATGTTCAACTTTGCCCCCTTTCATATTTGGTTTTAATAATACAAAAGTAGGTGCTTTAAGTTGATTAGAATGTGTACCAATCTGACCCTGAAGATGCTGAAGACATTTAGGTTACGCAAATGTTCTCAATATTGGTAAAGTTTAGACCACGTGATTGAATGAATTTTCACTTTGTAAACTGGTTCAAAAGCTCCAGGCCAAGAAGACAATTTCCATGGAAAATACAGGAAGAAGTGAATGAAGCAAAACAGGTAATTGCTCTGGTGCAGACAAGAAAAGGGCCCCTAAACTCCCTGATATGACTGAAGATACAGTGACATGCAACATTATTTAATTAATATTTGCTTTGGATTGAGACAGAATTGATGATTAGACTCAATACAATAAATTGATAATGTTTAAATTTTCTTGAATTTCTAATACATCATAATTTGGCTAAGCAATTTGGCGATGTTAACCTTTAACCACATTTAAAGATATGTTGGTTTTATTTTATTTTATTTTATTTATTTTTTTTTTTTTAAAGACTTATTTATTTGACACAGAGAGAGAGACAGCTAGAGAGGAAACACAAGCAGGGGGAGTGGAAGAAGGAGAAGCAGGCTCTTGGCTGAGCAGGGAGCCCGATGCGGGGCTCGATCCCAGGACCCTGAGATCATGACCTGAGCCAAAGGCAGACGCTTAACGACTGAGCCACCCAGGCGCCCCAAAGATATGTTGGTTTTAAATCAATAGTGAATAAGAGCAATATATTTACTAAATTTGGGAAGTAAATTATTTTTTATACATTTTGAAAGAACTTATTAGAAAACCTATAAGGTAACCCTTTTCATACTTAGTTTATTCACAGTGAAAACTGCTTACATTTTCTCTTCAACATATAGTATAATGACTTATTCTTATGCCTTTTTATAGAAACAATAATGGAAGATGGCAGTTTTCTTTTCTCATTTTATCTAATTTTATTAATCTGGATTTCTCTTAAAATATTCCATAATTTAGACATTACACTTGCAATTAATGACAAATCTACAAATCAATTACAAACACACTAATAAGCAGCATTTATAAACTGCATGTTCACACCTATTTTCATGTAAATATTAAGTTACATAGATTAACTCACATTCTTTGCTACTTATATAACAAGATATGCTTTGGGGTCATTAATATTTTAAAAATCATAATTTTTAGGAAGCTTCACATCCTTCCTTTTCTTTTTCTGTTTAGTGAAAGCATTCTCATCATTTTTATGACCATTATAATATTTTACATATATAAGAATTCACATTATAAATTCATACATAATTTTAGAATGTCTGGCATAGAACTTAATTTCAGCTGATAAATAAACATATTGTAGATAATGTAGAAAAAAAATCAATCACTCTAAATTGTAGCTCATAAATAAATAGTTCATGTTACAGTGACTCAGAAAAATCAGCAAGGGCAAATGCATTTTCTTTGACTAAACTAATAAAATTAATAGAAGAGGAATTATGACGGCGGATTAGTAGGGGGACCCTTAGCCTGCCTCTCCCTCGAACACAGCTAGATCAACATTGAACTATTTCGAACAATTAGGAATATGATCTGAGGATATAGAAAACAATCTGCACAGTTGGAGGCAGAGAACATGGCAGATTCGAGGTTCAGAGCCATATGAACTGGGGGAGAGGAAAGCCGTGGGACCACAAAGGGGAAGGAACCCTTTCTGCAGAGCATTCAGGGAGAGGGATAGAGCAGGAGAGAATGTAGTATATAGGGATCACACAATCAGCTGCTGTGAGGAGATCCCCTGGGTCGCACTGGGAGAGTTCACTTGTCTTCCCAAAGTACATTTGGAAGAGCGTATTTTTCCTCTCCAAGGACAAGGGGCCAGCTGGGAGCCATTGAGCGGCCCTTAGCAGCACGGACAGAGGTGTGCTCAAAGGGCAGATCACCTTGTAGCAGCTTTTCACTGTGAGCCACGATAGGCTTACACCACCGTGTGCACACTGAGTGGCTGCTTTTCTGGGGCAGAGCTGAGCAGAGTGCAGAGACACTGGCAGAATGCAGATAACCTGGTCACTGCTTTTCCCTGTCCGCCACAACAGACTCAAGCCTCTGTGCGACTGCTTTTCTGGGACAGGATGATGCTGGGCACGACTCAAGGTTCTCCTCTAGGGGAGGGGAATGGGTCTCACCTTGCCAGGCCCTTTTAAATGTAGAGTTTTGAAAGAATCCCAGCTCCCGGCCAGAGATAAAATACAGGAGATCTGTGGTGCCGACAGCCTGGGATTAGACAGGTTAAAGGCAGGGATCTGATGAAAGCCCAGGATACAGGAGACTGTTTGCTTTTCAATGAGGGCCTCATGAACAGTGGTGGCCAGGAGTTCTCCTCCCCAGGGAGGAAACGGCGGGGTGAAGCCATCTTCCTCGGCCACCACCCCTCCCTCTGCCCCTCTCACCAGCACAGTAGGACTTGGAAACATAGCACCTCCAGCGGAGGCTGGAGTTCCTTACACTAAGCCCCACCCCCTTGCACCTGGCAGGGGCATCTTTACAAGGGCAAGTCCGCTTGTGAGCCAGCCCAGCAGGACTCTCCCTCAGAGGACCAATACAGGCACCCTGCATATACCATATCTACTGATTAAAGAGTGCTCCAAAACATCAGCTTCTGGTGGAAATAGGACGAGGCTTGCTTTTCTTTTTTTAATTTTCTAATTTTTTTATTTTTTTATTTATTTTTTACTTTTTTATCATATATATATATATATTCCCCCCCCTTTTTTTCTCTTTATCTTTTATCTTTTTTTGGTATCAGGCTTATAATTTTTTGTTTATTTTTTCATTTGTTTCCTTCTCTTATTTTTTGGATCAGGCTTCTTCTTTTCTTCTTTCCTTACTCTCTTTTCCTTCTTCCTTATTCTTTGAAATCAGGCTTATAGTTTTTTTGTTTTTCTGTTTGCATTTTTGTTCCTTTTCCTTTTCTCTTGTCTTGGACCAGGCTTCCCCACACTCACCTACCCCCACCCCCACACAGGCTTATCTTAACAAACAAAAAAAGCACACCTAGTTAAAGGGCCAAACACTACCCACTAACAAGCAACTCTGTAGAAACTCTGTAGAGAATGGAGCAGTGGGAAAGAGCAGCCAAAATTCAATCAATAGCAGAGTGTACACAGTATATACCAGAAACACTTCCTGAAGTTTTTGTTGTTGTTGTTGTTGTTATTTTTTTCTTTTTTATTCTTTTTTTCTTTTCTGGACAAAATGACAAGATGGAAAAATTCACCCCAAAAGAAAGAACAGGAGGTAGTACTGACAGCCAGGAATTTAATCAATATGGATATAAGTAAGACGTTTGAACTAGAATTTAAAACAACCATTATAAAGATACTAGTTGGGCTTGAAAAAAGCATAGAGGACACTCTACAGTATCCCTTACTGTAGAGATAAAAGAACTAAAATCTAGTCAGACCGAAATTAAAAATGCTATAACTGAGATGTAGTCCCAAGTGGAGGCCACAAAACAGGGATGAACTAAGCAGAAGAGCAAATCAGTAATATAGAAGATAAAATTATGGAAAATAATGAAGCTGAAAAGAAGAAGGAAAGAAATGAAAGTAGACTTAGGGAACTCAGCAATTCCATAAAGTGAAATAATATCCATATTATAGGAATCCCAGAAGAAGAGTGGAAGCAAGGGGCAGAAGGTTTATTTGAACAAATTAGCTGAGAACTTCCCTAATCTGGGGAAGGAAACAGGCATTCAAGTCCAAGAGGCACAGAGAACTCCCCTCAACATCAATAAAAATAGGTCAACACCATGACATATTATAGTGAAACTTGCAAATTACAAAGATAAAAAGAAAATCCTGAAAGCAGCTTGGGACAAGAGGTCCTTAACCTACAAGGCCAAACACATAAAGCTGGCAGCAGACATGTCCACAGAGACCTGGCAGGCCAGAAAGGACTGGAATTATATATTCAGCATGATAAATGGGGAAAATATGCAGCAAGAATACTTTATCCAGCAAGGCTGTTATTCAGAATAGAAGGAGAGATAAAGAGTTTCCAAGAAAAACAAAAACTAAAGGAAGTCATGAACGCTAAAGCAGCTCTTCAAGAAATATTAAAGGAGACGCTTCGAGTGTAAAGAAAGACCAAAAGTAACAAAGACCAGAAAGGAACAGAGACAATCTACAGGAACAGGGACATTACAGGTAATAAAATGGCACTAAATTCATACCTTTCAATAATTACTCTGAATGTAATGGACTTAATGTTCCAGTCAAAAGACAGGGTATCATAATGGTTAAAAAAAAAAGACCCATCAATATGCTGCTTATAAGAGACTAACTTTAGATCCCAAGGGAATTCTACCAAACATTTAAAGAAGAATTAATACCTATCCTTCTGAAACTGTTCCAAAAAATTGAAATGGAAGAAAAACTTCCAAACTCATCCTATGAGACCAGCATTACCTTGATCCCAAAACCAAAGACCCAATAAAAAGGAGAATTACAGACCAAAATCCATGATGAACATGGATGCAAAAATTCTCACCAAGAATCTAGCTAATAGGATCCAACAGTACATTAAAAGGATTATTCACCACGAGCAAGTGGGATTTATTCCTGGGCTGCAGGGGTGGTTCAACATCTGCAAATCAATCAACATCATACACCACATTGATAAAAGAAACGATAAGAATCATATGATCCTCTCAGTAGATGAAGAAAAAGAAAAGCATTTGACAAAATACAGCATCCTTTCTTGATAAACATCCTCCACATTGTAGGGAAAGGGGGAACATACCACAACATCATAAAAGCCATATACAAAATACCCACAGTGAATATCATCCTCTTTCAGTTTTCCCCCTAAGGTCAAGAACATGACAGGGATGTCTACTCTCACCACTGTTGTTCAACATAGCCCTGGAAGTCCTAGCCTCAGCAACCAGGCAACAAAAGGAAATAAAAGATATCCAAATCAGCAAAGAAGAAGTCAAACTTTCACTCTTTGTAGACAACATGATACTCTATGTGGAAAACCCAAAAGACTTCACCAAAAAATTGCTAGAACTGATACAGGAATTTACCAAGGTGGCAGGATATAAAATCAATGCACAGAAGTCAGTTGCATTTCTATACACTAACAGTGAAGCAGAAGAAAGAGAAATGCAAGGAATCAATCCTATTTACATTTGCACCAAAAACATAAGATGCCTAGGAATAAACCTAACCAAATGGGTAAAGGATCTGTACTCAGAAAACTATAGAACACTCATGAAAGAAATGGAGGAAGACACAAAGAAATGGAAAAACATTCCATGCTCCCGGATTGGAAGAACAAATATTGCTAAAATGTCTATGCTACCCAAAGCAATCTACACATTCAATGCAATCCTTATCAAAATACCATCAGCATTTTTCACAGAGCTGGAACAAACAATCCTAAAATTTGTATGGAACCAGAAAAGACCCCGAATAGCCAGAGGAATGTTGAAAAAGAAAATCAAAGCTGGTGGCATCCCAATTCCAGACTTCAAGCTGTATTACAAAGCTGTAATCATCAAGATAGGATAGTACTGGCACAAAAACAGACACATAGATCAATGGAACAAAATACAGAACCCAGAAATGGACCTGAAACTCTATAGTCAACTAATCTTCAACAAAACAGGAAAGAATATGCACTGGAAAAAGGACAGTCTATTCAACAAATGGTGTTGGGAAAATTGGACAGCCACATGCAGAAGAATGAAACTGGACCATTCTCTTATACCATACACAAAAATAAACTCAAAATGGATGAAAGACCTAAATGTGAGACAGGAATCCATCAAAATCCTAGAAGAGAACACATGCAGCAACCTCTTCAAACTCGGCCACAGCAACTTCTTACTAGACACGTCTTCAGAGGCAAGGGAAACAAAAGCAAAAATGATCTATTGGGACTTAATCAGGATAAAAAGCTTCTGTACAGTAAAGGAAACAATCAACAAAACTAAAAGGCAGGCTACAGAATGGGAGAAGATATTCACAAATGATGTATCAGAAAAAGGGCTAGTATCCAAAATCTATAAAGAACTTATCAAACTCAACACCCAAAAAGCAAAATAATCTAATCAAGAAATGGGCAGAAGACATGAACAGATATTTCTCCAAAGAAGACATATAAATGGCCAACAGACACATGAAAAAGTGCTTAACACCACTGGGCATCAAGGAAATACAAATCAAAACCACAATGAGATACCACCTCACACCTATCAGAATGGCTAAAATTAATGGAAACAACAGATGTTGGTGAGGATGTGGAGAAAGGGGAACCCTCTTACACTGTTGGTGGGAATGCAAACTGGTACAGCCACTCGAAAATAATATGGAGGTTCCTCAAAAAGTTAAAAATAGAACTACTCTATGACCCAGCAATTGCACTACTAGGTATTTATCCAAGGGATACAAAATAGTGCTTTGAAAAGGCACACGGACCCCAGTGTTTATAGCAGCAATGTCCACAATAACCAAAATATAGACAGAGCCCAGATTTCCATGGACAGATGAACTGATAAAGAAGATGTATGCACATACACACACACATACACACACACACACACACACACACAGGAATATTACTCAGACATCAAAAAGAATAAAATCTTGCCATTTACAATGATGTGAATAGAACTAGAGGGCATTGTGCTAATCCAAATAAGTCAGTCAGAGAAAGACAAATACCATATGATTTCATTCATATGTGGAATTTAAGAAACAAAACAGATGAACATAGGGGAAGGGAAGGGAGACAAACCATAAGAGATGCTTCATTATAGGAAACAAACTGAAGGTTGCTGGAGGGAAGGTAGATGGGGGGAATGAGGTAATTGGGTGATGGGCATTAAGGAAGGCACTTGATGTAATGAGCACTGGGTATTGCATTCAACTGATAAATCACTAAATTCTACCCCTGAAACTAATAATACACTACATGTTAACTAAATTGAATTTAAATAAAAAATTAAAAAAAATAATATACACTTTACAAGCCTGATCAAGAAAAAATATATTTTTCACAAATTAAAAATAAAATGAATAATATGAATAATTTTAAGCCAATAACTGTGGAAAAGATCCTGTCAAAAATAACTTACCCACAACTGTCATAAGAAGCAATTGAAATTCTGTCAAACTTTTAACATATAAATATCTTTCAACATATAAAATAAACTTTTTTATTCTCTGAATCCAATATTCCAACATGAGTATTCTTTACAAATCTGGTTCTCTCCTGTTGTTTATGAGTGGGCCAAGTGTTGAGAAGACTAGAAGATACTTTCAGAAAATAGTTTTATTAGTTTTGATTCTATGTGGCCCCTGTCTAACAGAGAAATATATTTCCTTTTATAAAAGGCTCAGAAAGAAGTGTAAAATAGGACATTAAAAGGTTAGTACCATCACTTTTCTGTCACCTCCCAATTTGAAAGGAAAGAACATCTTCTTAAATGAAATGAATGAGTAGATGAATGAATGAATAAATGATTTACTATATCACAAGTAATAAAAATGTATAATAACCAAAACCCTCCCATTGATTATTCACTGAATCTCAGATACAATTTGAATAATTCTGAATAAATACTGCCTGACTACTTGCAGGGCATATCCCACTCCCCAAAACAAAAGAAACAGTATAGATGAATTGAATCAGTGATGATAAGCAAAATATGCATGTAATTTTTAAAAGATCTCCATGGGACAGCAGAGTAACTTTGCAGAGGTGCTATCCCACTAAAGTCTAAGGAAGTGGAGACAGGAGGTCAGAAAGCTGAGGGATGAGCATGAGCAAGTACCACAGAGTTGATAGTGACATGTGGAGGCAGCCATTTTCTTGGCAGCTGAGGAAGGGTGATGATGGGGGTGACACGCAGAGGTGAGATAGACTTAACATTTAAGAAGTAGCAGTGGGAGTGGGGGACAAGAGAGTGGAAGTGATGAAGTATCCAACAACCAAAGTTGTGGGGAGGAATTGAGCAAATACATCAATAAAGTGAGGATAACAGAAGCCAGGTTCTTCCATGTCAGAGAAGGATTTACAAATATGGCATGATCTCATACTGGAAAAAATTCTGAGATACTGCATCGGAATTTATAGTATCAGTATGAACTTCAGTTAAAGTTATTAATCATAAATAGATAGAGAAATGGATATAGATATATATATATATACATGTATATATACATTTATTTCCTAAATCTCTCCTTGCTGAGAGAAGCACAAGTGTTTCTAAATGCTTTTTTTTTTTTTTTGATTGAAAGACTCTACTACTTATGAGAGAAATGGCTGATTTCATGGCTGAGTTAGGAAAAATACAAGATGAGCCTGCACAATTTTGTGCAAACAAAAAAGTAAATGCCAAAAAAATGATATCTCTGTGTGAAAAGGATTCAGAAATGGCTCACGTGTTAAAACAATTTCAGCATCAAAATTAATAATGATAGTAACAAAATGCAACTCATTGATTAAAATAAGAATCCATGAGTCACACAGATACAAATTTTTTTAAAAGTTTCAAGAAAAGGGAAAGTATCTCCTTATAGAAGAAAGACAACTAACAGCTACAAAGGAAATGATGGAAATACAAATTCACAATTAGACAAGATGCATAGTGGTGGTTGATTCACACAGGAATCATCAATGGATGTTTAGGCTGGTGGGTGACGTTTTTATGAAGAGCAGAATATTGGCCTAGATTCTGAGTATCTTCCGATACTTAGCAACTAAAATTGGAAAATGCCTTTCCAGTGGAATTTTTCACAAACATGAAATTGACCACATGATCAGGTCACCACCACCATTAGCAGGAAAGGTCCACAGTGTGTGCTTCCTGGTGTGATGAACTGAGACCAACACATCATCAGTCCTGTGAGATTCCTGCCAACCATACAGGGCTTAAATTTGATCACGAGGAAAGCATCAAATAAATTCCCTTTATAAATAGAAAAGAAACTGTCAGGTCTTGAAAGAAGATGGCAACTGGAAATGGTTCTACATTAAGAACACTGGAATGGCATGACAAATAAAAGCTACACATGATCCTGGATTGGACCCAGGACCAGAAAGGAAAAAGAAACATCATCCACATGGATGTCAACAGAGACAGATAGAGAAATGTGGATGAGGTCTGTGAATTGAATGGTGGTGGTGTATCAAGCTTGATCATCTGATTTAAAGACAGTGTAACAACCTGTCCTAATATGCCCAGGACTATATAGATTTTACCACAGGAAGTGTAGTATTATGGGAAACTTCTCCCCAGCCACAAAAAAGTCTCTAAAGTCCACTTGCTCTTGAGGACAGGTGTAGGAGGTTGGGGGTGTGGGGGTATTACAAAACCCATGCTACAGGCCAAAAAATGGAGGAAGAAAGCCACACTGTGTCACAACATAGATTATCCCCCTCCCAGAGTTGCTGGTGTTGTTTTTATACTTTGCCACTGATGATGAGAATGATTTGTGAACCTTGATTCTGGAGTACCCATTGTTGTTTCACTCTGAATGATGTGACAAGTGTGCAATGTATGTGAGTTGTAATCATGATGTCAACAGTTCATCTTTGACATTTCCTGTGGAATAACTGTTGCACTTTGTATCCAGATAGCTTTAGTTTACTTTTCAATATTGTGAATCTTAGGATTATTTTTCTAAGTGTTCCAATAAGGAAAATGAGAATGATCCAGTATTTGTGCCAGCATGACACAAATATCACTGAAAAAAAAGACTAACCTACTGTACAGTTTTAAGATGGATGCACACAAATGGAGTAGGGAGGTGAATAAGGAAAGGAGAGACTACTGTACATGTAGAAAATATTTTGGGACTGGGGATAGCAGAGAAAGACCTGTGAAAGCAAATATGAAGAGTGAATCTAATGAGTATGGGATGAGACAGGCATGTTTTTCTAAATCAATTAGAAGTTTTCATCTCCCAGAAGAACACAATTTCTTAACTGGAAAAAGTAGCAGTGAATTAATTTGGGCATACCACAGGAACACATTATTGTATTGTTCCTTTAACTGATCCGTGAAACTGAGTAAATTTACATCCCCTGGACCAGAGGTTGCAACTAAACTGACCTGTGAGTGAACAAGAGGAGAGCTTTTGATGACAGATGCATTAGACCTTTACAGTGAAGAGCTGATTCTGTAAGATCATGCCAAGGATCACACTTACCATCAAGTGATGCATCGAGTCATAGCAACAGCAAAAAATACAAAGCTCCTGAGCTCTTAAGTACTTTGATTTTAAATATGGAGTTTCAAAGCACAGTAGTGAATTCATAAGGATTTCGAGAAAATATCAGAAAACATTAAACAAATAATTGTTAGTGTCATACACAAATAAAAATCAGGTTTTGTTCATATACTTGTATATATTCAGCAGACAGGGCAAATGTAAATTTTGGCAAATTCTATTCAGCCTATAATCTTACCAAAGAAAATGGCATTTCCTTCTAAATGTTTTGCATACCTTGTACATAATGCTACTAAAATCGATATGATTTTCCTGCCTGTGTTACAATTGTGGGGGTCATTTTCAGTTTCCTCAAAACATGCAAAAGCACTTAATGAGCCTTTTCACTTTATAGAAATTGAAGGAGATAGTCTCCTCAGACATGTGCCTATAAGATGGCTACAACTGTTGCCAAAAATATTTTTTTTAAGTTAAAATGTTGACTTGATGAACCATCCTATTTTCAAAATGTTGAACAGTAAGAATGCCCTTCTCTAATTCATTTTTTTCATTGGGGTGTAAATGATATATAACATTACATTAGTTTCAGGTGAACAACATGATTCGATACTTGAATACGATGCAAAATGATCACCACAGGAAGTATCATTACTATCTATCACCATACATAGTTACAATTTTTTTCTTGTGATGAGAATTTTTAAAATTTACTCTCTTAGCAACATTCAAATATGCAATACCAATATGCCCTTCTGTAATTTGGAAATATACTGTGGATGAGAATTATTAAAAGGGTTACATTAAAGAGATATGTTTAGTTTCTAAAAAATGTTGGTATTATTTGAAAAGATCATAAGGAGGCTAGAAAATGATGACCTGACTGAATATTAGTTGTTCAATCTTATGTGTAGGTTATGACAAAACTATATAGCAAAAAAGATTCAATTTTTGGAAATAAGATTGCTTCAGAATACAAAAAGTCACCAAAACAGTGAAGCCAACTTAAAGAAATAATTTCTCAACTTCCTTACTAAAAATATAACTTATTTGAAATCTACCTTTAATTTCACAAGTGCAAATTACTGCTGTGTTTTAAAACCATTTTTTCCTAAGAAAGAGAGATTTACCTTATGTACTTGAGTGTAGAAATGGATAGTCTATATGATGGATTTATGGATGCAAAGGACCTGAGAGAAAAACAGCTGGTCTACCAGAACAATGAGATGTGCGGATTGGACATTTTTTGAAGAGCTAATTTCTACAAGTCTAAAAATCTGCTGTCACTAGTACTGAAATTCTAAGTAGTACTCCTACCGCACGCCATATACAAAAATTATCACAAGATCTATCAAAGACCTAAATATAAAAGCTAAAACTATAAAAAAAAAAAAACTCTGAGGAATAACACGATAGTATAAATTCATGATCTTGAACTTGGCAATAGACCCCTATATGACACCAAAAGCACAAGAAACCAACGAAAAACAGATAAATGTGACCTCATAAAATTTAAAATTTTGTGCATCAAAGGATATTACAAGAAGGTGAAAAGAAAACTCACAAGAATGGAATATTCGCAAATTATATATCTGATAAGGTCTAGTATCCAGAATATATGTCTTCTTTTATTGAATAAATTTGACATGTAACACTGTGTAAGTTTGAGGTGTATAGTGTGTTGCTTTGATATATTTATATATTGTAATATGATTGCTAATGTAGCAATATTCATCACATTATACAACTGTAGTACAAAAATACTGTCTATATTTGTTATACTGTGCATTATATCTCTATGGCTTATTTACTACTTGTTGCAAGTTTGTACTTTTAAACACCATAACTCTTATACTCTACCCCATACCCTGGTAACCACCATTTTACCATTTTTATAGGTTCAACTTTTTTAGGTTGCACACATAAATGATATCATAGAGTACTTGGCTTTCTCTGACTTATTTTGCTTAGCATAATGTGTTAAGATCCATCCATGTTATTGCAAATGGGACAATATCCTCCTTTATTGTAGCTGAATAATATTCCATTGTGTGTATGTACTACATCTTTTTTTTTTTAATCCATTCATCTCTCTATGGGCATTTGGGTTATTTCCATATTTTGACTATTATGAATAATGCTGTGATAAACGTGGAAGTGCAGATATCTCCTCGAAATTCTATTTTCATTTCCTTTGGATATATCCTGGAAGCAGAATTGCGGTAAATCCATTTTTAAGTTTTTGAGGAACCACCACACTGTTTTCCATAGTGGTTGGACCAATTTACATTCCCACCAACAATGTATAACAGTTTCCTTTTCACCACATCTTTACCAACAACTGTTGTCTCTTGTCTTCTTGATGACAGCCATATAAAAACTCTGTAACTGAACATAAAAAGACAATCTGATTTAGAAATGAGCAAAGGATTTGAGTAGACATTTTTCCAAAGATTACAAAAATGCCCCAAAAGTACATGAAAAGATGTGTAATACCATAGTCATTAGGAAAGTGCGGATCAAAATGACAATGAGATACCAACTTCACACCACTATGGCTGTACTAACAATAATAACAATACAAATAATAATACTGAAAATACCAAGTAGTGTCAAAAATGTGGACATTGTACATTCTGGCAGAAATGTAAAATGCTTCAGCTACTGTGGAAAACAGTTAGTGGCTCCTCAAAAGTTAAACATGGAATTACCATATGATCTAGAAATTACACTCCTGGATACACATGGAAAAAATTAAAAATAGGTATTCAAACAAAAAGATATACATAAATCTATATAGCAGTACTATTCACAATAGACCAAAAGTGGAGACAATCCATATATCCATTAACAGATGAATAAACAAAATTTGGTGCATACCTACAATGGAATATTATTCAATCATAAAAAAATGAATGAAGTACAGACACCTACTACAATATAGATAAGCCCTGAAACATTTTGTTAAGTAAAAGAAATTGGACAGAAAGGTCACATATTATATAACTTCACTGAAATGATATATCCCTGAATAGGTAAATCCGTAGGGACAAAAGCAGATTAGTGATTATGAGGGCCGGGGGGAAGAAGAAATGGTGAAGGACTGCTTCATGGGGCAGGGTTTCCTTTTGAGGTGTTGAAAATATTTTGGAACCAGATAGAGATGATGGTTATACAGTCTTCTGAATATACACTTTAAAATAGTTAACAAATGTTGCCCTTTTATGTTTTGGGAATTCTACCTCAATAAAAGTTGTCTTTTAAAAAATTAACATCTTATAAAACATCTGAGTATTTCATGCTAAAAAGCTTTTGTTGAGAGTATATTTAGCCTGATGTCATCACATTCGATTGACATCAGGAATGCATGTAATATACACTTGACAAAAGCAGAGCTGCAAGTCAAAGTGAATGTTATGTTTGATGGTATTGTTTCCCACTGCATCAAAAAAAAAAAAGAAAAAGAAAAAGAAAAGAAAAGATAAATATGTTTTAAAGGCTGTGAATGAAGGCTGTGGGCAGTTCAGAAGTCTAATATTAAAAAAAGAGAGTAAAAGTATCCTACTGTATCATGTGGAGGAAACACATCATTGTTACCTTTGCTAAGAATAGATAATACCTATTTAATTAGCCTTATTGTTTTAACAGTCTCCTTTCAAAAATGCTTTAATTCATTTATTTTAAGAATATACAATAAAATAGCCTATAAAATATAAATATTAAATAAATAATTTTTAAAGTAGGTTAAATAAATTTCCATTTCACAAGACAGAAAGAAACACTATAAAAATTGTTATATTTTTACATATATTATTTTAATTAGTAATATTAATTACTACTAGTTGAGACTGTTAGCTAGTCCTATTTAAATGATAGCATTGATGTAAGAGAAAAGTAAACACAGAATAATATATGTATTTTCAAATAAACACTTATTTCCATACGTTTATGTTAAAATAACACATATATGTATATTATAGATTATGTATATATATTATAATGGTTTTGTATGTCTGTGTCCTCAGTTGGCCTTCTAAAAAGTTGGCTATCCTGGGGCACCTGGGTGGCTCAGTCAGGTAAGTGTCTGCCTTCAGCTCAGGTCATGATCCTGGAGTCCCCGGATCGAGCCCCACATCGGACTCCCTGCTCAGCAGGGATTCTGCTTCTCCCTCTCCCTCTCCCTCTGCCCCTCCCATGCTCCTTCTCTCTCTCGCTCACTTTCTCTCTCTCAAATAAGTAAATAAATTCTTTAAAAAAAATAAAAAATAAAAATAAAAAGTTGACTATCCTATTCAGAGGGTTACATTGAAATAATGAAAAAATACCCTTAGCTTAGGGGAAATTCACATGAGTGTTTAAAGAAGCATTATGTGTATACCTTGCTTTCAAATGGTTGAGAGACTAATGATAATGGGTGGATACAGAT
Organism: Phoca vitulina; assembly: GCF_004348235.1. NCBI lineage: Eukaryota > Metazoa > Chordata > Mammalia > Carnivora > Phocidae > Phoca > Phoca vitulina. The sequence goes on from NW_022589720.1 coordinate 23,774,281, forward strand.
ATAGATGTAAGTTTATGTGTAGGTGTAGATGTAGATATAAATCTAGTTATAAATATAGGTATAAACCCCTCTGATTGAACATTTTATTGTGTGTTAATTATGCCTCAATGAAAAAATAAATTTAAAAAATCACCCTGACGTCACTTTGCTTGTTAGACATTACGTACTAACAAAATTATTTTAATTCTATGTTGTTTGTATTCTTGCATAAGCAAACTACATCTAGAGCTCTTTGAATTATAATCATTAGAAATAAATTATCTTACCCTATCCCTCAAAAACATTTGGTTAAAAAAACCTACACCATTAGCTACTCCAATACCAAACAGAGTGACAGTATATTCAGATTTAGCGCAGTGCTACGGTGAAGGCCGGTGGCCAGTAAGCAGCTCTTGAACTGCCCGTGAAGAAGAGTTCAAGCAGCAGAGGGATTCGTGGAAGACTACCAGAGCTGCCGTGTGCCATCAGAGAAGTCCCTTCTGAGCTACCATTTATTATCCATAAACCAGCAGAATCAGAATCTCTGACCCTGTCCGGCTTTACATAGTTACTTTTTTAATTCCACGAATAAGCAACACAAATACGATTATCCGACTCAGTGAGAGATGGGCTTAACTTAAAACCGAAGTAAAAGGGCAACCTTTTCTTTATGATTTACATTGCCATATTCTGACATACTCACAAAAGGACCGAGTGTGTGAAAGGAGAAACTACAGATGTTTGGATGTTCACATTGGCTTATTATCAAGATGCTAAGCCTGACTGTTTTGAAGTGAAAAGCAAACGGAAAATCTCTGGAGGATGAATCTTCCCCTGAGATTCCTCAAATGTACTCAGTTCTGGCAGGGCCACTCAGCCTTCCAGAGCATCCTTTTACAACAACAACAATTGCCCACATTTTGAAGTGAAATTCTGAATCATTTTTTTGTTTTAATCTTAGAAACAGCTCCACGTATTTTAGTTTAAATGCCCTTTAATAAAACTTGTCATGTCCTTAATTTTTCCTGAAAATGTTAGTTAGAATGACAGCTACAGTTGGAGATATGTATAGATACATGATTTTCTTAGAGGAAATATGTACTTATTTCAAAACATTTTTGTTATCCTTACTTTTATTTATATATTCATGAAAAATATATGACTTTAAAAAGATGTAATTGGACAATTAAGGCATATTTCAACTTAGTTCTCATTTTCATTAGAATATAATTCAACCAACAGTCAAATCTATTTTCAGTACTTAGTCAACTTTGTAAAATTGATTTGATTGACTCATAACGTAATTCCACTTGAATTCGGTCATAGGAATGGGGAAAGATAAATAAATGTAAAACTACTCTGTTAGATATTTTATTACCAAACTGATATTTATTTTCATTCAAATATGGCTCATAACTCAACAAGATCTCCAAGTAGGTGCAAAATCTCTCCCAGTGTTAGGAGTATCAAGAGGCAGAGGAGATGTAGAAAGGATTTATCTCAAGTGGCTTTGTATATACATATTTTATCAATTACGTTCCATAGAAGAATACCTAATTCTATAAGACATTAATAGGCATTCAGAAAATAAAATCATTTTGTGGTCAACCTTAGCTAGTATAGCATCCTAGATTCGCTTCCTGGAAATTCACAGTACCTATCTGCATTTTAAAGCTCTAAGAATTCCGTAAGTGAAATAAACCAATAATAAAAATGACTTGAGTCAGCTTTTTAAGTTTATCTGACTTTGTTCTGCCTGCCAGCCCCACCTAGGAATTCCTATATTCCAAATCCAGCTTTGGTCTTATCTACCTTAAACATCATAGGTGGTCCTGGGTTGCCCAGACTTTTTTCATGGACTTTAAACGCTATAGTGTTTCCTTAAAAAAAGTATAAAATTCATTTAATTAGTAGAATAAATCATCATTGATGTCCTCCAGCCTTTAAAAATGATTCTTAGTCTATTCCTTACTCAATCTCCCTCTGTTGAAAAACTGATGGGGCTGTCTTAAAATTTCATTAAGTCCTAACACCAAATAATCACCAGTTGAGGGGAGAGGAGATTCTTTTTTTTTTTCTTTAGAGAGAGAGAGATGTATAAATACATAATCTGAGGTGGGGAGGAGCATAGGGAGAAGGAGAAAGAGAATCTTAAGCAGGCTCCACATCCAGAGAGAAGCCCCACGCAAGGCTCCATCTCAGGACCCTGAGATCATGACCTGAGCCCAAATCCAGAGACCAATGCTAAACTGGCTGAGCCACCCAGGCACCCTAGAGAGGAGATTCTTAAAATCTGAGAACTCATTTGGAGCATAAATACATTCTGGCATTGACATCAGCTTCAGTCTAATTGATGCTCTTCTAGCAATGCTTAACTTGAATTTAACTTTTTCCCTTCCCCCACTTGTTTTCATGTAAAATATAAGTACATTCATGGAAGTGTTTCAAGCAGGACAAAGCCCAGTTATATCTCTTTTGTATCCTCTGCCTGCCTATTGGCAACAAATACCTTTCATGGGTTTTAATCACTCACCATGTCATTTTTGTTCCTTTTTATTTTTGTTTCTTGCTGTAGTGTATATTTTGAGTGATCAGGTCAGTATTAAAAAAGATATGAACCCCAGTGTTTCAAGGATAAAGTGCAATAGCAAAGATGGAAGTAAGGTTCTCTGTGCTTGTCTCTCAGGAACCAGTGACATGTTTTCTCACTCAATACTCAACAGTCCTATGAGGTAGGTATTATGATATCTATGTTGAAGATGAGAATTCAAGCTCAAGGATATTTTCTTCTTTCAAAAAAGATTAATGATTATGCTCTCTAAATTTCCCCAGAATATCCATAGGCTACATGACAGTTCGGTGAAATATAATATTTGGATATTTAAGTAATAGATATTAATAAAATAATTATTTAGAGATAGCTCTTTTGACTGGTTTTTATATAACTCTAACCCTTCCTCTTGATTTCAAATCTGAAATCTTAATCATGATTTCCATAAGATTTACTTATTCCTTATTCAGGACTGATCAGTAATTTTGGTAATGCCTAGATTTTCATAGAGGAAATTCTGATAATTTCCTCTAACTATTCTATTCATTTAAGCAGAGTACTATCACTCAAAAAGGAAGCAAAATAATCCCAGACATTCATGCTCTGTGCACAGTGATGAATGATCTAGCGCTAAGCAGTGCTGGGTATGAGATGAGTTATTTTCAGACAGTTCATACCAGTCACCCAACTGACTTGATCGATACCATTCAGTATGATACAGTACAATTCCAGCTGGAAACACACAAACAAATAAGTGGTTGTTGAAATCAAAACCTGCCAAATTCTTGCCAACCAGTTAATTGTATTTAAATGCTCAACGCTTAAACACTCACACAGATTTACAGGCTTACAGAATTAAATGTAAGCTCTCTAGTTCTAAATTCATTGATCAAGGAAGGCACTGAGGAAAGTAAATTACCACTAACCCCATCAATAAAGTCAGTTCCAGACACCCTATGCTATATGTCAAAATGATATCAAAATTAATAGTAATGATAGCAATTTAACAAATGTTTTGCTGTGGTCCTTAAAGGATTATTTCAATAAAGCTCCAACATATTTTAATGGATTAGAATTTGTGCATTCCATTGCTAAAATTTTAGCAATCTACCCTTCCATTTAGCAAAATAAGTAATTTAAAACTAATTTTGGAATGCATTTCAAGCAAAAGAAGCAAACAAAAATTTTCCACTTGTCTGAAAGGTTTTTATTTGAAAAAGACCAATGAATGGAATGCATTGATTGACTCTCCATATAGACTACAGATATGATATGTCTCTTTTCTGAAAAATGAAGAATGCAAATGAATGGAAGCTGGCTTTACAAAGGAAGGAAAGAGGTGTTCCAATACCTTACAAATTTCTTATTTTTTAACACACATAACCAGATCTTATGCTATCTGAAACTTATTCAGACTTCTGTAATACATTAGTAAGAATCATTAATTATTGAGAGGTAATTACCTGATAGATACTGATAAATGTTTGCATATATTGAAAAAACTTTAAACAACATAAAGGAACACCCATGAGAGAGCTCTTGCTAACCCCATTTTACAGATTATGGAAATTGGATTTTAAATGCTTAGTAAATTGCCCACAATAATACTGTTGAAGAATGACTGGTCCAAGGATAATCCTATATAACCACTGTGTGGAACCACTGCATTCTACTGCCTTTCTGATTCTCCTCATTATGAAGCATAAATTATCTGCATAACTGGCAGTACTTCTCATGCTGCTGTGTAGTATAGACCCAGTGTTCTAAAGAAACAGTGTGAGCACAGCTATATGAGAGGCAAGAGGCTTTAGAAATACCCAGCCACCTGGAAAGCCATAACAAATATGACTTGGTAATCAGCTCTTTCCCAGAGCTGTGATGTCTCACATGTCAAAAGCGGTAAGCACTTCCCAGAGCTCTGACAAAATTACACCCAAATGAAATTTCTTCCTCACCAGGGAAACTCCAGAACAATGAGTTACACTGGTACAGCATTTATAAGCCACGATCCTGAATGCACAGGGAATTTTTTTTTCCTTCTCTAAACAACCATCGATAAACAAATCCATAGACTTGCCTAAGGGGAGTGATGTAAATGTAAGCCTTGCAGCAAATGCTATGGTCACAATAGTAATTATAGGAAAAAATCGACCTGATACTTTGACCCAAGAGATCAGACACTAGACTAACTGAAATCTTGGGATGGAAACCTTGGAGCAGGTTTATGCGTCTGTGCACATATGACTTTCCTTAGCTCTCTTTTGAAACCCTCTGCCACTATGTTGAATAGAGACTTCTCCAGGGAGTGGAGAAATCACTTCTAAGCTACCCCTCCCCCTGGTATGTCACTTCTCTGCACGGCTTTTGGACAGGCACCAAAGTATTACAGATGCCAACTGTGCCCAAGGCTGCAGGATGCTGATCAGCAATTCTTTCCTCCACTAAAGAATAAACTTGAATTGGGCAGAGACTCGAGGAGGGAGCGGAAAACGTCCCTACTCTGTCAGGGTTTTAGCTGTGGTCATAGGCTTCAATAGCAAAAACATGGGAAAATCAAGCTAAATTATAGTGGAATCTATGTAGCTTTCACTCTGAGCTTAATTTAGTCATCTGGCTCAGCAAATGATAGACACTTACAATGTAGATATCTGGCACTATATAATTTAACCATAGCTCATATGGTTAAATTAACTAGATTTGATCATGTAATTCCTTTTCTTAAAATACGTTTCTATACATTGAAGTCCAGCTTCCTCAGATCCTTTATGATCCAAAATATTTTCATCGTACTAACATTGTTTTTTCCAGTTTCTCTGCATCACATGTTCTTCTCCCACACTATCCTCTGCTTCTCAAACCACATAGATCACTTTTTATTTCCTCTTTAAAACTTTTACACATCACCACCTCCTCCACTCCCTGTCCATTTATTTCTTATTGAAGTATAACTGACATACAACATTATATTAGTCTCAGATATACAACATAATGATTCCACATTTGTATACATTGTGAAATGATCACCACAGTAAGTCTAGTTACTATCTGTCACCATACCAAGTCATTTGTAATATTTTTTTATTTTTCTTATAATGGAAACCTTTACCATTATACTTTCTTGAATCTTTCAAGTTTGCTCTACAATATTATTGACTATAATAACCATGCCCTACATTACATCCCCATGACTTACTTATTTTATAACTGGAAGTTTGTACCCCTTAATCCCTTCCACCAATTTTGCCTACTCCCCAAAACCCCTCCTTTCTGGCAACCCCCAATCTGTTCTCTATATCTACAGTTTTGTTTTGTTTTGTTTGTTCAATTTGTTTCAGATTTCAGATCCCACATATAAGTGAAATCATACAGTAACTGTCATTCTCTCTCTGACTTATTTCACTTATCATACTACCTTCAAGACCTATCCATGATATCACAAATCTCAAGATTTCATTCTTTTTTTATGTCTGAGTAGTATTCCACTACACACACACACACACACACACACACACACTACATTTTCTTTATCCATTAATCCGATGGACACTTGGGTTGTTTCCATATCTTGGCTATTGTAAATAATGTTGCGATGAACATTGGGGTGCATATATTTTAAATTAGCGTTTGCACTTTCTTTGGGTAAATACCCAGTAGTGGAATGCTGAATCATATGGCAGTTCAACTTTTAATTTTTTGAGGAAGCCCTTTACTGTTTTCCACAGTGGCTGCATCAGTTTACATTCCCACCAACAGTGTGCAAGGATCCACTTTTCTCCACATCCTCACCAACACTTGTTATTAATTTACAACAAAGGAGGCAAGCCTATACAATGGGGGAAAGAAGAGTCCCTTTAATAAATGGTGTTGGTAAAGCAGGACATCTACATGCAAAAGAATGTAACTTGACAACAACCTTACACTATACACAAAAATTAACTCAAAATAGGTTAAAGACTTGAATGTAAGGCTAGAAACAAAAACTCCTAGAAGAAAACATAGGTGATAAGCTCCTTGACATCAGTCTTGACAATGATTTTTTTTTTTAATCTGATTTTAAAGGCAATGGCAACAAGGAAAAAATAAACAAATTTATCAAACTAAAAAGCTTTTGCACAGTGAAGAAAACTATCAACAAAATAAAAAGGCAGGGCACCTGGGTGGCTCAGTCGGTTAAGCATCTGCCTTTGGCTCATTTATGTCATGATCCCAGGGTCGTGGGATCAAGCCCCATGTGGGGCTCCTTCCTCAGTGGGGAGTCTGCTTCTCCCTCTCCCTCTGCCTACTGCTCTCCCCGCTTGTGCTCTCTCTCTCTCTCTCAAATAAATAAAATCTTTAAAAAATATATTCTTAAAAAAATATAAAAAGGCAAGCTACTGAATGGGAGAAGATAGTTGCAACTCATATATATGATAGGAGGTTAATATCCAAAATATGAAAAGAACTTATGCAACTCAATTACAACAACAACAACCATAAAATTGGATCAAAAATGGACAGAGGAGGGCACCTTGGTAGCTCAGTCAATTAACCCTCTGACTCTTGGTTTCGGCTCAAGTCATGATCTCAGGGTCTTGAGATCCAGCCCTGCATCAAGTCCCCCATCGAGCCCAGCCTTGGGCTCTGCACTCAGCAAGGAGTCTGTTTTCTCCCCCTCTCCCACTTGTACACTCTCTCTCTCAAATGAATAAATTAATCTTTTTAAAAAATGGATAGAGGCTCTGAACAGACATGTTTCCAAAGAAGAAAACATAAAGATGGCCAAGAGATGCATGAAAAGATGCTCAGAATCACTCATCATCAGGGAAATGCAAATCAAAACAACAATGAGATATCACCTCACACCTGTCAGAATGGCTAAAATCATTCCCTCTCCATTTTAAAATGAATGGCTTTCTTCGTCTTTTTTGTGGTCCCATAGCACTGTACCCCTATCTTTAACACAGCATCTAACTGGTTTTGTTATCCTTGGTTCCATTTGTTCTATGACGGTACCAGGGCCTTATTCAATCCTATGTCCCAGTGTTTGCCAAGGGAAACAATGAGTAAATATGCTTTTTAAGACTATATATCTATTATATTACATAATACATGAAACATAACAGGGACCTAATAAATATTTTTGGAATGAATGAATGAATCACTGATATTTACTAACCATGTACTTTGCAAGCTGAAGCAACATCTTTCTTTTATGTCATAATTATTAGAATACAAATCGAAAATAAGTACATATATTTGGTTTGTGATCAGTCCTTTTACTTGGACCTCTTGATCCTGCCCAAGTGAGAAGACCTCCCCCATTCCTAAGAAATGAGTAGAATGCCTTTAACTTAAGTGCGCTTTTCCTCTTCCTGGGATTCTAGATGCATGGGATTGGAGATGGAATGAGACTTCTCTTCCTTGTTAAAATGACACATTCCACAGCAATGAGAAATAAATATTCAAATGTAAACAATAAAGAAAGATATTGACTATAATTAACTGTAAAATTACTAGGCAAGAAGTAAAGAATAAATTTCAAGGGCATATAACTTTTAAAAAATGTCTTCTCAAAATATTTGTAAGATGTGTATATGAAAACATAGGTAACTAAGTCCTCCCATAAAATACCACTGTACTAAATTTGGCTTAGTGATGTGATCAAGATGTCTAGATTTCTTTCTCATTTAAGGGGTGTAGGATGGGGCACCTGGGTGACTCAGTCAGTTAAGCATCTGCCTTCAGCTCAGGTCATGATCTTGGGGTCCTGGGATCCAGCCCCGCCATGGGCTCCCTGCTCAGTGGGGAGTCTGCTTTTCCCTCTCCCTCTGCCCCTCCCTGCCGCTTGTGCTCTCTCTCTCTCCTCTCAAATAAATAAATAAATAAAATCTTAAAAAAAATAATAAAGCATATAGGGTAAGCTGGAGGAGATAAATAAATCACCATTGACAAAATATTGATATTTTTTTCTAACTCATGGGGGGTCTATTGTATTATGTTCTGTGTATGGGGTAGTCTTACAAGAAACCATAAACTCAGAGTATATTCTCACTACAGGTAAATGTCTTTCTTATCTTTCCTAATGATTTTGCATTCCTATTTACTGTCATTCTTTAAGTTTGTTTTCTTTTTTCTTTTTTTTCTTTTATTATGTTATATTAATCACCATACATTACATCATTAGTTTTTGATGTAGTGTTCCATGATTCATAACATACCTCTAGAAATTATTAAGTTGTGTTCAACTATGTTATTTGAAATAATATCAAAGTACTAGTAGATTATAAATGACAAATATGCCTAACAAAATGCCTAGAACTTTGTAGTTGATAAATATCTGATATTATTTTTATTAATAGCTTCAATAATTGTTTTAAAGTATTTTTAAAGAAGATATGAATAAGACATCATCATAATTTAAAAAAAAGTTTTTCCAAGTTCCCAAAAGTAATGGGCATCATAAAATAAAAACTCATATTAACTTACCCCTACCATATCAAAGGTTGCATCCTAATTTCCATAGTTTGTGACAAAAATTAACTGTGGAAGCCACCAAATAATCAAGGTAGTTTTATCTAATATGCAAATAGCTAAAAATTGTGTTTTATTATAATGGTGTTTAAAGGTTAGATCTCTTTATCACTATTTCTCAATTATTTAGGAAATAAGGAGGAAACATTTGTCATGATTTACACAAACTACAGAAATTTGGCGGAATATGAAAATCATAGAATAATTCAAAGCATTTATTAAAATTTATTCATAACACTAAGTTGGTTACATTAGGAAATGGATAATTTAACTCTTGTACAAATTATGCAATTGAGTATAAAATTGCTGTTTCTAAAGTAGAAACATAACTGAGAAATAAAACTGATCACTTTCATTGTCCCCTATGCATTAAAAAATATGTCTACACAAAGATAGATTTATAATAATTCATTTTACCTATGTGATTTCAGAATAAGTTCTTTAACTGAGAGATACCTGAATGAATAAGAACAAGATAAACATACATAAAATTACCATTCAAAAAAGGAGGGGTGTTAAAGACTCTCAGTGACAATTGGTCACTGGTGAAGAAAAATTGTGGTGGACTAGAATGTCCAAACTCCTTTCCTGGAAATGAAGTGGGTTCTTCATATAGACCCTGCCTCAGCATTCTGGGAGTGTCACATTTTCACTGTCTTCTGTTGCCCCCTCTTAGGGTTTTGCTCTCTTAGAGGTCACTGCTTCTCCATCATCTCTAGTGGCCAAAAATGAAATGGATGTTAGAGAGTAGATTCCCCATAGAAGCTGCTCATCTCATTGCCTGTCCACTTTCTGCTTGCTCATGAATGGAAATTCGAGGGTTACTTTTGGGATTGAAAAAACATGGGTTTTTCAGCCTAGAATTGTGATATCTTCAGTAACATAATTACCTCAGAACATATTAGGCACTTGGTCTTTTTGCTTGCAGCTGATTCCATGTGTCAATAATCATACCTAAACTTCTTTTCTGAACTTGGTGATTACATTAACTTTATCTTATTTACTGGCTTCCTTGCTTGGCCTTAACATCTGTTCTTGGGGCAAAGAGGTAGCCATAGATTTTTTCAGTCTTGTGAAGCCCCAAATTTCTAGATCTTTCCATATCTCTCTCTGCCCACACACTTGAAAATTCTTGCCTGTGACAGATCATCCGTTGTATATAATACTTTGTTAAAAACAGTCAGAAGCAGGTATGATATACCAATGTTATTTTTCTATAGAATTACTTCCCTCAAAGCTGTAGGCACTGTGGAACATTTTCCTCCCAGGTTACTATATATGACAATTTTAACAAATGTTTAGCCATGCACTCACAAAGCCCTAACTTGTAGCATCAGATTCTCTATACCTGTTACCTGACTACTAATCCAAAGCCACATATTTTAAGGATCTCTTATGTTGCACTTACTCCTGGGATCAAATACTATGTCAGGCAGGGTTCAGTAGAGGAACCATAAACTATTGTTTTTAAGTACAGAGAAGTGCCGGGAACGGCCAGCAATCCCTGTACCGAGGGATGAAAGTTTACTCCAAACTTTGCCATGAAAGAGAGGAGAAGGCAAGGGGGTCAACGCTCTAAGACGAAGACCCTTTGCTCTTCTTTGCTCCTGCTTTTATTGGTCCTTCAGGATAATCACAATCCTTATCACTGCTTCTCAAGCACGTGATGTGTGACAAGGGGTCTTACTGAAACTGAGAGGATTTACGGGAAAGATAAGATATGCTAATCTGCATGTTCTAGAACTTCTGCTAAACATAGCCTAAGGGACAATGCCTACATCTCTTAGGTCATAGGGTGGCTGTTTAGGCTAAGAAAGCTTCAGGAAAGGTAACTCCCGCGGCATTCCAAGGGTGAGTGGTCACACAGGCCCTGGCATTCCAAAGGCCTATGCCCTTCAAAACCTTCCCTGAACTCCACCAGCTTCCGCATTACATTTTAGCAAGCCAGGTATTATGGATGATTTCATGCTCTACATTAACCCCAAGCAAGAAGAATACAAGAGAAGAGGCTCTTACAAAAGGCAATAAAAAAAATTAAGAAGTATGCTTTGCCTGAGCCTCTTAGAAAGACTCCATGAACAGAGAAACAGCTCAGCAGGGTAGCTACTTCCTTTGAGACCAGCTCTGGGTCCACCACTGGGACCACCACTGCCATACATCCTGGACAAGATGAAGCTAAAGACTGGCCAACTGAAACCATAACTCAGGGAATATGGAGTCAAGTCAAGAAGCCAATGCAACCACCACTGTTCCCTGACACCTAGGAAGCTAGAAATGAATACTGGAAACTGCCTCAGGAAAATGACTACCTCCCTAGAGGATGTGCAAAGGGCTATAAAAGGGTGGCCTTTCTCTAACTTGTACTTTTCAAATCTGCATGAAAGATTTCTTTTGCACAATTTAATTCACACCAAGAACACTAACTCCAAAAGAGTGTGAAAAGCCAATTCAAAAAGATACTACCATGGCCAAAGCAAGGTAATAAAGGATAGAGGTCAACTTTGTGATAATGGTTGTGGCAGGCAGAATTCTAAAGATGCCTGTTCCCTAGTTATTCCGTCCAATGCTAATCAAGGTACTGCTTGCTGAAACAGAATTTTGCAAATGTAATTAAGATTATGGTCTTTAAAAAATTATTTATTGAATATATTTGACATATAACTTTATGTAAATTTAAGGTATACAACACGTTAATTTGATGCATTTATATATTATAATACGATTGCTCTTATAGCGATAATTAGCACCTCTATCATGTTACATAATTATCCTTTCTTTCTAGTGGTTGGAATAATTAAGTTCTAGTTTCTTCGCAAATTTGATGATTATAGTAAAATATTTTTGTCTATATTCATTATACTGTGCATTAGATCTCTAGGGCTTAGTTTCTACTCATTGCAAGTTTTTACCTTGAGCAACATCTGTTCTATCCCTCCACCTCCCCATCTCCTGGTAAGCACCATTTTACTCTCTGTTTTTATGAGTTCAGCTGTTTTAGATTCTACCTATAAGTGATAACATATAGCATTTGTCTTTCTCTGTCTAACTTATCTCACTTAGCACAATGTGCTCAAGGTCTATTCATGTAGTCACAAGTGACAGGATATCCTCCTTTCTCATGACTGAATAAATTCCATTATGTGTATGTATGTGCGTGTGTGTGTGTGTGTGGATCTACATGTAGAGATATAGATATATACCATATTTTCTTAACCACTCATGCACTGATATGGATCCAACCACTACAGAAAACAGCATGGAGGTTCCTAAAAAAATTAAAAATAGATCTACCATATGATCCAGCAATTCAACTTCTGGATGTATACCCAAGCCCCCAAAAATGAAAATAGGATTTAACAAGGAGATATAGGCACTCTTGCATTTATTATAGCATTATTCGCAATAGCCAAGATATGGAAGCAAGATTATAGTCCTTAAAATAGATTATCCTGAATTATTCAGGTGAATGCAATGTAATCATATAAACCCATTAAAGCAAAGAAAATTCTCTGGCTAGAGGCAGAAGAGATTCTGCAGAAGGCGAAGTCAAAAAGATTCAAAGCATTAGGACTCAACCTGTTGGTGTGGTTCTGAAGATGGAGGAATGACGACACTCACCAGGGAATGTAGGGACCCCTAGAAGCTGAGAAAGGACCTCAGGCCATCAACCAGCAAGAAAATAAAGACCTGAATTCTGTGAACAACTTGTATGAACTTGGGAGTGTCATCTCCAGAGCTTCCAGGAAGGAATGCAACCCTGCTGACCCCTTGATATTGGCCTTGGGAGACTTGAGATAGAGAACAAGCTGAGTCATTCTGGGCCTAAAACTTATTTTTAAAACAAAAAACACTTTATTGAGGTCTAATTGACATGTAGGAAGATGTACACATTTAATGTATGTGACTCATTGTTTTGGGAATAAGTGTGCACTGCTCAACCATCACCACCACCATGTACCTGAAATTCTGACTACTGAATTATGCAATGATAAATTAGTGCTGTTTTAAGCTGCTAAATGCATGTTAGATTGATATGACAGCAATAGATAACTAATATAACAACATGCCATCAACACAGTACACCCACACACCCACACACACACACACACACACACAGTACAAAAGGTGGGGGGGGAGAGAATTCAGAGAACAGATAAGTCAATTCTGCCTAGAGTTCTCAAACAAAATCCCTTAAAGGAGGTAGGATAGTGTCTACATACAGTTTACGTAAGTGTAGAGGGGTAGAGAAGGGAGACATTTTATGGGCAGAAAAATGGCCTGAGTAAGTTAGAGGTGATTCAAGAGACTATGAATCGGACCCATTTTTAAGGAGAAGGGGATGTCAGAGCAGATGTTGAAGGACAAATTGGGAAGAAAAACCAAAATCAGAGACCAGAGTGTGAAAGGGCTAAAATAAGAGCCTAGCAAATTTTAGAAAAAAAAAAAAAAAAATTACGTAACAAAAATCACAACAAAGAAATATGAGACATATGAGTCTATTTCTATAAAATAAGATACTACCAAAGTTTTTATCAAGATGTTTCTGCCTATAGGCTGGTCCATCCGGTTTGTCCTGTGGTCTCTGCAGTTCCCTTCCAACTATGGAAATCTTCACTCCAGACAACATGCCTAACTTTTCCATATACAGATTTGCTGCTGATGTATGTCTATCTATGTCTCATAGTTGCTTGGCCTTATTTATGACCATGTCTATACAATAACATAAATGAACCAAAAGGAATCAAGGGAGAAAATTCACTATGATATGCATGCTTGCCAGAGATCAGGAGAAGAAAACCATCTTTGCTTTCATTTGCATATTGACATTTTTAACATGTGAACATTATCTTTCCCTTAACAAATTGGTTATGTATTATATAATAAGTCTCCATCACTCAAAGTTATTTCATTCAGTTACCTATTAGGCAGTAGCCAGATTTTATGTGAGCATATCTGATTAATCTTTATGCTTTTAAAATTCCCAGATTCCCCCACCCCACTTTCATCAACAAACAAATATTAGTTTCCCAATAAAATATGTCAATATTATTAGAACACACACACATTCGAAGTACATTCATTTTTGCTTGCCAGTGTAGAAAGCTGGTTCTGGATAAACATCCGTAAACTGAGAAATACAATCCCCAAAATAAACAAACACATGTAAAGCCTTTTAGCAGGTTGGTGAATGCCTGTGGAGCTGCCATCCTCAGATGATGCATCCAGCTCATTTCATGCCTCCAACTGGAACAGCATTAAACAAAAATGCAAGGAAATTAGGTCCCAATTTTGGTGCATGCTAGCAACAAATTCTGTATATTTCCTTCTTCCCTCTGTCGAATGGCAGCATTTCATGCTAACACAAAACATCAAATTTCCCATTCAAAGTTAGATCTTCAAACACTGTGTTTCAAACAATTGGCTTTCTATAACTTCAAATACATTCAAATTGGTAGAATTAGCTGCATACATGTAAATATGCATCCTTAGATTTTAAAGCCAACATTTGGATAATTTTAATTATTTTAATTATCATTTTAATGTGGTCTGAATAACTCAAATACCTCATATTTGGACTATGTTTACAGATTTTTGTAAATTAAAACTTTTTTTAGAAGGAAATTTTCTAGTATCACATTAAGTTTTAGTACATTAAGGTACAGATAGTGGATCTAAAAGAATAGCCAACAACAATATTCATCCAAAATTTCAAAAGTTGTGCGTATTTTAGTTTTGGTAAATGTATAAAAATATTGCCAGATATTTCTTTTCTTCTCTAGAAAATAGGTCTAGTATTTGAGATAGGATTGAAGGAACCCTCAAGGGTTTCATTATAAAATATCAATTTCCCTTGCCTCTTTTAAGCTCTAAGATAAGAAAATTTGGACTGAATTTTCTAATCAATCTCTCTGTTCCCACTTGGAAACTTCCCCATCTTACCTAAAACCCTTAGCAATGTTCTAAACACAGAAAATAAAAGACAAACAAGCAAAGGAAAAGTTTTACTTTTATTTGGCTTGTGCTATCATAGAGAGTTGGTTAGTTTTCTATTTAGTTTTCCTAATCCAAGAAGAATGTGCTGATATTTGAAGTTATCCTGTGCAGACGACATAAATCACAGTATAAACACATATGGCTAGTTATTATCTGACAGTCCTCCCAGTTACCTTCTTTACTACACTTTTGTGAGAATTTCTAAATACTGATCTATGTTTAAAATGTGCTTAAAGAGGAAACCTTTTTTTTTCCTTCTAATATCTGGAAGTCAGTCAACTAGGATTTCCAAAGCAAATTAATATACCACTAGAGGGACAGACCAATTCCAAATCAATGTATCAAGAAGCAAACCTATGAAATAAAAACCTAAACTACACTGTCATGTAGTAGGGCTTCCACTGAAGATGGCAGAGTAGGAGAACCCAAGGATCACCTTGTCCCATGGATACAACTAGGTAATACCCACATCGGGGCAAATAACCCAGAAAATGACCTGAAGACTGGCTGAATGGACTCTGACAGCTAAATGTAGAGAAGAGGCCACATGGAAGAGGGTAGGAAGGACAGAAACACGGTTGGAGCTAAACGGACCCAAAGCAGAAATGAAAGAGAAGTAACAAGTGACACCAAAGAAATACAAAGGATGATAAAAGAATATTATAAAAAATTCTATACTAGCAAACTGGACAACCTAGAAGAAATGGATAAATTCCTAGAAACATATAATTTCCCAAAACTGAATCAGGAAGAAATAGAAAATTTGAATGGACCAATGAACAGCAATGAAATTGCATCAGTAATCAAAAAACTCCCGATGAATGAAAGTCCAGGACTAGATGGCTTCACAGGTGAATTCTGCCAAACATTTAAAGAAGAGTTAATACCTATTCTCAAAGTATTCCAAAAAAATAGAAGAGGCAAGAAAACTTTCAAACTCATTCTGAGAGGCCAGCATTACCCTGAAACCAAAACCTGATAAAGACATCACAAAAAAAGAGAACTACAGGACAATATCTCTGATGAATATAGATGAAAAAATCCTCAACAAAACATTAGCAAACTGAATCCAACAATGCATTAAAAAAATCATTCACCACAATCAAGTGGGATTATTCCTGGGATGCAAGAGTGGTTCAACATTGGCAAATCAATCAACATCATACATCACATTAAAAAGAGAAAGGATAAAAACCATATGATCGTTTCAATAGATGCAGAAAAAGCATTTGACAAAGTACAACATCCATTCATGAGAAAAACCTCAGAAAAGGATGTTTACAAGGAACATACTGCAACATAATAAAGGCTATTTAAAAAAAAGGCTACATATAAAAAGCACACAGGTAATATCATACTCAATGGGGAAAATCTGAGAACTCTTCCCCTAAGGTCAGGAACAAGACAAGGATGTCTGTTCTCACCACTTTTATTCAACATAGTATTGGAAGTCCCAGCCACAGCAATCAGAAAAGAAAAAGAAATAAAAGCCATCCAAATTGGTAAGGAAGAAGTGAAACTTTCACTATTTGCAGATGATGTGATATTATATATAGAAAACCCAAAAGACTCCTTCAAAAAATTACTAGAAATGATAAATGAATTCAGTAAGGTCACAGGATACAAGTCAATATACTGAAATCCTTTGCATTTCTATACAGTAATACTGAAGGAGCAGAAAGAGAAATTAGAAAATAATCCATTTACAATTGCAGCAAAAATAACAAAATACCCAGGAATATACTTACCCGAGGAGGTGAAAGACCTATACTCTGACAACTATAAAATACTGATGAAAGAAATTGAAGATGACACAAACAAATGGAAATATATTCCATGCTCATGGATTGGAACAACAAATATTGCTAAAATGTCTCTACTACCCAAAGCAATCTACAGATTTAATGCAATCCCTATCAAAATGCCAACAGTATTTTCCACAGAACTGGAACAAATAATCCTAAAATTTGTATGGAATCACAAAAGATCCCAAGTAGCCAAAGCAATCTTGAAAATAAAGAACAAAACTGGAGGCATCACAACCCCAGATTTCAAGATATACTACAAAGCCGTAGCATTCAGAACAGAATAGTAATGGCACAAAAATAGCCACACAGATCAATGGAACAGAATAGAAAGCTTAGAAATAAACCTACCATTATATGATCGATTAATCTTCGACAAAAGAGGCAAAAATATGCAATGGGAAAAAGATAGTCTCTTCAACAAATGGTATTGGGAAAACTGTACAGCTACTTGCAAAAGAATGAAACTGGACCACTGTCTTACACCATACATAAAAAGAAGCACAAAATGGATTATGGACTTACATGTGAGACTTGAAGCCATAAAAATCCTAGAAAAGAACACAGGCAGTAATTTCTCTGACATTGGCCATAGCACATTTTTCTAGATATGTCTCCTGAAGCAAAGGAACCAAAAGCAAAATTAAACCATTGGCATTACATAAAAATAAAAAGCTTCTGCATGGCGGGACGCCTGGGTGGCTCAGTCGGTTAAGCATCTGCCTTTGGCTCAGGTCATGATCCCAGGGTCCTGGGATCAAGTCCTGCATTGGGATCCTTGCTCAGTGGGGAACCTGCTTCTCCCTCTGCCTGCCACTCCCCCTATTTGTACTCTTGCTCTCTCTCTGGCAAGTAAGTAAATAAAATCTTAAAAAAAAAAAAAAAAAAGGGAAGAAAGAAAAAAACTTCTGCATAGCAAAGGAAACAATCAACAAAACTAAAAGACAACCTACTGAATGGGAAAAGATATTTGCAAATGACATATCCCATAAAGGGTTAATATACAAACTATATAAAGAGCTTATACAATTCAACACCCCCCCCAAATAATCAATTAAAAATGGGCAGAAGACATGAATAGACATTTTTCCTAGGAAGACATACAGGTAGCCAACAGACACATGAAAAGATGCTCAACATCACTCGTTATCAGGGAAATGCAAATCAAAACCACAGTGAGATATCACCTCACACCTGTCAGAGCAGCTAACATCAAATACACAAGAAACAACAAGTGTTGGTGAGGATGTGGAGAAAAAGGAACCCTCATGCACTGCAGGTGGGAATGCAAACTGGTGCAGACACTGTGGAAAAAAGTATGGAGATTTCTCAAGAAGTTAAAAATTGAACAACAATATGATCGAGTAATTCCACTATTATGTATTTACCCAAAGCATACAAAAACACTAATTTGAAAAAATATATGCACCCCCCTATGTTTATTGCAGCATTATTTATAATAGCCAAATTATGGAAGCAGGCTAAGGGCCCATCAATAGATGAATGGATAAAGAAGTGGTATATGTGGCTATATATAAAATGGAATATTACTCAGCCATAAAAAATGAAATCTTGCCATTTGCAACAACATGGATGGATCCAGAGGATACAATGCTAAGTGAAGTAAGTCAGATAAAGACAAATACCATATGATTTCACTTATATGTGGAATTCAAGAAACAAAACAGAGAAGCAAAAGGGGAAAAAAAGAGAGAGGGGGCAAACCTAGAAACAGAAACTGATGGTTACCAGAATGGAGGCAGGTGGGGGGATGGGTTAAATAGATGATGGGGATTAAGGAGCACCCTTGTGATGAGTACCAGGCGTTGTATGGAAGTGTTGAATCACTGTATCATACACCTGAAGCTAACATTACACTGTATGTTAACTAACTGGAATTTACATAAAAACTTTAAAAAAAAAGAGTACACTTATCATGATGAGCACTGAGTAATGTATAGAATTGTTAAATCAGTATATTGTACACAGGAAACTTATAACACTATATGTTAACTCTACTGGAATTAAAATTTTAAAATAGATAGATGATAGATTAGATAGATAGATAGATAGATACATAGATAGATAGATAGATGATAGATAACAAGTTGTCATGTAACCAGAAGCTTGAGGGCTTTCTCAAAAATGAGTAGATTTCTTCTGTTAGACCCAGTATCATCAAATCCAGGACAACTTCGAAAAGTATTAGCACAGTTGAGATTATAGATGATCTTTGGCTGAAAAATATTTACCTATGATCTATGCAATTAAAACCTGATGATTAAGCCCACCTCTGGATTTTTTTTCTTCATTATATTCAAAATATTTCTTCATTAAAAAATGTTTAAAAAAGAAACTTTTTCAAAAACTTATCTAAAACTTGATTTGTTTTGTCACAATAGATACTATTCAAGGTTTGAAGATGGCAACATGTTCTGTAAATAAAAATCTTAAAATTTGGGGGATTTTCTGGAAAGTTTTTGTGCTCTTTGTTCACTTATAATAACTTTATGCTAAATAGGTTATCAAAGTTAATTACCTTGACATGGCTTCTGTTGTGAGTTGGAAAGAGGATAAAATAGATACACTTGGGAGGACTTCAAATACTTGGAGGTACAATTTAAAAGAAATGGGGTCGATATGAATTAAGAAAGTAGATATGTTTAGAAACTGAAAATACTCAGGTGTATTGACTTACAGAAAAATCTAGGTATAAGATCTATTTAATCACACAAGTCCCAGACCATTAATTACTGTTATATGTAATTATTACAAAGAAGAGATTCTCACTTTTCCTAATACTTCGGAAATTTGCCAATAACTCTGTTTCTCCTATAATGAGAAGCCTTAGCATGTATTTATTATCAAATCTCAAAGGAAACTAAAACTAAAAATGGTTCTAATCGAAAGAAAGACTACACATGCTATTTCGTGATATTAAGTATGGTTTTCTTAAGTTTATAATCAAAGCCCATTAGAAGTCATTCAGACACTGGTGAGAGATTTCCCTAGAAAACATGAGGAATGGGGCGCTCATTCTGTTATCTCATCCTCCATCGTCCACAGAAATTTCTAAGTGGGCAGATCAGATGTGCCAGTTAATAGAGATATTACAGAAGAGATTTCCAACATGAGATTTTCAGATGGTTATGTGAACCCTGCTGCTCTGAGGTCTGAGAGGTGGGTCATATGTTCTTGCTTAAGTTCACCAGCTCAGTAGTATTTGAGCAGAAAAGACCACCTGTCAGGTGGGAAAAATATCCCAGTGGGAGGTCTACACCAGCCCAAAATGGTATCATGAAACTCATCCTTCGTTTGCCCTCTTTCTATATTTTATCAGCTGTGGGAATGTTGGAAGACGGTAGAAATAAAACATATAAGCATTTTTCTTCTTGAGCAAGCATTTTTGAGTTTGGGAGCCCTAGTTTCTTCTCACAGAGGTGACTGTGAGCTGTCAGGAACTACCTTTCAAGCAGGAACTTTAATGAACAGTGGGAATAATATCTCCATACGCAACTACAAATACTGAGAATAAAAGAGAGATAATAGCAAAAGAAGAATATTATTGAAAACATGGTTTAAAGTGGAACCTTTGCATGTTTTCCTCTTTGGGGAGGTGGTAACAATTTGTCAGAGCACAGGCACAAGCAAGCATTGTTTTTATTGTGTTCTTATGAATCTGTGATAAGGTGCCGGGGTCTGAACATATGAAAAAGCAAAGATGATAAATAGAAAGATTAATGTCCTGAGGAAAATGAAATAGTAGGTGTTTAGATGCACATGAAGGCTTTTCAATAAATTTCTTGTATCTGAAGTTTGTGATCTTTTATTTGATAAATAAAAAAGCAAGACACTGAATAATTTGATTAGACTTTGCAATATATTTACCTCATCAACAATAACCTATCAGAATTCAAAGGCTATCCAGAAGTTGAGACAGGAACAAAAGGTGTCCAACTGGTGTTTATGAGATGGTAGAAGCTAAAATTTCACCAAAAAAGCAGATGTCTGAAAGAACAGTATAGAGACTCTGCAATGTTTTCGATTTAAAACGCATTTCCTTTGGCCTTCTCAAATGAAACTTCCTATGCTCTCTTATCCTTCCCTACTTGAATTACCTCAAGAATCAAGGGCCTACTTAGTGACCTCTCTGCACCTCAATGGCTTTTTATCCTTCTTTGAAATGCCTATTTCTTGGAGGATAAAACATTTGATTCTCCCATCTGTCTTACCTGTGATTTCAGGAAGCAAACCCTGAGAACTGGTGGTGTGTGTAAGTGATTTATTAAGGGTGGGTTCCCAGGAAAAATTGTAAAGGGTAAGGAGGAAGTAGAACAGTGAAGAGGAAGAAGCTAAGCTAGGGCACAATTTTAGACAAAGGCCCAACTGCAGCATAACCAGATTTCTCAACAGCAATACTTAGTGCTAAAAGACAACAGAACAATGATTTCTGAGAGAAAATGCTTTTCAACCAAAAGTTCTTTAATAAATCAACTATCTGGGTGCCTAGGTGGCTTAGTCGGCTAAGCCTGTGACTCTTGATTTGGGCTCAGGTCTCAGGGTTGTGAGATCAAGTCCAGCATTGGGCTTTGTGCTCAGCACGGAGTTTGCTTGTCCCTCTCCCTTTGCTTCTCCCCCCGGCGCTCTCTCTCTCTCTCCCCCTTCCCACCTCAAATAAATAAATAAATAAATAAATAAATAAATAAAATCTTTATAAATCAATCAATCCAATATCAAGTTTAGCGACTATTTTCATTTCTACCAATTGGTAACCTAAAAAAGCTTAAAACAAAGAAGCAAAAAATCCTGTGGTGAGCACATCAGCTAACATTGGAACTGCTTCAGATGAGGTCTCTGGTTGTAAAGGTGTCTGGTACGGAGGTCTCTGGTGGAAAAATATACATAACCATGAACTTATAATATCTACACTTCCCGAGAACCTGCATGTTGAAAACTAACATCAGAAATGGCCCCATATCTCATTAGAAAATGTCCCTGTAGACGAAGCAGAGGAGGTACAGTCACAATAGTTACACAACAGCTGCCTGAATCTGAAGTTGACGGTGAAATCGTCCAGTAGCAGAACTCTCCTACTCCAGTCTCGAGCAACCATATATTGTCAAGGACAGACTTGTTCAACTGTCTACGGTATGACATCACCCTATTCATAGACAACTCCACCAACTGTACAGTTATGCCCAGCTAAGTCTTCAGTACATCCAGGGACAACAGATTTGCACAGCTCATGCACAGCTCATGCACAGCTCACGCACAAGGAGTGATGGTACAGCCAACTGCAGCCATGACGGCAATAGTTGCAACAGGGCAGCCTCAGCCCTTGCAGCCACCTGAAATGGTAGCAAAAATAATCTTCTGGATCTGCCACCCCCCTCTCTTCCCAATCCAAAAAGCCATTGTCTTACCTCCCAACTAAAAGACAGCCCAAGAGCCAGAAGGGAAGATTTATTACTACCATGAGTTCATAAGGCAGACTCAATGGGATCCTCCTACTTCAGAAGGCCCAGGAGATGATGCCAGCCTTGAGCATGAAGCTGAGATGAACCTAGGAGCCCCAACATATGATGACAACCCCATGACGATCTCAAAAAAGCCTAAGACAGCATAAGCAGACACCTGTAGCGAGCTGGATGAGAAAAGCAAATAACTATCCAGAGAAGAGATGGCTTAAACCCTTACCAGAAACCTGACTGCAAAATGGAAGGAATTACAACTGAAGTTTTCAAACACCTTGGTCACAAGCTGACTCATGGTGTTATGAATAAGGAGCTAATGCACTGTAAGAACCTGAGGACCTGGAGTGCAATGAGAATATGAAACACGAAACCAAGGAGTATGTTAAGAAGTACATGCATAAGACTGGGGCTGTTTACAAACCCAAAGAAGACACTGAATTAGAGTGTTTCGTGGGGCCAGGGTGGGAGGATAGGTGAGCAGGTAGGACAGACTCAGGAGAAGAAACCCTGTGGGCCCACTGCCACACCCCTCTGTCAGGGCTGTGCTACTGGTGACACATGGCCCTGGGGAATTGAGACCTGCAGATTTCAACTGAAAGCCATAGCAACGAGCTCCATGTACAACAACTGATCCGTGGTTATGAGCTGTTGGGGTGTCGTTGGAGGCCATCAGAAGGAAGGGCTTAGGGAAGGATCCTGCTGAGATCCCCAGCCCCATTTCCAAAACTGGGACTCCTCCTTGGAGGTGCTGTCCGCGCACAGACCCATGTGCATCCCCACCCATGGCCCCTCACCCTGACGATCTGTATTATATTTTAAGGTATGTGTGAATATATTGAAAAGTAATGGGTTTTTTTTCCCCCTGGTTTTGTTTGTTTTTCGTTTTGCTTTTAGCCTCTATGCGCTAGATCACAGGAAGGACTTTGTTCTCCTACAAGGTTTAACTTGTTATCATGTAAATATTCCAAAGCAGGCTGCCTTGTGGTTTCGGTCAACCTGGTGCTCTGTTGATAAGACTGATTTACTGCTTAAAATTGTTTTACATTACCTATTTTTTATTGAAATTTTTATGTAAAAAATAAAATCAGTTACAGAAATAGCCCCCTATATATGCCCCTGGAGTACCTCAAAGACACAATTGCAAAATTCCCCAGGAAAGACACATCCTCATATTAAGCACAAAGGGTTTTTACAAAACCTCTTTGACAGGCAAACCTGGCTAAATTTACAATGCACAAATACCAATCACAACTTAGTGGTTTAAAAAAATAATTTTATTATGACTATGATTCTCTGTGTTAAGAATTTCAGCATGGCATAGCAGAAATGGCTCCTCTTTAATATACAGTGACTAGAGTCTTAAAGAGACTGAGCAGCTGGGGTGTAACCCGATGGCTGGGAGTTGGAATCATGTAGCTCCAACTTCTCACACATGTCTAGTGATTGTCATGGAGAAATGAATGAGAAAACTGGCAAAACCAACAGTGGCTATTAAAAATTTCTGCTAAAAACTGCACGCTGTCACTTCTGCTCATGTTTCACTGATCAAACAAGTGAATGACAAAGCTTGATGTTAAGAGGGGACAGGGAGGTGGGATACATGCCTCCCATAGCAAGTTCCCGCAATAGGTGGGGAAGCATGATGCAATGTGCCACACGTGTTTCTGTCACAGTATGGGCTATTTCTTTCCTAACACTGAAATCCTATGACCCAATACACAGAAAAATGTTGAGAAGTTTTTTGGGTCATAAAAGTTCAGCCAAGAAGTAAACACTGTGGTGAAAATTCTTTCTCTAAGAGTTCACAACTTGACTGAGATTTTTGCTTTTAATTAGCAATTTTCCAGAATAATGCAATCTCTGATTCTGAAAATGGCCACAGGGGGTTGAGGATATGGTGGGGAAGGAAAAAGTGTGACAGTGTCCTAGGCTGCTCGAACTGCCTTAACAGAATACCACAGACTGTGGCTTAAACAATAGACATTTATTTTTCTCATAATTCTGGAGGCTGGAAAGTCCAAGATCAAGATTCTGGCAGGGATCAGTTTCTGGTAAGAACTCTCTTCCTGGCTTGCAGATGACCTCTTTATCCCTACCTGGCTTTTCCTCTGAGTAGGCACCTGTCTTAATGAATTAGGACTCCACCCTTATGACTTCATTTAACCTGATTTACCTTCTAAACACCTTATGTCCAAACACAGTCAAAATGGGGGTTAGGGCCGCAACAGCAATAAGGCATCAGTAAGAAATAAGAAGAGTATTTATGAAGGACTCAGATCAGTGCTCTAGCATAAAGACAAGAAGCTGAGAGATGAGAAGCTGTGTCCCCTAAAGTATACCTGAGAATGTAAAGATTTTTGTAAGTCGAAAATGCCTCTCAGTACCACACCACCATTTTAAAAGGAACATGCAGAGTAGGAAGGTACCTAGGCCTAGCCTAGGGTTCTTGACATACCATGGCCACTCGCCAGTCAGTTCATTTCTTGCTTCCATTGCTTCTTTATGAATGAAATGGAAATAAAATATAAGACTGCATCAGGGCAATCATTTTTCACTCAGTACATGTGAACTCATGTCAAGCTGCCATATCAAAGAGCTGAGAAAGGAAACATTAATATGTAAAAATAAAGGTTAAAATAGAAAAATGTTATGAAAATATTAACATTAATATGTAAAAATAAAGGTTAAAATAGAAAAATGCTATGAAAATATTAACTGCCTATGGGATTATGGTCTACATGAAAGCATTTCTTTGTAGCCTTACCCTTTTACTTGTCTTTCATATGTATTTTCTTCAGCTCCAAAATATAAAGTGAACTTATCTATCCTCTCTCCTGAGTAATTAGCCTTTAAAATATATGCAGCAAGTTGGAAATATGTGTAGTTCATTTGAAGTGGTTAGTACTCCAGAATTCTATCCTTCATCCTACACTATATTACTTTTATTTGGGCAATACTTCACTTTGTAAAATTTAAGCCAACGTTCATATTCGGTTCTGAGATTTCTATGGAAGAATAAAACAGAAAAAGTGCTTATGCAAAGATCTTTTCTCTAGGTCACTCCACCCTATGATTGTCTTGTCATCTAGATGAGGGACATTTCACTGCAAGAAATAAAATCCCCACTCTCGCTTTATAACTCTCCCCAGTGACCAGTTGCCCCTGTGGTGTCCTTCACACGTAAGCCTTAGCACTGACAATCTGGTCACTTCTTGGGAGTCCATAAAGCCCCCAGGACAGAGAAAGATGCCTGGCACTATTCCAGTTCACATAATTGCACTCTTCTTACTTAACATTCTCCTATATTTTCAATTAAATGTAACACTTCAGTCTATCAAATCCCTATGTGCCAGCATACGGTTGCTATGTTTCAGGTTTGTTCTTCACCTTCGTGACAGGCAAAGTTTGCAAAGTCTGTGAATTTATAGCCTTGAAGATCCTATGTAAATGCAAACTATAATCAGTTCCATCACGGATCTGACTTTGACCATTTATGAAGGATCTACAGACCCTCAGTATCTCACCCATAATTTTGGTAATTTGCCCAGAACTGTATTTGGGCATTGTCCAAAATTTTGTTGTCAAGTGACCTTTGCTGTTTAATGGAAAAGATAAAAATTTTTATACCAAAGAAACAGAATTTGAATGGATTGGTGGCAACAGCCAGTGAAAGCACATCACATAACACTGGAAGAAGCCATAAAGCTCCATAAAGGCCACCTGCTTTCTAGGTAATTATGCCAGATAACAAAAGTCAGACTAACTCATTGGTGAATTACTCTTACATGTTTTCAGTTCAAAGAAAATAACTGTGGCTCGAAAATAAAAATCTCAGCAATGGATTTCTGGTTTCATAGAATAACAGCTTTTAATCACATAACTACCTTTATATAGATATCTTACGCTTCATTTTGAACATCTACACTTTAAAATCCATAGCAACCCTTTGTTCAACTTAATTCTCCCAACAACCTTTTGTAGTGATCTGTGGATCGTCACTGACTACAGCTGCTAGCCCTGATTTTGCAGTGATACTTAGTCTGTAACCAAATAAGTAGAATGAAAATATACCATTTTATTTTGTCCTTTGTCATGTCTGAAATCTCCTTCCAGTTAAATCATAAAGTCCTTAGGCTTATATCTATACTTTCTAGTGCTTAATGGTATTTAGGGCACAAGGCACACATTACATGAATGCTTACAGATGAGAACTGTCCGGCCTTGGGAGTTAACTGATTTGAGTCCTCATAGTCAGGTAGTGTACATACCAAATCTAACTGTAAGGTTTTCTGACTCAGTGTACAGTCAGCTTTTCTCTTCATTGCAGAATTACTCCCTAGAGAGAAGATTTGCCCTAAGCATCCTCAGCTGTCCTTTGGCCCACCTTTCTGCGTGGGATATGTCATGAGGTAGAACATGCCATTTCAACCCATAACAGCTTTATGATCTGAGAATGAATCAGTTGTGTTTTTTTGTTTTTTGTTTTTTGTTTTTAAATTTGGGGTAAGTGGTAAATCCTATTAGTCCAGAAATCCACAGCGTCAGTAAGGGTTTTTCTGGCTGGCTAGGAAATCCACTTAAATCTAGACGTGGGGGGCGCCTGGGTGGCTCAGTTGGTTAAGCGACTGCCTTCGGCTCAGGTCATGATCCTGGAGTCCTGGGATCGAGTCCCACATCGGGCTCCCTGCTCGGCGGGGAGTCTGCTTCTCCCTCTAACCCTACCCCCTCTTGCGCTCTCTCTCTCAGTCTCTCTCTCTCTCAAATAAATAAAAAATAAAATCTTTAAAAATAAATAAATAAATCTAGACGTGGAACAAAAGCATGTTTAGGTTTTAGGCAGAATATAATCAGTAACACTGCAAACTTTATAACGCTCTAGTCCCTGGGTCAGTTTCTAGACTGCAAGCAACATCTCTTTACATAGGACAGTGCCTGGAAAAAGAGTAAGTGATCAATACATGTTTAGTGATTTCAGCTGCATTGTTTTGTAGTATACAAACTTTCAAATATGCTTATATAGCTATTTAAGGAGATGTAATATAAAAATAATAGAGAGGATGTGGGAACTTGAGTATCTCCACTTAGGAAGACCATGGGGATACTGCAATTTCAGAGAAAATGATTTAGTGGCAGCTGGAACTATGAAGAGCTTATGGGGGAAAAAAAAGGATGGGGAAGTTAGTTTACAAAGGACCTCCTTGGGGATGCATTCTTGAGGCATGAGTATGCAGCAGATTAGAAAAGATAGTAGCTTTTAGGTATCAAAGCCTAGACCAAGCATCTCACATACATTACTTGGTGCCGTCCTTGAAGCAATCCCAGGAAATAAATACTGCTATTTCAGAAAAAAAAAAAAAAAAATCACAAACAGGTCTGTCTTACCTCAAAATACTCCACCTTACAGTTTATCCTGGTGATAATGAAATACAAGTCAATATGAAGATAAGAGTATAGGAGAATGTTGTTGAATGGAGGAGCCTGAAGGATGACTTATAAAGGAGATAACTGAGATGGAATGCCACCCAGGATTAAATACCTTCCGAGCTTCAAATGGCTCAGCTCAAAGCTCCAGATGTGCGAAGACTGAAACTCTGGAACATTTGTCCAGGGATCACCCCTTTGAATGCTGTTGAATTTCTCTGGTTTTCCTTAACACACCCCTCCCCAGCTGGAAGTGAATGGGGAAAACTAACTTGAGGAAGTCCAAGCTGGAAGCTAGGAAGCTTTGGGTTTCAAGTCTTGTATTGTGAGAAGCTTAAAAAGACCCAAACTCCGAAGATTGCTCATCTGTGACACAGAAAGGGATGTTAATCTCTGGCTGCAACCTCCCAGTCAGTGGTTCTAACTGATTGTGCTTTAACCCTTAGGTCACCTATAGAATTAAAAATAAATGCTGTTATCTGGACTTCAGTCTCAAGGATTCCAATGTTCACTGTCCAAAGTCTACTACTACTTACCTAGAATTCAATTTTAGTTAGTTAGCTGTTGTTGTTGCTTTAAACTCCCCTTGGTGATTAGCATTGGAAGCTAAGTTTGAGAACAACTGATAATCCTTTCCCTCATCATGAAAGGAGGAGGAAAGTTTATATCTTACAAACAAAAAAACAGCATGAAGATAGTCATCAAAGTATAGAATCTGAAACTTTGATAATTTTAAATAGACTTAAGCTACATTAAAAACTAAAAAAAAAAAAAACAGAAGAAACAATTCCATATTGCAAAGAACCACATGAGAATAAGCATCACAATTTAGAAAAGGAACTAGATCTATATGGTGTATTTGAGCTGAAAATTCTAATTTGGGACAAAAAGATAAGCAGTTTCCCTAACCTATAAAGTCTGAAGAATTAGACAAAGTTAAAAGTGAAGGCACATAAGCACAGTAGAAAAATCTGTTCTTCTAAAATAATTTTTTTCCTTTGTTTTCTTGTATTTTTTGATTAGGAAAATTTTAATCTTTTTATTAAGTATTATGATAACAGAAATTGTAAAAAAAAAAACTGCTAAAGGAGTACTTGTCACTAAAAAGACAGAGAAAGGGACTTAGCAACTAGTCTGATATAAGCAAATTAATTTTCAAAACATACACTTATTTTTACTGTACATCAAACCATTAGAAGTTTAAAATGATATATTGTTAATAAAATATAGAAGGCACATTCTAGTCATTCAACCTCTACATATTTTAGCAAGGTTTGTATGTTTTTTGTTGTTGTTTGTTTGTTGCATTGCAATAAGAAATAATTAGGGTGCCTGGGTGGCTCAGTCGGTTAAGTGGCTGCCTTCGGCTCAGGTCATGATCTCAGGGTCCTGGGATTGAGCCCCATGTCAGGCTTCCCTGCTCAGTGGGGAGCCTGCTCTCTCTCTCCCTCTGACCTCTCCCCCACCCCAGCTCATGCTTTCTCTCTCTCTCTCTCAAATAAATGAAGAAAATCTTAAAAAAAAAAAAAAAAGGAATAATTAGATTTTGCATTCTGCAAAAATTATCACAGTTTACCTGTTTGGTTTTTGGAAGTTAAATTTTGGGAAATCACTCAGAGCACAAGAAATATGGAGGCCTTTGTAATAAATACTTCTATTTCCAACCATATTAAAGTCAGTGCAGCTCTGGAAATTAATATGCTCTGCCTGATGAGAGAAAGCTCAACCAAGATGTGCGCAGACACATGGCTTTGTTCACTGTGAGAAGCTCTACTAACCAAGCATTGGCCAGCTTTATTAATTCTCCCTGACTGTTGGGTCTTCCTGATTGTTTATTTGTTACCATTAGCAGAGTTATTTTATAAATTCTCTCAATGCTGCCATATGGTGCTGCCTACCATCAGTCAGGAGTGGACCAGAGCAGCCAGCAGAGGAAATTGAATTATGGCAGAATTGAGGAAGAGGGTAGCTATTTCCTTCTTACTGAAATGCAATTTGTTCTTTTCAGCTGGTGATATGGAATTAGGAAGAACTGCTCCATGAAATAATTGTGGTACCATCCAAATGGACAGAACTTCACTGCTAACTCTCTACAGAAGTTAAAGAATGAAACATCTCATAGCTTTTGTGCCAAAATTATACTAGTCATGTCGAATGTGTTTCTTTATAATTCAATCCCACATGGTAAATCATCTACACATATTTTCTTTTTGAGTAGTTTTCTGAGTAAAAATTTAGACAGTCAGATTGTTTTATTGTTGCTGATTATTTTAATAAGAAACTAGCACAATTAAAATTTCTCCCTATAGTCAAGAGAAATCTATTGAAAGATCTTCAATAGCATCCATGATTACATAAGAAATTTTTTTGACAATGCTAAAATTATACCAATAGTATTTGAAAAAAAAAAATGGTTGCAAGGTAGAATTAATCAGAAAGTCAAAAAATAAACCCCATGTCTATCTCAATATACAACATGTTTCTACTGAATTTTAAATTTTGGATATCTAGAGAAAAAAAACTGTAGAAAGAGGTTAGGTTTTAGTCCTTATTCTGCCTTAAACTTGGGGTATTCTATTAGCCAAGTTACATAGTCCATCTACCTCAGTTTGTTCCTTCAATTAGTCAATATTTACTGTGTGCCTAATAAGGCCAAAAGAGAGAATAGCAGGTGCTCTGAGGAGGGGAGTGTATGTTTGATAAACATCACGGAGGCAAGTTTGTGGATTGAGGGGAGCAATCAAAGGGAAATGACAAGAGAAAAGAACAAGAGGTAACAAGTACACCAAATTGGGCTTTTACTCTGAATAAGGAGGGAAGATACTGGACTGATGGAACAGAAAGATGACTTCATTTATAAGGTGCATCTCTGGTTACAATGTGGAAAATAGCAGCAAAGGAGGAATAAGACAAAGGGGCATGGAAACAAGTTAGGCTCTATTTCAAGGGAATAGAAGAAATTGTGGTAGCTTGCTCCAGAGTAGTAGCAGCACAAGCAGAAGAAAAGAGATAGACTTGAGGTGTATTCTGAAGAATTTGTAGATGGATTGGGTAGGTAGTGAGGAAAAGAGGAAAGTCAAGGCTACTTCCTAGGCTTCTGGTGTTGGGAGCTGGAAGTGTTGAATTACCATTTTTGAGAAGATAAGATGAGAGAAGGAGGTCTGAGAGCAACATCAGGACTTTGGTTTTAAACATATTAATTTATGAGATGTTTATTATACATCCAAATGAATCTTTTGGATAGTCAGCTTCATATAAGCCTGGAACTTAGAGAGCTGTCTGGCTTTGAGATATAAATTTGGGAGCCATCAGTTTGTAAATAGAATTTATAGCCATGAAACAGGATGATAAAATTTAGAGAGTAAATATAGGGAAGAAGTTCAAGAAATAAGCCATGAAACCTTCCAAGAGTAAAAGTCAGGAGAGCAGAGATCAGCAAAGAGGACCCAGTAGGAATAAATGGTGAGGTGGGGTAAAAGCTTATAGAATAATGTCTTGAGGGCCAAGTGAAGGAAGTATATCAAGAAAAAAGAGGCTGATCAATTAATTACTGCAAATTCTGATAACTGATGAGTACCATGAGGTCAGGGATTAGACTACACTAGCCTGGATTAGATTTGTTGTGGCAATTTTGAGGTTACTAGTGACTAGGCAAAAACTGTTTCAATGGACTGGTAAAGACAAAAGTTTGATTAGACTAAATTCAAAGGAAAATGAGAGAGGAGGAAGTAGAGGAGAATATAGATTACCTTTTGAGGAATTTACCTCCACAGAGAAGTAGAGAAATGGGAGCAAGTGATGGAGATCGTTCTGGGCTGATGAGAGGGGCATGGGTTGCTTTTTTTTAAGTGTAGGATATTTGTATGCTGGGAGGAAAAAGGCACTGTTGAATCAAGAGAAAGATGGAAGAATTATTGGAGCAATGTCGTTGAGTAGATGAAAGTAGATGACTCCTACTATACATGCGTAGGCATAAATCATTGTGAATAGCATTGACCATTTGTTCAAGGTAATAATAGGGAAGACGGTGTGTATGTGCTTAGATGTCTGAGGGTAGACAACTGTGGTGATAAAAGCTTACCAAAGTTATCTTCTTATTGTTCAAATTTTCTCAATAATCTAGAAAACAAAGCCATCAGCTGGTAATGAAGAGAATAACTGGCAGAAGGTATGGGGAGAAAGGAAAATATTTAAATATTAAAGACCATAATACTCAAAGTATAGAATTTATAGGGCTGTATACTGCAAAGGAGGAGCTTTCAGGGAAAGACCTCTATGATATGCATAGGAGGCTTCTTGAATCTTTCATCGGTATCAATCTGTATATATGTAAAGTAAAATTCCATTATGCTGAATGAAGGACAACTTTCAAGGGAAGAACAATTGTAGGAGAGCTATAAGTTGAATAATTAGCAGAATACACTAAAAGCCAATGAGTATTCAAATTCTCACTAGCCAGCATGGAGCAATCCCACCGAATGCAAGATGACTGCAGCTGAATCCACAGGAAGGCCACGCCTTAGCTGTGGGGCTAAATTAGCCCAGTGTAAAGGTTATAACAGATCATCTTTTAATAACTTAAAAAATGTTAAAAGGATCAAATTTACCCACAAATAACCAAACTAAATGCAAAAACAAAGTCTAAGACTCTTTAAAGGAAAACAACAAACCACACACTCAACAATATAAAGTACACAATGGCACTACACCAATAAAAAAAATACCAGAAGTGCAAAAACAAATAAACGAACATGAACCATAAACGTCAGGGGGGAAAAAAACATCAGAGAGATCCAGAAAGGACAGAAATAATGAATGAAGGCAAAGAGGAAACAAGAACTAAATAATAAATGAGATAAATAGAAAACAAAGACTAAGATGGTAGATTTAAACCTCAAAATACCAATAATTACATTGAAAGTAAATAATCTAAATACATCAATTGAAAGGTAGGTCCTATAAGGTCGGATAAAGACAAAACAGAAAACTTTGCCATCTAAAAAGAGATACATCTTAAATAAAGAAGACAAAGAGGAGTTAAAAATAAAATATTAGAAACAGATACACCGTGCACATAATAATCAAAAGAAATCTGAGTGGTGAGATAAATATCAGAGAGTAGACTTTAGGACAAGGAATAAGGCCAGGAATAGAGAGGGATATTCCATAATGAAAACAGGATCAATTCATGCAGAAGACATTATAATCCTAAATGTTCAAAATGCATGAAGCAAAAACTGAAAGAACTGACAGAAGAAATAAATCTACAATTGTGGTTGGAGATATTAGCGCTCCTTTCAATAGCTTAATACTGATAAAATTAAGTAGACAAAAATAAGTAAGGGGAGAGAAAACATGAATTATACCATCCACCAACTGAACCTAACTTGCCTTTATGAAACACCTACCCACTACAGTGGGTGGTATAGTGTCCCCCCAAAAATCCATATCCCCCTAGAACTTCAAAATGTAAAATTATTTGGAATAATGGCTTCTGCAGATGTAATTAAGATAAGGATCTTGAGGTGATATCATCCTGGATCAGGGGAGGGCTTAAATCCAATGACACCGTCCTTATAAAGACTATAAGGAGAAGATACAGAGAATAAGATGATATATAGAGGCATGAGGTGGAAAGATGCTTCTAAAAACCAAAGAATACCACAGATTGTTGGCAACCACCAAAAACTAGAAGAGAGGCATGGAATGGATTCTCCCTCAGAGCCTCCAGAAGGAACAAATCCTGGCAACAATTGGCTTTAGAGTTCTGATCTCCTGAATGGTGAGAAAATAAATTTGTTGCTTTAAGGCACCCAGTTTGTGGTAATTTATTACATCTGCCCTGAGAAACTAATATCCAATGACAGTGTTATACACATTCTTTCCAAGTGCACACAGACCTTTTAACAAAAATGAAAAGTCTTGATAATTCAAAAATATTCAATTGTATAGGGAATCTGCTCAGACTACAAGATTAAATCAGAAGTTAGTTACAGAAAGATATTTTGAAAATTGCAAATATTTTAAAATTTAAACAGAAAACTAAATAAATCATAGATCAAGGAAGAAATTACATGGTTAATTAGAAAATATCTTCAAATGAGTAAAATTAAAACCCAACATATCAAAGTCTGTGGAGGCAGTTACAACTGTGATTAGAGTTACATGTTTTGTTTTAAATATTCCTATAAGAAAATAAGAAAGATTTAAAATCAATAATTCAAGAATCCATTGCTTTTCTAGCTTTTGCTAGAAAAATATGAGCAAATTAAATCCAAAGGAGAAAAAATTAAAATAAGAGAAGTTAATGAAAAACAGAAAACACAAAGAAAACAATAGGGAAAAAAAATCTATAAAACCAAAATGTAGTTCTCTGAAAAGATTAAAAACATTTATACATCTGCAGTTAGAATCATCAAGAAAAGAACCAAGACACAATTCACTAATATCAAAAATAAAAAGAGATTTACAGATCCAATAGACAGTACCAGGATAATGAAAAACTGTAATAAACAATTAATGTCAATAAATTCAGCAATCTACAGGAGACTGACAAACTACTTACAAGACATAAATTACCAAAACTGACTCAAAAATAAAATAAAAAATCTAAATGGCTGTATAATTTATCACCAAAATTGATTTTGTAATGAAAAACTGCACGTAAAGAAAACGAAAACCCCATACCCTTATGAGTTCTGTAAACCTTGCTAAGAATATATAATATAAATCCCACACAAAGTCTTATAAGTCTCAGCATGTACCTGGACATCGTATAGTTCAATCATAATATAGAAAACTACTCAGCAATAAAAATGAACAAACTAATTGTGCAGAAAGATGGATGCATCTACAAGTATTATATTGAGTGAAAGAAGTCAGATCCAAAGGAGAATATACTAAGATTTTATATATGAAACTTTAGAAATGAGACAGAAAAAAATCAGAACTTAATAATTAGCAATTCGTTTAAAATTTTAAAAATCTGTGAATTGATGGAAATCGTATTAATTTTCCATCTGTTTACATTTTTTATTTCTTCCTAAGATCTATTTCTTTACATTAAAATACCCCTACTTTTGTTATGACATTCCATTCCCAATTAGTGACTGTCTTTCTCTTTCTCTTTCTATACAGAGTTCTAACTATAGAAACTGACCTATTTTTAAGTAAGTTAAACCATTGTCACGTACATGGAAAAAATATATCAAATGATGAGAAATGTTGTATTTAAGAAATAACTCGGTTATTCAGCTTTAATTAAGCATTAACTTAGATTTTAATCCCATATGTCTTTATACTGTGTATATATCTCTATGTGTGTGATAAGGATATAATTACTTTATTTTTAAAGATTTAAGTGAAGCTTTTTCCATATATACTATTTTTCTGCCCATTTGCTATTCTTCTCAGATGTCTTATTTGCTTACATGATACCTACATTTGAGAAATAACATATGACTTCTATATCATAATAAAATAACCTTTTTTACCTTTGGCCATATTTTTCTAATAGGTAAGTAAGAATAGATGTGAATATTTCAATTCAATTTAAGTTTGTTTAGTAAGCAGAAATTTAAAAGACTGTAACATCTCTTCAATAGATCATGGAGTTGAAAAGAAAAGTTGGCATTATGTTCTGAGTTATTTAGGTCTCATTAAATACGGAAAAATCGGAAGAATCTTATTTAATCTAAAAAGGAGTTCAGACACTGTTCATGTATTCATTCTTGCACCTAGAGAGGCTAAAAATTTCTTTTAGAATAGGTTTTCTACTCATTTTTCATATTGATTGTCTCCAGACCCTGACAGAATTAAAAGTTATGGAGTTTCACCTATACATACACTTTAAAACAATGTATCCAAGTTTTGCTGAGCTTTGGAAAGTATGCTGAAGGTTTATTTTGTGTTCAGGGCAAAGGTTGACTTCTTTCTTATTACAAACTATTTTGCTACCTCAATCTTTCCATGAAACAAGAGACCTAAATTCCCTTCAGAAAGTCATAGTCTTGCACGGATACAGAATTACAAGTGAAGCAAGCAGGCCCCAGGAAAAATAAAACTTAATAGCAAGTGACCTTATTTGCATGCACATCCTATCAAACAATACTTGCCTAGGCTTGATGGCTTAGTAAGAAAATAATTTTTCCCTAAATTTTGACAGTATGTTCTTGATTCTTTCCTAATCTCACGTGTTAAAATATCTTCTACTGGGGGGATCCTAAGCAAATACAGTATTTACATTAAAAGACAGAAGTATCTATGATGCGTTTCACATATGCAAATCTGCTAAACATCATAATAAAGGATGGCTTAAAATGTGGTAAGCCCTGACCTCTAACAGTAGATAATATAAAGACAATAGTCCAGGAAGACTATGATCATTCCTCTTCAGGATTCACAAGTAAGAAAATAAGTGATCAGCATTAATTGTGAATAATATAAGCATTCCCCCCAAAAGACAGGAGAAATAAAAGAAATAAGCATATGTTTACACTTACTGAAGCTTGCAAAAAAATATCTGATTAGCATGCATTATTAAGCATGCAAAAAATAAAAATAACCACATTTTCTGAGAGGATCCAGGTTATATTTAAGAATTCTTGTTTGGAATCATTATTGATACACTCATCTGCCTCTACCTTAAATAAGAGATCAATGCTAATAATTGATATAAGTAAACTTCAGATAATATTTTTACCTTGCATGAATGAAAGCTCATAAAATTCCACATATTTTTCTATAGAAAGCTCAATTATCTTCTTTTGAACTTTTAAAAAATTTATCAATGACTGACTTTAATAAAGAAAATAAGACTTGAATCCATATCAATAAATAATACATATTTGACTGAATAAATGTGTGTATTGTTCATATGCCTGTTTGCAAGGAAAACACTTTACAGAGAAGAATATAATACACACTTTTGTCATCTATCATCCAATTATTTTATTATTAATTCAGTAAGTATATTTTTAAATGAATATTAATGTCATCTCAATTAATCATGTCTTCCTGATGCATTACCAACATCTGAGTGCTTGTTTCTATGGAAAATACCAATATTTGAGTACCTGTTCTATAGAAAGTACTTACTGGAGGCAAGATATGAAGATAGTTGGGGAATATGTCTACACTCAAAATTCATAGTATAATGAACCTTACTAAATTTGAAATATTAGAAAGAATTAAACAATTTCAATCTCTAAAAAGAAAATATATTAAGACTTCTTATTTATCTTTCCAAAGTCTTTTGAGAGATAATCCATATTTTAATGTATTTGCTAAATGTTATTTTAAGTTAATATTCCTATTAAAGCAATACATCCTCATAATTTAAAATCCTATGGGCTCAAAAGCCAATGGTTTCCTTCTCTACTGCTCACCTTCTGTTACTCTTACTTGAAGAACTACTGTTAATTGTTTACATGTTTTCATTTTTCTGATGGCTACTTTCAGATATCTAAATAATATGCTCCTACAGCTGTCTGGATGTTCTATTACTATAGACCCTTGACAAAATTAAGATGTTAGGAAATATATCTTTTCTGTCATCCTTTTACATCAGGGACAGAACTTATTTTCTGCTGCATAATCATAATTAGAACTTCTCTGTTCATTAGTTGGTTTTAAATGTTGAAAACTCAGTAAGCCAAACTATGTATTCCTGTGACTTTACAATTATTGTTTAATATACTGTCAAGCAGTCTGCTATATGATTACATTTCCTTTTTGAACAATTTTTTTTAGTATTTTGTATTTCTGGTCTTATCATATATATAATGAGTTAAATAACCTAGTTATACTACATTTTATATGGGTTATTTTTAATATTTGTTTTTCTCCAAAAATTAGCATCTCAAATTTTGCTGATCATGAGATATTTTTTTTCTTTAAGTTTATTTCTGTTCTCTTAATTATCTCTGTCTGTACTGGTTTTCAGATTATCTTGATCTTTATTTCTTCTTCAAATATTTCATAGATTTTTAAAATTCATCCATATTTAAGAATGAGGCAATAGAAAGGCTGCTGGGATCTCTTGGCATCTCAGTTGTTGACTGGCAGGAAAGGCTTAAGAATAGGTGTTGGGCAGCTAATCCCAGAGGCTTTAATTTACAGCACAAATACCCACACTAGCTGAAGTGTCATGTCATAATTACTTATTTTTTTAGAATTTAAATTCCAGTTAGCTAACACACAGTGTAGTATTAGTTTCAGTTGATTGCTTATATTTTTGTCAGAAATATCTTTTTAAATATGTGTTTATTTGAATTATTATTAATCATTTGCCTGTAAATATCTAGCTTTTATTCTTTTCATACACAGTATTTGGAAAGTCAACTACTTTGTGCTGGTATCCTCAGTTAGTCTTCTGTTTCTTGCCTAACTTGTCACTGCTGCCTTCCATTATCCATCTGAATCAGGAGCCCATCTTGATTTTGCTAAGCAGACCCCATATTCCAGTTGCAATTTCTCTCCTCAATTTCCTCCATCACTACTCTTCCATATGCCTTCTGTTGTTCTATTGCTACACTTTAAAGCCTCTTTTTTTTTCATCGTAATGTAGTTTCAGGTAGGAGAGACTATAAATTTTTGTTCTGCCAATGACCACTTGGGTGATCCAGACCAAGGCATATAACTTACCCAGGTTTCTAATTTTCCATCTATAAAATGGAAGGGGATTCAGGCATTTGGCTTAATTAGCATTCCCCTCACTATGTTCCACAGAATACTTGTTCCATTAAGTATTAATAGATATTTTATGATTAAATAATAGATGTAGCATAATATATCTATCACTAGTGATTTACATATACTTTAGTATAATAAAATCTGGGAAAAATCCAGCAAAGGAATTTGTTTAACATTTAGTAACCCAGCATTACTCACTGTGGAAATCTATAATTAAGGGAAAACCTATAATATCTCTGAGAATTAATTGTCTTTACTAATTTCATTTATAATGATTCTATGAAATCTTAGGAAAAATGTACGTGACAAAAGTCTTGGAGTGACAAAAGTCTTGGAATGACAAAAGTGGAAAATCTTCACAGCATATTTGATTGTTTAGAAATTCCTATAAAAAAAACGGGAAAAAGGATCAATTGACAGAGTACTAAAAAGGAAAGGCATCATGAATGGAGTCAATTTTCTGTTGACATGTGTAAAACACCAAGACTTCTTACAAATAAAGTCGAAAGTTTAGGCTCTGGTAAACATTCCTGGTCATTGTGCAAATCTGTACTTTATAATACTTTAACAAGATGACTCAATTATTCCAATGCTTAGAGGAAAGTAAGGCAATCAAAACTCTCCAAAAAACACTGTATGAATAGTTTAAATAATGATAGAATACTGATTTTCTTGGCATTTTCAACTTACAGAATATTGTGACTGTGCCTCCTAAAAATATTGTATATTCAACTATGAAATTCAATGCTGGGCTTTAAAACCTGAAATGAAAATCTTAAATAAGAGATAGTTTTCTAAGACTGGGAAACATAGAGTTAATTCTAGGCTTCTCTCCTTATTTCTGTTTCCTCTGTAGACTTGCACTTGATGTCACATTGTCTCCCCTATTCTGTGAAGCCTTTCTCAGCTTATGCACATTGACAGAGAAATCACTTTTCTAAACTCTTACAGTATCTGTAACTTTTGCCACGCAATTTAGCACTTGATTATGGTGATTTTCTATTGTTTTATTTATTGGTTCAATGTTTATTTTCTTATCCTCCCTATTTAAGCTGTGGTTTCTTAAAAGGATGGCACCTACATAGTGAACAACCCATTATAATCACCCAAAATGTTTGTTGGTTGATATGAATATAAAAGTGAGAATCAAGAGTTGTTTTTAAGCCAAAATATTAATCATAGGAAATAAAAACCTAAATTATAATTATGGAACTTTTAGAGAATACAGAAATTGATCAATAATCTTGACCTGTCTTTGTTAATAATTCAATGAACATGTAATAAAAGCCCAGCTTTCCACCCAACAAACTGCACTGATACACTTACAACCTAACTGAGATATACTTTGGCAATATTCACAGAACCTTGGAACATAATCTTGCAATCCCCACTTTAAGATCCATGGCTACACAAATGAATAAAAACAATAAAAATATAAGTCCTCTACAATTTTTCAGACATCAAATAAAGCCAGTAATTACCTAATGAAGCAATATAAATAGAAATATAACATTGCTGTAAATAGAATACATTTCATGCTTTGGGAATTGGCTTTCATTACTTAATTGTCAAATATCATACAACCATGTATTGATACTTTCAGCCATTTGGCATATGTAATTGACATGATTCTATAGAGTATCTTTCAATGTAATTATATATAGTCCACACTTTTTTTGTGTAACTGAAAATATCACTCTTGATTAAGTGGGAAAATTAATAAAGACAATTCAAATATAATGGCAATGATACAAAGTTTTGCCAGATAAATCAACAACTATTATGTAACATACCTAACTAAATACTGTGTAGGATTAAAATTTAATAACCTTACCTACCTAACCTAATCTCAAAAAATAAATAGAATACAATAAATAAAAAGCATAAATAAATGTACTATATCAATTTTAATTTATAACTAGCTTTTAACATAAAAATAATAGAAGAAAGCCAAGGAGAAAGATGATGGGAAATGCTTTGTAAAAAGATAAACTGGATACACTAGACTTTGAAAAGGCATAAAGAACCTGGAGTATATTCTTCAGGATAATTTTTTCATTTATTCAACAAGTACTGAACGCACTCCTACTATGAACCAGAGATATTTTTAATAGTAACAAGTCTTCAACTTTTAAGACTAGATATGGTTCATTAAACTTTGCAAAATCACTAAATTCTACATAGTGATGAGTTTAGGTAATACTATGCTTGATCTAAAAGTACACGTGAATTTAAAGTAATAAAATAGAGTTTTGATTATGGCTTGTAAAATAACTCCAAAGAAATTTTTTTTAAGTGCTACATTGTCTTACTTGGTTGCAGTAGTTTTTAAAAGAAAAGGATAATTTAGATTGAAAAACACAATCCTAGATGAAAAATAATTATTCTTCATAAATTATAGCCACACTAAAGATCCAAAGGCTGAAAACAGTATGAACCAATGTCTAAGATAAGCCAAGGTCAAGACTGAAAATGTCACAGATCATTTAGACATAGCTTGTTTCTTTTACTTCATTGATTAAGATAATTATCAATATTCCATACCTCATACATCTAGTATGATGCTTAAGTAGATCAGACCTATTAAATAATTTGTGTTTTGAAGATAAATTTGCTCAACTCAGTATGAAATATATGTACTGCCAGGAATTAATTAGCTTGATTACTGTTTTCTGAAGTATATTCCTAGGAATCTTAGTCCAAAAAAAAATGTTCCTATAGTCAAAATAAATTTCAGGCGACAGACTTAGATGTGCAAAGAATGCAATTTCCTATACTTTTCTTTTACTAAGCATAATTTCTAATTTGAGTCTCCATTTCAGCTGGTTGCAGAAATACAATTTCAGTCACCCAAGGCTCCTCGGGGACAGGAGGACTCTTGTCTGGGTTGTCACCGCCTACCCTAGGTGGCATCTTTTGAGGTGTGCCTTTCTGTTTCTGACGTTCAATGATTAGGCCAGGCAGGCCACCCCCACACTGCCTCATTAGGTCTTGTTCGGGGCTCTCAGTGCTGGGTCCATGCTGATTCATACTCATGTAAGAAACATTCTTCTGCTGAACTTTCAAGGAGCTAGGACACAGATTCTCTTTGCTTTTACTTCTTAGCTCTCTGTTTCCCCTACAACACTCCTCTCTATCTAGTTCAAAAAAAACAAACTATAGTGAGTCTTTGAAGAGGATATATAATCATGATAGCAGTCTAAACATTCTGAATCCAAACCCTTTTCAATTTGGCATTCTTCAAATTTATTACAGGACACTTTAAAACAAACAAACAAACTATTAGCATTCACCTGAGCCAATGTTCCCTGGAACATGGCTTGAGAAACACCTGCGTTCACCCTTGAAATAAACTGGTAGCAGTAAAAATGCTATTAAAACTTTCTGTCATTGTTTGGAAATAAGGAAGAAAACTTATTTTGGTTTAAACGAAGTCACTAAATTGTTTTGACATGTAATCATATCTATTTTAAAATTCTGTTCGGTTATTTTATAAATGTTTTATTTTTGAAAGAAATATTTAAAATAGCTACTCAGTGAACAGCATAGGACATTTTATCCTAAATCTAAATTATGTAATTTTGAAATAGTTTCCTTGTTTCAGGGAAATATCTACAGTCTTCACCATGAATCTGACACCATTAATAGATAATGAATTTCCTTAGTAACATTCCCTAGATAAAGAGCAGTTGGCCTGCCGTGTAATGCCATGTGTAGGAGTTTCATTAGGCTTATATAAGGCCTCACTAGTTAGATCTCTAAAACCTAAGACCTTTTCAAGATTTCTCCTTTTCAGATCTAGTCCACAGTTAGACAACTATTTTAATTTACACATTTTAATTTACAATGCACATTATTAATGCATTTGTAAATTTTCTAACAAAAATTTAAAAATAGATAAGTATGTTATCATTAAAAAGTATTCCTACATGTTATAAAATCAGCATCTTGTTTAATTTTATGTAATAATGAATGTTCCTTGGGAAACAGTATATAAACTTATGATTGATGATATAATTACCTTATGAATTTTGCTCTGCATTCATGAGCAAAATAAGTTATGTATATTAAAATTTCAGTTTCATCTATCAATTCGAAATTTTCCTGATTTATCTAAAGGCTTTTTAAAAGCGGTCCATATTGTAAGTGTGGTAAAGGTAAATCATGATAATGAGGTGAGTGAGGCTGCCTTTATTTGTCTTCTGATAGTCAATGACCTTTGAATATGTTAATATTTGATTCTTTAGGACTGAGAATCTCTGCACCAAAAAAAAATAAAGATTAGTGTAAGTAATGTGAGAAACATACTGGGATTATGTAGATCAAGACAAATTACCGCATGATATGGAAGAATGAGTATTTTTTCATGTCATGAAAATTATAGCAACTTTAAACTTCACTTTTACACAACTGATGTATACTGCAATCTTTTGATTCTTGCTATTGAACAATATGGGGCTTTTTTGAACAATACGTTTTTAAAGATAGGATTTCAACATACAAACATCATTATATTTTTTTATTAAATAAGTGGTTTCAAATACAGGAAAACTGGAATCTATAATCTCTGTGATTTAGTTGTTCTCAGACATAATGCTAATAAAATGGGAAACTGAAACTCACAACCAGTTGGAAAGTCATTCTCATTGGTGACTAAGGAGAAAAGAAGGTCAGAAATCATGATCTACCTCTGATTGGCTATTTGCCATTTGGAAAGGAACTTAATTATATGCCTCAAATTAATCCACTTATAATAAATGCCTGTCTTCTAAAGAAATTTTATGACTCTATTAATATAAAACTGTTGCAACATGTTGCATTCAAGGTCCCCCTAAAGTGTCAATCATTCGTTACATATTCACCTCGTTTTGTTTTATCATTGAACTATCTGCCCACCATGTGCTGAAGTCCGTTCTCTATTTGACCAACTTCAACCCTATAATAACAGAGCTTTTTTTGGATAATGATCTTGGGTAGTATTTGGTTTGTCATTATGTAAGCCATCAGATAATTTTCAAAATAGCATAGGAAAGCAGAAACAAACACAAACTCTTATTCTAAAATGACAAGATCAATAACAATTTGAATGATCGTGCAAAAATCTTCCTTGGGAAGCTGTCCATCTCTGCACTGATGATCAAGTAGTAACTCAGAAGCAATGCAGAATATACTTCTCATACCATACGAGCTCTCGGAATGCAAATGAGTGCCTTAAACTCAGTCAGTGCTGGAAACAAAACTGGGTATGCAGATGCAAAGAGAAATAGAGTCCCCAATATGCCAATGAATGTCAAGTCTCCAGTGTCACCTAATTAATTTATAAGAAATCTCATTGGTGCGGTGTGGATTTCATACACCAAATGTTATTTTGCTGGCAAAATTCTATCAGCATGGCAACACTCTGCAAAAGTCAAAAGTAAAGTTAAGGTTATCACTAACAGAAAAAAGAGAGTAAAAAAAGTAAAAGTTATCACTAACAGAAAAAACTTTGTGGCTTAAAAAAATGGGAAAATCTTATTATACATAAGATTTATCATTTATTCATTGTACTCATTCATAGTTGCTATTATAATATAAATTTTATTAAAAAATGACATTATTTTCAGATCCTTAGTTTTATTTTTTGAGGTACAGCCTAATCATTATTTATATAAAAATTTGGACACTCTTAATTAGAATCACACCAAATGGGCTTTTTCATGGACCAATTTGTTTGGGATAATGAGGAACATCCTCTATGTAGCAAGACCAGAACTCAAAATCATTGCACTTTTAATACTTAATACAATGATCCACATCATACCAGAAATCATTTCAATGGATTTCAACTATATCACACATTTAAGTAGTTACCCAGATCCTAATCTTTTCAATCTCTCTTGAGCAAATGATATCCACCATAAAATAAGAAAATACTGGGAAAGCAAAATATTGTATTCATATTATTTTGATGTACACATATACCCACAGAATTAGAAAACTGAAATAACTGCATATAAGTGCAGCTTTCACCTGGACATAAGGTATTGCATTCATTTTAATAAAATTTATTGTGCTATTTTTAGTTATAAAGTAATCCACGTTCTAACATGGTGCATTTGGAAAACATAAAAATTTCTAAAAATTAACACAAAATCACTCACAATCACAGCCAGAGAT
Source organism: Phoca vitulina (assembly GCF_004348235.1). NCBI lineage: Eukaryota > Metazoa > Chordata > Mammalia > Carnivora > Phocidae > Phoca > Phoca vitulina. The sequence goes on from NW_022589720.1 coordinate 23,818,866, forward strand.
GACTACTTTGAACTCTCGAGATAGCTATTCATCAGACCCATCAAGTCTCCAAGACTGACAAGAAAAATACTAGCTATTTGGGCTACCCCAGAGAAGTTGGGAGGTTGGACGTATGAATCAATTCTTTTCTTCTCCAGAAGAAGCTGAGGGCTGAGTTTTTAATCCATTCACTCTGCTGAGCAGGGGTCACGACCTATGGCATCTACCAGCCCAAGGTGCACTCCCCTTTCTCTTCCAGGGAGCTGGAATGTGCCAGTCTTCTGAGAAGCCCCCTCAGAAAAGTTGGAGAGCTGGATGCATAAATCAACCCCTTCTCATCCCAGGAGAAGCTGGGAACTAGAGGGTCTCTTGATTGTATGGTTCAATATCAAGGATAGGGATTCAGCAGAAATGTCCTGAATCTCTCTACTGGCATCAGTGAGTGTGGATTCACATTCTCCCAGGATGTAGGAGCCTTTCAATTCATTTCTAGATTTCTCACAAGAAGAATTTTTTGGTGAATTATTGCTGAATCTTTCTGTTTGTGGGAAGAAAAAATGTCTAGGGCTTCCTACTCTGCCATCTTGCTGATGTCACTCCCCTACTTTCTCTATTATTGTACATTGAGCTATTAGTAATATCGATGTTTTGAAGGAAAGTAATTTGACTTTAAATCTTCTATCTTTTAAGATAGTTCTATTTAAATAAATAGGAATCACAAGACTACAGCAAGAAAAGTGAGTAAAATCATAAGTAAGATTCTTGAATATGGCAGAAAGAACTCTTCTCAATTATTTCCTTATATTTAAAAATGGCACTTTTCCCTATCACTTGTTTCCGGATTTTGTGTGAACATATAAATAACAAAAATAATATTGATAATAATGATTATGATAGGTAAATAGCATGTTTACTATGGACAATTATACTATTAGTCATCATTAAGTTGCCTCTTCTACCTATTTGAGAACACCTTTGGAATACATATGAATTGTAGTAGAAGCAACTGTTGAAGCACAAGGTGAAAGAATGCTATTTACAACCCATATTGTCCTTTCACCTAGTTCAAAATTATATACATAATTTTTCCTACATTTTCTAGTGTTATGTTTATTAAATAATGATGACTAATCAGAGTAAAAGCAATACTGTGTTGTTCATAAGATGAATTTTGCTAGTTCTACAATAGGAAACTCTCCCAAATAATAACCAGACATAAGTATCTTTACTTTGGAGAAGGCCTAGATTATATAAATTGCAATAATATCATAATTGTTCATTTCTAATAATTTTTTGTTTTTATAAATAAAGTTTTATTGGCACACCCATTTGTTTGCATATTGTTTATGGCTGTTTTCATGCTCTAAAAACAAAATTGAGTAGCTGTGACAAGATATTGGCCTGCAAAGCCTATAGTATTTAATAACTGGCCCTTTATAGAAAAAGTTTGTTGATCTCTTTCTAGATGATCTAAGCAATCTGGATATAGATGAAAGACAGTGTACCAGTAAGAATCAAGAGAAAATAATTATAAGATATACAAAAAGATGTTATTGATAGAAATTAATGATGATTGGAAGAGGCACAGTAAGGAAACAAAATTTTTAGAATGACACCTAAAGATGTCCAGTTGTGGTATGTGGGTAAACAATGCTGTGTTAACTAAAGGAGGGTAACACGAAACCAGAAAGTTTGGATGAGGAGGTGATACAGAAAGGGAGAAAATGATTATGATTTCACTTAGAGCTATTTTACATTTGAGTGTTCTTGCATCCAAATAAGAATAATACATATGACTTCAGGGTCCAGGAGGAAAATTGGGGCTAAAGAGAAAAAACTGGGAATGCCTTTGTGTCAGAAAAAGAAAATATGGAACCTGAAAAGAAAGTACTCACAATTAAAAATTTACAACACATACCAATTTCCCCTTCCTACAGACTCAATTAATTGATATTTTTTCAGTATTACAAACGATAGGTTTTATTTTTTTTTAAGTTTTTATTTAAATTCCAGTTAGTTAACATATAATGTAATATTAGTTTCAGGAGTAGAGTTTAGTGATTCATCACTTACATATAACACCCAGTGCTCAACAAAAACAGTGCCCTCCTTAGTACCCATCACCCATTTAGCCCATCCCCCACCGATCTCCTCCTCCAATGACCCTCAGTTTCTTCTCTATAGTTAAGAGTTTGTTTTATGGATTGCCTCTCTCTCTTTCCCCCCACCACCCATGTTCATCTGTTTTGTTTCTTAAATTCTACAGGAGTGAAATCATATGGTATTTGTCTTTCTCTGACTGACTTATTTCACTTAGCATAATACACTCAGGCTCTGTCCATGTCATTGCAAATGGCAAGATTTCATTCTTTTTGATGGATGAGTAATATTCATATTTATATATGAATATATTATATGAACATATTATATATTCATATTTATATATTATATATCCATATAATTTATATATTCATATATAATATATTCATATTCATATATAATATTTATAAATAAATTATATTTATATATTAAATTTATATACATTAAATTATATTTTTATATAATATATACTTATTTTATATATATATTTATTTATACAAAATACATATAATATATAATATAATATACATATATATACATTTAAATATACAGCAAGAAAAATTTTATTTTTCTTCTTTATCCATTCATCAGTTGATGGACATTTGGGCTCTTTCCATAATTTGGCTATTGTTGATAATGCTGCTATAAACATTAGGGTGCATGTGTCCCTTCGAATCTGTAGTTTTGTATTCTTTGGGTAAATACCTAGTAGCACAATTGCTGGATCACAGGGTAGTTCTATTTTTAACTTTTTGAGGAACCTCCATACTGTTTTCCAGAGTGGCTGCACCAGCTTGCATTCCCACCAAGAGTGTAAGAGGGTTCCCCTTTCTCTGCATCCTCGCCATCACCTGTTGTGTTTCCTGTGTTGTTCATTTTAGCCTTTCTGACAGGTGTGAGGTGGATCTCATTGTGGTGATTTGTATTTCCCTGATGATGAGTGATGTGGAGCATCTTTTCAAGTGTTTGTTAGCTATGTGGATGTCTTCTTTGGAAAACATCTATTCATGTTTTCTGCCCATTTCTTAACTGGATTATTTGTTTTGGGATGTTGAGTTTGATAAGTTCTTTATAGATTTTGGATACTGACCCTTTATCAGATATGTCATTTGCAAATATCTTCTCCCATTCCGAAGGTTGCCTTTAGTTTTGTTGACGGTTTCCTTTGTTGTGCAGATCTTTATCTTGTTGAAGTCCCAATAGTTCATTTATATTCTAATAGTTTTAAATTGTATATTTCCTATATGTAAGTGATGAATAACTAAATCCTACTCCTGAAACCAATATAACTATATGTTAACTAACTAGAATTTAAATAAAAATTTGGAAAAAAAGAAAAAAAATAACTGAACCAAATAAATAAATAAATAAAATATATATCTCAAATCCAAAAAGAAACCCAACCAAACAAAAACTATATATTTCTATGTAATATACAAAGGTATTCCTATGGATTTTTTCCATTTGATCATCACAAAATTAAAACCAGGATTTATCTATAATCAATCTATGGAACTGGTTGAAATGGACAATTATTTTCCTTCCTGCCAAGAGACCACTTTTTTTTTATCAGAATAGTTTGAATCTGAGTCTTCACTTTACTATGAATTTCTATAATCATAACACCATGTTGTGATCTTATGGTGAGACCCGTCTATAATAATTCTAATATTTGGACTTTCTTCCAGTTTCCAGAATTCTGCTAATGATTCTTAAAGAACAGCAGATGTATGTTGGGATAGGACATATGGCTTCAAAGGGACCACATAGGAATAATGCCTTTAAAATTCTTTGCACAATTATGTGTTAAAATTCATTTCCTTTGCTTTTTGTATCACACTCTGCCACTGATAAAGGCAGACTGAGTTTTGGATTCTGATTCTCACTCAGAGTTAAAAACTCACTTCTTGGTACTTGATTCATTACAAGGCTTACCTCTCAACATTATCATCCCTCTAAAATGATGGGACATCTCCCCCTGTGTTCTGCATGTCCCATCCATGATCTCATGCTAGCTGTGTTGACATTTTAGAACCTGAGTCAAGTGCATTTCATATGGTTTCAAAAGCACATATCTTATCAACACCTAAAAATTAACATATCTAAATTTAAAATTTCAAAATGTGCCTTCCTTTACTCCATTTCTTTCAAGCTTTCAATTCTCCATAGTGACACAATCCAGTCAACAGAACTCAAAACCTCTTTAACTTCTCCTTCTCCTTCATTCCCATGCTAGCAGTTTTCAGTTCCCCTCATTTTTTTTTTTTTTTAAGAGAGGAGAGGAAGAGAGAGAGGAAGAGAGAGAATTCTAAGCAGGCTCCAATCCCAGGAAGGAGCCTGATGGAGGGCTCAATCTCATGACACTGAGATCATGACCTGAGGCAAAATCAAGAGTCAGAGGCTTAACCAACTGAGCCACCAGGTACCCCCAGGTCCCCTCAGTTTTGCTACAAAACCTCTTTCTACCCATTCTCCCTAAAAGAAGCCCACATACTCCTACCTCTACTCCTATACCCATTGAGGAACACCCAGGAAACCTCTAGCAGCTAGACCTTCTTCAATCTAACTCTTCTATACCCTCTGCCATAATACTCATAGAACCATAGGAAAATGCAATTTTAAAGTCTGAAGGGGTCTAAGATATTTAATCCAAGGTTCTTACTGTATTTTATTAAATCCAAACTCAGACTATGTCTCGCTTCACACCCGGGTCAAAATTCTCACTGACTTCCCTTAAATTAAGTTCAAACATGTGATCTTAGCATGGAAACTTGTAATCATCTGCAGTCCATTCATGTTTCCAGCCTTATCTCTCCCTATTCCCCTCCATGATGTGCACCAGACACCAGACTACCAATCTCATTCCTTTCTAGTCATGAACTAATATATTATTCTTTTCTATCCCCCATCTATAAAGATTTGGTTTTTACCTACCCTCAGGTACCAGTCTATGCTGATATCATTTCTGTAGTTAACAAGAATTTTGGGCTTCAAGTTAACTATTTCTATGTACATGAAACATAGCTCATCAGCATCTTGTGCACCATTTACTCCTAGAGGTACCACTTAGTCTTTCTTCCCTATCAAGATAGCAATCTCCTTGAGGAATTGGACTCTATGACACTCACGTTTTTTTCTTCCTTTTTATACGTCATCTCCCATTGAGCTTTGTATATAAGAAACTTTCAATAAATCTTTGATGAGTGAGCCAACCAAATCAAGAGATAGTATTTTATTCATCCCCCAAATCATCCTTTGGAATCTTTTGGGATATATGAGGTGAGCTCAAAAATTTTTTAGACTCAGGAAAAAAATACTAGATAACATCTTTTTTTCATGGATCCCTATGTTTCCATAATCATGAACCAAAGATCTTTATTTTATTTGTCCTTGCTATTCTGTACAGTTCTAGCTCCATTATTTTTCTTCTCTGATTGGAGGTTCTGTGTTTACAAATCATGAAATCCTTATGGGTTCAGTGGCTTTCTATAGTAGATAAATAAGATGATTGTGGCCTCAGTTAATATGGTAACCACACTGTGATAAAGGCATTTTACAGAATGCACTCTCAAAAACAAACAAAAAATGATGACGTACTGCTTTTGCCATTTAATCTTCTTGTCTTTTTTCACAGGAAACTCCCACCTCATGCTTTTTTTCTTTAACATAAAAATTATGAACTTTGGGGAGAAAAAATAAACCTCCAACTTATTTTTATCATTGTCCTAGTTGCCTCATGTTTCATATTTTTAAAGAAAAGGGCACATTACTTACAAATTTAATAAGTGAATTATTTTACGGGTGAGTATACAGTTTTATCATTCTAAAGATCTGTTTATTAACTGTTTAGTTTCATATTAAGGTAAGAGAAATACATTTGTATTAAACTTCATATTTTCTTTTCATTTTTAGCAACAATATATTAACATTTTATCCACATGACAATAAATTTCAAACTCCAGGATGGCCAAGAGAAGCTTTTTTCATCTTTTTTTTTTTTTTTTTTTGTACAAAGAATGACAAATTGTGTGAAAGAGTTCAAAAATAAGAATTAAAAATCTGGAAATATGCCGTAAAAATAGTTGTGCAATATGATATATATAACATATATAAGTTTAAATTCGTTCCAGTCTCAATACCTATATTGTTTCAAATCTTCTTTGAGTACATAGCACAAATCTACTGACCAAAATCCAACTTCGTAGCTTAACTATTTAGCATAGTCAGTCACAGCTCTGAATTTGAGTCTTCTAACATGAAAAAATATATTATTTTGAAATATGTTTTTATTGAATGCTGTCTTTTTGCTTATGTAACATTATCTAATTTGGTAATTTAAGTTATAATGCAAAACTTTTTTCCTCCCTTCATTCATCCAATAAACATTTATTAAGGTCCAATTTTGTACCAGATTCCATGCTTGGCACTGGAGATATAAAATTAAGTAAGGCACATTCCAGACATCAGAGCTCTTACAGCCTAGCAGAGGGAGATATATGTATATAAGTGAGGGCAACCTTGTCTTAGACCTTACGACCACTTACTAGTGTATGTATATTAGGGGAAGATATCAAGCTGAACCATACGTATGACACTGTGGTTTTATAATTCAAGAGCAGTTGAAGAGCAGCAATTTCACATGGTTCTATTTATAGAAAGGAGAGGCAATTCTAAAAGAAGAGGAGAATGATGATGAGAAATAAAACAGGTCTTGAATAATGAGTCTATGTTCTCTAGACCAGGTAAAACGCAGACTGCATCAGTCCTTAGCTTGTTTACCCTCCGATCCACTTCATCCTTCCTCTGCTCTGTGTCATCACAGGACTGACCCAGTTAAGTTGCAGTTTGGCCAGTTGAGACTTTGTCTGAGATTGGAAGGTAGCACTGTTCTGTGCCTGGAAGTGCCTCTGACAGTGTCTGTGTTTTCCCAATGGCTTCAACTTCCACTGAGAAAGCTCACCACTATTTCTGCTTCTTTTGAATGACAGGAAGCCCTTAGGCTCTGGTCATATCATCTCCCTCCTTTGTTTTTCTAGTTTAGGATTTGCAGTGTCCTTCCTCTGTTGTGAAGCTCTTAGTTGTCCCATTCTCCTGCCCCACTTCTCAGTTTTTTAAAAGAAATCATTTGCTTAAATTACCTGTTGGGGTTAATGTAGAGCATGAAATCATCCATAATACCTGGCTTGCTAAAATGTAACACAGAGGCCGCCGAGGGCAGGGAAGGTTTCGGAGAAGGGCATAGGCCTTTGGAATGCCGAGGCCTGCCTGACCACTCTGCCCTTGGAATGCCAAGGGGAGTTGCCTTCCCCGAAGCTTTCTTAGCCCAAACAGCCGCCCTGTGATCTAAGAGATGTATGCACTGTCCCTTAGGCTATGTTTAGTAGCACTAGAACACGCAGATTAGCATATCGAACATGCGGAGTAGCATATCATATCTTTCCCGTAAACAGATCCTCCCAGTTCCAGTAAGACCCCTTGTCACAGGTCACGTGCCTGAGAAACAATGATAAGGATTTGTGATTATCCTGAAGGACCAATAAAAGCGGGAGCAAAGAAGAGCAAAGGGTCTTTGTTTCTGAGTGTTGACCCCCTTGCCTTCTCCTTTCTTCCATGGCAAAGTTTGGAGTAATCTTTCATCCGTTGGTACAGGGATTGCTGGCCATTCCAGGCAATTACCTGAGATATATATACATAGAATATTTTCTATTTTATAGGTAGACCTGACTGATACAAAATTAAAGGGCAAATGTGCTTATATAACTCTTATTCCTGCCTGCTGTACAGAGGTATTTTTTTTTCCTTCTGGAATAGCATGTGACCCACCTCCATCCTAGGGAAGATAAAGGCTGTCTGTGAATAGCCTCCTCACTTCTTTCAGAGACAAACATGATTAAGCCTATTGATCAACTAATGATTTTTACTGTCCCTAAATAAACTTCCCTCATACTACCAACTCTTAAACCTTTCTAGTAACTGGGAATCCTTAACCTAAGCTGAGATATCCTATGCCAAGTAAACCTTTAACCTTCATGGTTCTGTTTGCCTAGGGTTAAGAGCTTAGCAAATCTTTTATATCCACCAAACTATAAAATTATCATGATTGCTTGCTAGAAAATATAGATACTAGTATCTCAGAGGGTCTGAATGTGGCTAAGGAATCTACATTTCAGCAAAGCACCCAAGAATATTCAGGTGGAGATTTTCCATGTGCCGTGCTAAGATAAGGTACACCAAGGAAAATAAATAACCAGATACATCTGGACCTTTGGGTTGGGATATGTGGTCTTCTTATTCAATGCAAGTGTAACAGTTTCCCTGAGCTGTTCTTTCTCCTAAAAACAAGCAAGCAAACAAACAAACAAACAATAATAAAAAAAATAACCTGTAGGCCTAGAAACTTTGAAATTATCACATTTCCTGAAGAACTCTTTGGGGATTTTGTTTTTCAGGACTAGACTCCTACAATTCCTGTGTCCTTTTGACATAGGAGCACAAATATGGCTTCCAGAACATGGCCAAGCATGATAGAGAGAGAAAGAGAGAGAGAGAGAGGAACCTATATATCACTATATCTATATATACTATATATCTATATAATATAGGCAATATATACTTATCTGCTAAAATGAGATTCAGGTGGTATTAATTCACAGATGGCTAATTTAAGAGACAGAATGGAAAACATGAGTCCATGTATGTTTATTTTTATTTCTTTAAATAAAATGAGTAAGTGCCCTGCATGCTCCTGCCCAGGAGTTTGCATGGGGTATAAACCCAATATAATTTCATTGAATCATGATGCTCAAGCTCACTGAACATTAATATTCTTTATTTCTTAAGCTATAAAGAATCAGTCTAAATGATGCAATATTCAATGAGAAAATAAATCAAAATTTATATTTCCTAGTGATTGCCCTTTCTTTCAGTAGTTACTCACTGATTAAGAATAAAGACTACATTAAGCATAATTTCTCTGTCATCACTGGATAGTATAAATAAGTTTGTATGGCCAGATTTACCAGCAGTATATGAGAAAAGATTAGATATTGGCTTAGCTGAAATCTCAGGTTTTCCACTGCAGAAGAAAAAGGCAATGACTCCTCAAATCATAGGAAGAAGATGAAAGTATTTTCGAGTATCAGCTTTGGGCTGAGCTCTCATCCCCAGGTCACATTTTTGGTAAAAGTGTCCTTCTTGCAGAGACCTTGGGGGCATCATAGAGAAATGAGAGTCTGCGAGCTCAAACTTCAGCAGGAAATTGACCAAGAGATCTTTAAAAATTGATGGAATTGGCATACTATACTAAAAAAGATTATTTTTTACATATAGATTTACATTGTTCTTGGTGTTCAAAGTATTTGTGTGCTATTGTAAAATATGTGCACTTATTTAAGTTATTGCACAAAGGAAATAAGGAGTTGAGCTAGAGAAGACTACCAAAATAATGGACAAAGAATGGTCTTTCCCTCACATTACAGTACTTTTATAAAAAAAACTCTCTTGGCTTGTCATGGAACAACCCAGTCTGTACCACTGATGTTATATGTCACAAATTATGAATAAATAACCCCCAGATTCCACTAAATTCTTTTCAATAAAGGGGCTGCTCTTTTATTACAAAATTCATAAAGAAGAAATGTAAGAAAATAACCCTCTTTCGCCTATGTATATTTCCTGTACAGAAACTGAACAACTGTAATTTGAAATGATTGTTTTATTGGAATCAACAAGCAGACCATATCCATGTGGCTAAGATGTGGGGGAATCCATTAAAGGAAATGTATAGTCCTGCTGTCAATTATATGGAAAAAATATGAGATACAGGGGAAAAAAAAGGCAAGAAATCTGAGTCATTGCAACATAGACTAAGACTGGGGAAAGAGAGAAACTCCCTACCTCTCTACTCTCTCTGGGTTTTGCTATCTTAGACTAGAACTGTGAGGACTCTGGTTATTTTTAATGAGTGCTGTTAGAAGGTAGAGAGAAAGCAGTCTCTGGAACTGGAAGACAGGTTGAGAGCTACATAGGGAGAAAGTCTCAAATGAGGTACATGGCAGCCATGCCAATAGGATAGTAGATATCATCTAGAAGATATGTTAAAGCTTGCTGAGCAGGCTTGCTCAATGATACCTCCACTTTTAAACAAGTCCTATACCTAATATTGCCTCAATTATTAGTAAGTCTGGTCATGTAGGGTTTTGTTTTTATGTTTTTTGTTTTTTTCTCTCCCCATCTCTTTAGAATGATGAGTTAACCGAGTCTTTACTTGTGAGAGATAAATTACTCTCTAGGAGTAATTCCCTTATTTAATCCTCCAGGTTTTTAAAGGGTTCTAATCATTAATTCTTTACTGAAACAACAGGATAACCATGTGCAAGAAGAAGAAGAAGAAAATGAATGTTGACCCCTTTACCTCACAAAATTAACTTGAAATAGGTCATAGACCTAAGCATAAAAACTAAAACTGTAAAAATTTAAGAACAAAATATTGGAGAAAAATCTTGCTTTTAAAATAGTCAAAAATTTCTTAGATTGAACACCAACAGCATAGATCACAAAAGAAAAGAAATCATAAATTGAACTAATCAACAAAAGTAAAATCCACTCTGCAAGACAGAAGAGAAAAAGAAAGACAAGCCACAAATTGAAAGAACACATCTGACAAGGACTGCTAGGAGAAACAAAGTATAAATCAATAATAAAGACTCACAACAATTTTTTTCAAATGGGAAAAAAACTTTGAACTGACATTTAAAAAGAAAATGATGCATCACATGAAAAATTGTCCAGTGTCGCTGTCATCAGGAAAAAGCAAAATAAAATGACAGAGAGATACTACTCCATATGCCTCAGAATAACTGCAAATAAAAAGACTGACAACATCAAATGTTGGCAAGGATGTGGAGCAACTGGAGTTCTTAGACATTGTTGGTGGAAGTGGAAAGTGGTACAACCTAACTAGAAAATTTTATGACAGTTTCTTATAAAGCTAAATGTAAAAATATTCTATAATCCAACAATCCCACTCTTAGGAATTTACTCAAGAAAACTGCCAACATATGTTCACAAAAAGCATTGTATAGGTATGTTTATAGTAGCTTTATTCCTAAAAGACTCAAACAGGGAAAAAAAAATCCATCAATGGAGAATGGATAGATAAGTATTCAAAGGAATGTTAGTCATAGAAAAAGAACTAATAAAACAACATGAATAAATCTCAAAAATTATGCTGAATCGAAATACTAAATATAAAATTGTGAATGTTCTATAATTTATAAATCATATTCCAGAACAGAAAAAACTAATCAATGGGAAAAAAAATCAGGTGATTGCAGTTGGGCTTGATTGGAAAATGGCATGAAGGAATATTCTGGGGTAAAGGCAACATTCTATGTATTGATATGGGTGTAATACATAAGTATAAGCATTTTTCTTGCAAAAGTCACATCAAAACTGTGACCATATTACAATCCAGTTATGAATTTCATATTCATGTATTTGAGGAAAAACCAATTTATTCTGAAATAAATAAGACTCATTTATGGGTAGGTAGAAGGACAAATAGATGAATATGATTTTTTAAACCTTGCAGCGAAATGTAATGATTGGCTGTAGGTGACAGATAGATATATATTAACTGTAAAGTTCTTTAACTTTACAGCTAAACCCTAGCTCATGGTTCTCTACCTTCCCAGGGGATTAGAGGTGTGCTTGATGTAGAAATGGCCTCTATCGTCACTGAAGGGAGGCAGAAAGGAGAGTAGGAGAGCTGTATTTTTGGGATTTTTATAATAATGACCTAGAAAAAAACAAATAAAGATTTCAAATAGATTTTGCAAAAGAAGATAAACAAAATAAGCATATGTAAAGATGTTCAGCATCATTAGTTGTCAGAAAAAGGTTAATTAAAACACAGTGACATACCACTACACAGCTACAAGGATGGCTAAAATTAAAGACTGAAGATAGAAAGTGTTGATGAGGTTTTGGAATAACAGAGACTTTCATACTATGATGATGGAAATATAAAATTATCAACCACTTTGGATAACCATTTGGCAGTTTCTTATACCATAAAACTCCAAAACTCCTTTTCAAAGTATTTAACCAAGATAAATTAAAACATATATCCACATAAAGACCTGTACATGAATCTTAATAATAACTTTATTCATAATATCCCAAAATGAGAAACAAACCAAATGTCTAACAACCAGTGAGTGGATAAATATTGTGACATATCCATACAATTGAATATTATTACTGAGCAATAATATGGAGTGAATTACTGATATAATCAACATCATGGATGAATCCAAAATCATTTTGCTGAACAAAAGAAGTCAAAATCAAAAGAGTACACATATAGGAAATTATAGAATAGCAAGCTAATGTAGAGTTGACCATTGAAAAATGTGGGGGTTAAAAGTACTAACCCCCGGCCCCATGCAGTTGAAAATCCACCCATAACTTTTGACTCCCCAAACACTTTATCAATAGCTAGCTGCTGAAAGTCTTATCAATAACATAAACAGTCAATTAACAAATATTTTGTGTATTATCTACTGTATCTTATAATAAAGTAAGCTAGAGAAAAAATGTTATTAAGAAAATCATAAGGAAGAGAAAATACATTTATAGTATTGTACTGTATTTATTTGAAAAAAAATCTGTGTATATGTGGACCCACACAGTTCAAACCCATGCTGTTTAAGGGTCAACTGTATAATTTTAGAAAACAGGACAGGGGCTATAAAGAAGATGAGTGACGTTTCTGAGGTGTAGGAAATGTTCTGTATCTTCTTTTTTTTTTTTTTTTATAGTGGTGTGTATATACGTTGGTGCATGTGTTTGTCTAAACTCACAGAACTGTGAACTTAAAATGACAGTATTTAATTGTAAGTAAATTATACCTTGATATCTTTAATTAAATATAAAAACATGAATTGCTGTTATTAGCTCTGCTGTGGAAAATTTAGAGAATCTCATGCTTGAGGACAGAGAGGAAAAGCGAATGGCAGTGTCTCCTAAAGTGTGAAGGAGAAGACCAGCCTGCTGCTGAAGCCCTAGCTCCTGGTTCTCTACCTTCCCAGGGGATTAGAGGTGTGCTTGATGTAGAAATGGCTTCTATCATCACTGAAGGGAGGCAGAAAGGAGAGCAGGAAAAGGAGATAAAAAAGCCAATGTCAAATAACTTGACATTGGGCCTGGGCCTAGAATTAGAGTTATTTAGAGTGAGCATATGTCCCAATTTGCCCAGGGTCATTTCCTGTTTATTAGTATTCATCTGGTGTCCACAAAGCTAGGAATCAAAAGAAGGAAATAGTGAGTCCACTTAAGAAAACCTTTATCGAGTCAACTCTGAGGCAGGGCAGCCCTGTTACTAGCTTCTATGATCCTCACTTAGGAGAGATGACTACTTTGGAGTTTAGTGAAGCTCTATAGCATATAGGAAATCAAATTTTAAGAGAACTACTTCACCTTCAAAAGCCATGTAAGCAAAATGGCCACACACACACAAGGAGATAAATGTAGACGTAAGTATAGAAAGATGCACTTTTTGACCTTTCATCATAAAGTTGCAGAGCACGTTAACATCAGTTCCCCCTTTTTTTCTGTTCCAGGTACCACTTTTCTTGGGATATCAAACATAATGGCATGTTTATCCATCTTTTGAAAAAAAAACATAAGTAATCATTGAAACAATCATACTATTTTGACATTGTATTATTATTACAACTAGTCACCAGCCCTGGTTGCTAAGGGGTGTGGGTGTCTTGTTTGCAGTGCGCTTTCATAAGTCACTTTTTAATTACAAGTGTGCAAGCCAACTACAGTATTAAATTGCTGGAGGAAAAGAGAAAGCAAGGATGAAGCCTTATCTAATCTGCAAAATACAATGATTAAATGTACTGTCTTCAGTAGGTTGTTACAGAAAGTCAAACAATGAAACTTCCATCATGATTCTGCGTTTCGAAGGGAGGAAGCATTCAATAGCAACATTAACAGCCACACGAGTGTCAGGGAGGCAGAAGGAAATTGTAAAATGCTGGCTGCACTTCACAAGGGCTTCTTTCTTTCCCAGACATAAGGAAAACATTGATCGGAGTGATTAAAAAAAAAAAAAAAGAAAAAACTTTATATAATTCAGGAATAGTTTAGAGGAAAACTCACACTAAATTATACTCTTTATAACTTGGGGTAATGTGTCAGTTTTAGTCATTGTTTGAGTAGCTGATTCAGAAAATAATAAAAAAACACACACACAAACCCTTAAATTAAAACTCGATTGAGGATGAAAACTGATCCCATAACCCTAAAGGTTTTTTCCTATAATGTATTATTGCTTTAATAAAAAAATCTGTGTTCTCCAACTGACCCATTTTCCCTTTGGTGGAGATTTTAGCTACTACATAAGAAAAATAAAATTAAAATATGAAGAAAGGACCTTTTATAGCTGGTCTTGTTTTTCAAATTTTCACTTTGAGACCACAGATTGCTTACATAAACAACAACAACAACAAAGTAGAAAGAAACTGGTATGCAGAAACAGTAACAAATTTTTTAATATTATTTTTAAAATATACTTTTTAAAGTATATTTTAAAAATAATTCTCAATTTATATAGCGTTTTCACAAATATTACCACACAACTCCATTCTAATTTAGGCAATGTTAGGGGCTCCTGGGTGGCTCAGTTGGTTAAGTGGCTGCCTTCGGCTCAGGTCATGATCTCAGGGTCCTGGGATGGAGCCCGGCATTGGGCTCCCTGCTCAGCAGGGAGCCTGCTTCTCCCTCTCCCTGCCACTCTGCCTATCTGTGCTATCTCTCTGTCAAATAAATAAATTTAAAAAATTAAAAAATTAAAAAAATCAAATATAGGCAATGTTATTCCCATTTTATAGATGAGCAATGGAGAATTTAAGTGGGTACCTACACTCACCAGCTAGTAAAGAACAAAGAGGAGTCAAGCCCCAGTCTTCTTTCTCTAAAACTACATGGTTGCTACCCTTGTTATAATCCCATCTGTTGTCTGGGTTCAAAGTCTCCGTAGTCAGTCTGGAAGATGAGGCAAAAGTGTAACTGATAATACAAATCAGCCATAATTTCAACACAGCTCAGCTTTTGATAATACCATGAGTATTTGGAGTATCACTGAAACTTACAGATTTATCACAGTTTTAAAACTGCGTATGTTTGTGTCTATCTTGTTTTTATTAGAGCACACATTCCAGAACTGACCATTATATAAATAAGCTTGCTGTGTAAAGCTATCCATTTTTGGAGAAATTATTTAGGATCTTAGGTTTCTTGGGACGCCTGGTTGGCTCAGTTGTTAAGAGTCTGCCTTCGGCTCAGGTCATGATCCCAGGGTCCTGGGATCGAGCCCCAGGTCGGGCTCCCTGCTCAGTGGGAAGCCTGCTTCTCCCTCTCCCACTCCCCCTGCTTGTGTTCCCTCTCTCGCTGTGTCTCTCTCTGTCAAATAAATAAATAAAATCTTTAAAAAAAAAAAAAAAGAATCTTAGGTTTCTTACTGGAAAAATAACAAAAACAACCTATTCAAGTTGAAAAATGCCCATCATTGTTTTTCTGCTTTTAAATGTGATCACAGTTGAGATTTCAGTATCATAGTGTCCATACTGTTTTTGGGATCCATCTTTTTTCTGGTTTGTTCTACGAGGAAAGTTTAAAATTGGCATCTGTATTGCTAATAACTGTCTTTGGAAGTGGCAATACCTCAATAGGTTTCTAATGACCCTATGAAAATACCTAAGGCCATTTGGGAACGACTGCTTTCATGGTAATCATCTTAATATAACTTCTCTCATTTCACCTCTATCTCTTGACCTTTCTGTGATTATTCACTTCACTCCACTTAAGTGGAGTGGAGCTTCTCTAGCTCCTTCCATGAAATGATGAAACAAAATGTGTGGTTCTTTTCTCATTTCTCTAACTAGGTCTTCAGCTTTAAGTTGCCTCCTCCCTATCACATCTAAATCCCTGAATCCCACCTCATTATGAGAATCCCCATGTTTTTGTCTTTTTTCCTTTATCACTAAACTATTTGCCTTGGAAGAGAAGCAAACAGCAGTAGCAAAGAGCATTTCAAGTCTTGGGCTTGAATATATTCCATCTCCAGTCAGCCACCTGCTAACTGAGTAAATTTTAACAAGCTATTTATGTTTTGTGAGCACCACTTCCACCTCTGTAAATGGGGCAGGGATGCAAATGATAATCTGTGCTTCCAAGAGTTGTGAAAATTAATAAAATAACATGTGAAGCGCTAAGCAAAGTGGAACATAATTAAGATTTAATAAATGGCAGTTAATTTCATCATAAATGATGATCTGATTACCTCCCATTGCTTCTGATCGTGGGTACTGTGTACATGATTTCCAAATCCATATCTTCAATAATTCCCAGCATTCCTGTTAAAGATCTTTGTCTTTCCATCAAAGCTGGTCAAAAACTTTGGAGTACTATTTCACCTTCTCCTCTCCCATTTGATTCATTTTCGGCTGTGGATATATTCATGTTTCTGAAGAACACCTCAGAACATGCCTTTGCCTCAGCACCCCATACCCATTCTTACTTTCTCCTTACTTAAACACTGTTCAGTGGTGTTGACTTTCTATAAATAAAGTTGAAATTCCCCATACATTCATTCATCCATCTATTTTCTACTATGCCTTTGTTTATTCTATTCCTTTGCCTAGAATTATTTAGACAGTATTTGTATTTAGCTAAACGTCCTTCACTGTTGTTTCTCTTTTTTTAAAAAAGATTTATTTATTTATTTTAGAGTGAGAGGAGAGAGCATGGGGGTGGCGGGCAGTGGGAGAGGGAGAGAAAGTCTCAAGCAGACTCCTGCGCTAAGCACCGAGCCACATGCAGGGCTGGATCTCAGGACCCTGAGATCACGACCTGAGACGAAACCAAGAGTCAGATACTTAACTGACTGCTCCACCCAGGCAACCCAAACTGTCCTTCACTGTTAAGTTTAACTCAAAAACCTTTACTAACCCTACCTCCCTCAAGTAATTATTAAGTTTCTTACATTACCTACATTTTACATTGTATCCTAGGTATTTGCATTTGCACCAAATCTCCTCTTTTAGGTGTTATATCTTATTACACTTATATTCTTGTGTTTTGTCATTCTTAAGAATATAACACGTGTACTTAGAAAGCTTTGGTATATATGAGGTGATTGAATTTGTACATATATGTATGCCAACTGTATATACTAATATAAATGTGTGTTCAATCTCTTCCTGATCCACATTTATAAAGAAAATGGTTATTTGCACAGTTGTTTAGATGATTAATGATGGGGGGTTGGATCCTTCTCAGTGATTCTCAAAAAGCATTTTGCAACTGGTTTACATCAGAAGTTTCTTCCCTATATGCCTCTGATTGTACATATTTTACTGATTGCCAATTAGAAAGGCAGGGAATATTAGGATTTACATGGAGAAAGAATTATTAAAATAGGACAGAAAAACCCTGTTTTTCCTTATCTATCTTCATGGATACTATTTCCATTTTCCATTCTATTCCACTATCATTATTAATATATGTTTCTTTACTGAAGCACACCTGTAAAATCAGGCCATTTTGTAAGTAAGTTTGCTTGTGTGGAGTCAGCCATGTTTACGTAAGTTATTTAGGGTCTTGGGTTGCTTTCATGAGAACAAAACAACCTATTCAAGTTGAAAAATGGTGGTATAAACATTTATATGCTTTTACCATGAGAGATAAGAAACATATGCTTAGGCATAATTGGATATATTTAAAACTATTCTTAACTGCTGTTGAGTTTCGTACATCCCCAAACTCTAGGCATAAGAGCCTTTCTAAACCACGTTGGATTCTACTTCATAGAACATACTCCCATGGACTGCTAACATGTCTAGGACCTCAGGGTAGATGGCAGAGGAAGTTTATTCTCTGGACTTTCATCTCGTAGCATTATCACTGATGACTGATTCTATTCCTTCAACCTGTTTAGTTGGTAAGAGGTAATTTAAAGGTCAGCATATATGCCTTACAGACCTTGGATCAATTAAAAGCTATGTGTCATCTCTCCCTCCAAATTACTTTTCATATACTCCCCCATATAGTGAAATTAACTTCAAAGAAATGCTTTGCTAAACAACATGAAGCTTCTGAGAGTAACTTTTGCCTTTCCTTTGTAGTTCTACAAAGTCTTCCCACCCTACGCCTTGTCCTTTACATTTTACTTTTTCTTTGTAAGAAAATTCTCGTTTTCTCTCTTATCTCAAAAATCTCTAGTCACCGATGCAGGTTAGGTGGTACCTGAAATTTAAATACACTAAAAATCCCATCAATCACAGACTAAAGTTTTTAAGATAAACTGACTCAATTGAACAACTCATCAAAAATTTATAACCATTTTTTAAAAAATCTATTTTTAACAATCATAGAAAAAATATTTCCAAGATTTTCTATAACTAGACTCAACTGACTTTCCTCATACTACTTCTGGGATTAGGATTTCAGTCAAATATTTGGGTCTCTATTGCTATGGAGTATAAATCTCAACCTTCTGTTGCCCACGTTTCATATATTTTGGAAAAGTTCTCCAGAAAACATCTGTCTATTTTATTAACAAAACAAGAGTGGGAGCATTGTTGGATGAGATGACATGGAGAAAGTATATTTAAGAGAATAGGAGAGGATAGGGACATTTGAAAATAGCATCAATATTAAAAGGGAAAGCAGAAGAAACCAAGAAAGAGGAATAGAAAACAACCAGCATGTAGACTTGTAAGGAGAACAAGGAGTGACATCTCAGAGAGAGAGAGAAAAATTTCCTAAGTCATATGCCTCCCCTTTTCAAAAATAGCTTTCTTGAAATATATTTTAGTGTCATATGGATTTGACTATATTTCCTGCCAAAGTGGGAAACCAGTCTCTAAAAGAAGTAACAGGACAAGTCACTCTGGGGGCTATGTGCTTTTGGATGGAAATTGGCAACATCCTGGCAAAATAAAGACCAACATAGTAAACAGTGTCATTTAATGAAAGGTGTGTTATAAATAGGAAATTGAGCATCCATGAAGGTCTGTGTCTTATTAACCAATTTAAAGCATGACACTATGTTTTCAGTCATGGTTTAATCAAAATAGATGTAAGAAGTTTACTAAAAAATACTTTTAAAAAAACTATGTACATTTCTACAGCTTTCTTATGTTATTTTAGTTTCACAGTTGTTGAAATAAACACTGCTGCTGATAATTTTTCTCATTCTATGTGCTATTTAATTTTCATTTTAATGGATGCAACTCATACATATATACTCTAATAATATCCAGCTTCACCCGGATTTTTTATATTCTTGTGCCCAGAATGTCCAAGACCTGAGATGTCTCCCCGAGTCCTCTAATTCCCTTTTCTGCAGTAGAGTTAAATAGCACATATGTTTGCTTTCTGCCTTCACCTAGTTGCTAGAAGAGCTCAGGCTATGAATAGTTGGTGAAAGAAGGCAAAAATGGCCAATCTACAGGTGAGAATATTTTCATCACAACTAAGAATGGAGATTGAAGACAGAACCAAGAAACTAAAGGGGACAACACAGAGGAAAATATCATTAATATAGTAGTAACTCATATGTATATAGTGCATGGTATGTGCCAGGTACTTTTATAGATTGTTTACATATTTATTTAGTTAATTCTTCCCCAAACACTATGGAGTAGATAATACAGTATTTCCCATTTTACAGATGAGGAAACTGAAATACAAAACATTTAAATAGCTTGGCAAAGTCATACAGATTGGCAGATTCAAATCCAGGCATTCTAATTTGCATAGAATCCTTAACAGTGATAATGTTTTGCTTCCCAGGAGAAGGAAAACACTTTGACCTCAGAAGGACAGTCTTAGGTTTTGGCTTTTACTCAGGGAAGTTGCCGACTCCTCCTCCTACTGATGTTCTTCCGGCCTCTGAGATTCCTGATCATGGGCCACTAGATGAACTAGACCCAGTTCAGTGTGGAGTTACACTAACATATAAATGACTAATTTTATACTACTCTATACTCATTTTAACTCAACAGGGAAAGTGGGCTGATGAGAATGGACACAAAGATGTTTTTACTCTGGAATTATAAGAAGAAAAAGTTAAAAGGAAATTGTATGAGAACTTTGTGGCCGTATTGGTGAACTCTCCCAGCTTCTCAGAAAGCCAGTTTCCAACTCAGAGGTCTTGTTGACAAGTTTCAGAACTGATTTTCTACTGATAAGTGCTGATGCATAGCTTACCGTTAATTTGTGCCCCATCCCATTTTGACTGGTCACTGCCTATTCCATGCCAGTTAAAACTTTCACCCCTTGTCCTGGTGCTAGTGTTTTTCAACATAGTCCTTCTTTTCCCAGTATCCACACCCCACACTTGTAGGTGGAGCAGCAGGTTACAGTCAGAAGCAGAGATGAGAGAATTGCAATATGTTTTTGATTCCTCAAAATGGACGAGGCCAAATGGACTTTATTGTCTACGTAGGAAAACAAAATATAGAATACGAAGGCACAATACGAATATGCTCGATTTCACTTATTCAGAGACGTCTCTGAATGTTGTCTTAAGAAATTTTGTCTTTCTTATCCAAGGTACAGATGACTACAAGTTCCTTTCTAGGACCCACCTTGAATTCCACAACCCTGGAAAGCACAATTTGAAGATTTCAGAGAACACAAAATCATGCAAGGATTTTACATCACCTTTAAACTCTTTCAAAGACCATGACTTGAAAGAATAGACCTAAATGGGGGGGGGGGGGGAAGTGTAGTTTCTTGGTTTTCCCTTTTTCTCAACTGTGTCCATATTCAAATAGATATCTTTAATTTGAATATCTCTGAGCTTCTTTTCTTCATGTTCTCAGAATTATGCATCGTTTAACATTTGGCCATTGTTTTAAAATTATATCTCTAGAAAATTCTAATGGCTAAAATCAGCTCATTTTTCTTTTTGCACAGCCTTCTTATTTCTTTCTTGTTTTTTTTATCTTACATTCTCTTTCAATTCTCATTTCGCATTCTGTCTAATATAACTGATTCTAATTCTTCCTCACAACAGACTTTCTTCATTTTTATTTCACCTTGGAGCAACATAATTTAGATGCTATGAATGTCTTTACTTTAATATAGTATATCCTATAAATAAGAGCCAAAACTTGAAACAAATACATCAAATAAATATACATATATTAGAAATAATTGAAAATTCAAGCAGTCAGGAAGGCATGGGAGGCAAATCCATCCTTTAATAAATACAAATGCTTGCGCTATACCCTAATGTCACCATCCTTGACCATATTTTAACACCTGCCTTAGGGCAGTGAGATGCTCTTTAACTAATGGACAGTAATGACCTCCGTTGAGAGATTAGTACTAGTCATGCAGTGGTTGCACTGAAAGTAATACACATGGGAAACAGTATCGTTTATGAGGTAAAATAGAAGTTTTGTTCTGCTAAATTTTAGATGAAGAGTTACTATAGGCTAGGATACTGCCATTTCCATGGCAGAAGAAAAGATATGGCAGATCATTGGTGGTTCTTAAACATTTTCTTGAAAGGAACATGCATCACTGTTACTCACAACTCATTGGCTAAACCAAGTCACACGATAAGGTTTCAGTCAATGGATGGAGAAGAAATCTCCTCCTATGGAAGACTAATAAAAACCACATGATCAAGCCTGATTATGGAGGAGGAGGGTATTTTTACAGGGGAAGGAAGGAAACATTTGGAAATTGGAATTTAATCTACCACAAACACCTACACAATTAAAAGTAAGACCAGCAGTGTACAATCAAGAACAACTATCAGCACTTTTCATTTTTTAATGAAGGTGTCAAAGTTGAAATCTGCCACATAATTAGCATTTTTTTTTTTTTTTTTTACATCACTGCCTTCAGACTTTCAATTAGATATTTGGAATTTAAATATTTAAAAAAGCACTGGAGTTGTGTGTGGAATTTTTCCCTCCAGAACATTTAAATTCCTCCATGTCAAAAACTGTTTCTTTTCATATCCCTAAAAGCAACCACATGCCTTTCTATATGGAATTCACTTTCAAACAAGAATATTCTCCCCAGTTGCTGGCACCATAAGGTGAAAAGTGCTTCTCAGAAGTTGTCTCACCACTAATGGGAATTTTTAATCAGGAAATGTTGTTGGGCTAATCTAATAGACTTTAAGTTAAGACCTTAGTGTCACTGAAGCCTAAAATATCCCTGTAGTTCCACATATAGAAATCTCTGAATAATGTAGTCCATCCCTAAAGAGGTATTATGCAAATGAATGCATTTAGTTAATATGTACTGTAAACAGATCACTACTTCTTTATTCCTTTCTAAATCACAGCAGAGATTAAAACTGTAATACTCGTATTACCTAACAAAATAGCTAAATATTTAAAGTAGATTTGGAAAGAGCTTCAAGCCCAAGATAACACCTTCTTAAATTTGGATTGGGTTTTTCCTCCAAAGGTCATAGCATCTTCTTACATGCTTTGTCCCAAACTCCCAGGAAAAAAAAAAAATTATCCTAGAAATAGAATATCAAGTCACACCAGCTTTCTCTGGCCACACAGAGACTACTGAATATTTATATTCTCATATTACTAAATTCCAACCCAGTACTCACTGACAAGGGAAAGAGTGACGATCAGACGTAACATATAAGTTGGAAAAATCAAACCCAAGTTGCAGAACACAATTGATTGGTTACTTCTGATTTAGTGGCCTCACAGTGAGTTAATGTCAGTCTCCGTCAGAAGTCATCCCTGTCACATTGACCGATTTTACCACCAGCAAATGATTTCAGGTGAGAATGAAAACTGAATAATGATCTTTTCATTTGTCTTTTAAACCTTTATTGAATACAGACAATGAAGTAGGATGCTGTGGCTTTGGCTATATAATATTAAAAGGCTGATTTTTATGAAGATATTTTTGAGCCATCATAAAAGCTGGATGCGACTGACAGCAAAGCTTTTCCTCTCAATTATGCAGAAGCCAATTGATCAAACAGTGCTGGTTTTATTAAACATGCCCAACATCCCCTTGGGATCACCTATTTTCTGCCAGAGAACTTTCCTTCTCTTTTGAAAGACATAAAAGACAACATGGATAAATGATGACTTTTAAATCAGCAAATTTGCTTTTGCTTTTCTGGTTTTAATCTGTTATTGAATCGAGGAAATATATTTCTTTATTGTTCAAGAACAGAGAGAACCAAAGGACCTGAGTACAATTTTGCGGTTGGAGCAGAAAAGTTGTGCGACCTTACACAGGGCAAAGAAGAGAGGAAACAGATAAATCTACACTGGTCACTCTCAGAGAAAGGGAGACTCAATCAAATGCATTACAGCTTCCTTAGAGAGGAAAATGGGCCTCAGTGCAGCACTGAAAGGCAAGTTTTAAGAGTCAAGGAAATGATCAGCTCGGAGCAGTGCAGCAGCTGGTAAGTAAATGTTGTCAGAGGGTCTTCTGTATTCTTACTAATGGCCATTTTGACTTGCCATTGGTACACAATAGATCATTGTCCTGGAGATGTGAAGAGGTCTGAAATGTCCAGAGTGGCAAAAGAGTTTTCCAACACCCAGCATTCTCTGGGGCAGCGAGGCCAGACACATGAATGTGAGGAGGGAAGCAGACATTACCAGAAAATCTGAGATACAGCCTACACATTCATCAGGTTTTCAAATACCTACTTCACTTGTGCCTTAACCCTTTACCATGTCAGGTGTTTGTTTTATTTCTGCTGTTTTGCATAAATGCTTCCTTTTTATTTTATTAAAATTCTTCCTTTTTCATTCCTCTTCTCTTATATCAATGCTTCAATGTTTCCAGACCTTTTCTATTATTTTTGTCCTTTGTGACAAAAAAAGAAAAAAGGTATCACTTTGACCTTTTACTTCTTACTGGTATTTTATAGAACATTTAATTTATGCAGAAACAGAAGGTTTCTCTGAGTAACTAATGGGATTCATGGCAGGAGTGAAGAAAATCAAGTCGATTATATAAGCTATGTTTCTGTTTTCATCAAAATTAACCAATTATTTCCCCCCAAAAAATATAAAGTTCAGTCAATATTTTCAGATGGTTCCTCTTAGAATTTATAAAATTGCATTGTTATTCTGTATTTTACTTTCTAAAATTTTTTCATTGCATATACTGATAGGGCATAATTAGGAACCACAGCAAAGATTTTAAGCTATAAGACCATTGAAATAAAAATATGATTATCAAAATAAAAATCAAAGCCCCTGTAGTGGGTTGAATGGATCCTCATGTAAATCTTTTGTGGGAAATCCAAGAACCAGCAACTCCATTCACACAATGCAGACCCTCCCATCAGTAACAGGCCCTAAATACAATGACAAGTGTCTTTATAAGAAACACAAAGACAGAGGAGGGAAAAACACACACAGTAGAAAGGCAATGTGAAAACAAAGGCAGAGGTTGGAGTGATGTGGTCATAAGCCAAGGAAACCAGAGTACTGACAGCCATGAGAACCTGGAAGAGGCAAGGAAGGATTCTCCCCTAGACCCTCTGGAGGGTGCGTGGCCCCACTAACACCTTAATTTTGGATATATGGCCTCCAGAATTGTGAGAGAATAAATTTTGTTTTATGTGATCCAGTTTGTGTGATTTGTTATGGCAGTCATAGGACAATAATACACCTTCCAAATATTGCGTGAGTGCGTGCGTGCGTGTGTGTATAATTGATCATTGAACAACATGGGTTTGAACTTCATGGGTCTACTTATATGTAGATTATTTCTGATAAATACAGTACAGTACTGTAACCTTTTTCCCTGTCTCTACATTTCTCTGTGTGTCTTAGAAAGAGGAGCAACAAAAATAACTAAGGATAGAAGGAAATAAGGCACCATGGACAAAAGCCAGCAACTGACAAAAGAAACTTATCCAGAAAAAAATTTTTAAGATTTTATTTATTTATTTGAGAGAGTGAGAGAGCACAAGTGAGGGGAAGGGCAGAGGGAGAAACAGACTCCCCGCTGAGCCAGGAGCCCGGTGTGGGGCTCGATCCCAGGACTCTGAGATCATGACTTAAGCTGAAGGCAGA
This sequence comes from Phoca vitulina, assembly GCF_004348235.1. Taxonomy (NCBI): domain Eukaryota; kingdom Metazoa; phylum Chordata; class Mammalia; order Carnivora; family Phocidae; genus Phoca; species Phoca vitulina. The sequence goes on from NW_022589720.1 coordinate 23,844,065, forward strand.
CACTTCACAGACTGAGCCACCCAGACAGCCACAGATAATTTTAGATAATAGAATCACACACAGAGATTTTAAAATAACTAGTGATTATACTTAATAACATAAAATCTAAGCTTGAAATATTTATAGCAAGCAAGAAACAATGAAGAATAATCAAAGATATTTGAAAAGTAGCTCAATAAAACTGTTAGAAATTAAAACCTGAAAAACTAGAATGAGAACATAGTGGACAGTTTTTACACAGATTAAGTATGGAATTATTAAACTAGACTGTAGCTATAAGGAAAGAGTACAACAAAAAGATAAAAAAGATAGAATAGGAAAGATGTTGATATATGAAGAACAAAGTAAGAAAGTTTAATGAGCACGTAATTTTATTTTTTTTATTTTTTTTATTTTTAAAAAGATTTTATTAATTTATTTGTCAGAGAGAGAGAGCACAAGCAGGGGGAGCGGCAGGCAGAGGGAGAAGTAGGCTTCCCGCTGAGCAGGGAGCCCCATGCAGGACTCGGGTCCCAGGACCCTGGGATCATGACCTGAGCCGAAGGCAGACGCTTAACCAACTGAGCCACCCAGGCATCCCAATAGGCATGTAATTTTAGTTCTAGAAGTAGAGGAGAAAGACAGCATGACAGAGAAAGTATTTGAAGATATAATGTAAAAAATTTCCAGAACCAGTGAAATCAGAAAATCACTGAAGCTCAACAAAGCTCAAGCAAGATACACAAAAAATACCCATCTCCATATACACATAGTTCAACAGAATATACCAAAAAGGATATCATAGGAGCAGGCAGAATGAAGCAAATTCGTTCTAATGGTGCAATGATTATACTGACAGGTTCCTTCACTTATGTGATAGTGAAAACCAGAAGATGGTGGCATCCTATCTTCAATGTGCTAAAAGAAAGTATCTCTCAAATCAGTATACTGTAAGCAGTGAAAATTTATTTCAAGAACAAGAGCAGGCAAATAAAAACTAAGAGTTTGTCATCACTACCTTCATAACAAAATAAATTTTTAAGTTTATGCTTCAGACAGAAGGAAAGTGATCTTAGAAGGAAGATTAGATATTCAACAAATAATAAAGAACACAGAAAATGATAAATGTGTGAATAAATTTTAAAACAAAACAACAATTGGCTTCAGAAACAATAATAATGCCTGGTGGTCTATTATCCGTATTTTAGAGATGTGGAAAGAGAGTGACAGAGAGCATGAGTAATTTTTTCAATATCATATAACTATTAAGTGGCAGACCTAAATTTGAACCTAAGAATACTGATTTGCTAACTCTATGATTAAATCCTCTGTTTAACTACTTTTCTGAATAAAAGAAGGCAAGATGAATAAAAAGATAGGACCCATCTTACAGAATTAGTAAGTTATGAAACAGATCTGAAAAAAGAATACAGAAGACAGAGATAAAAAGTCAGGATTCACGGTTTGTGGACCCACCACCAAATATCCTAGCCATCTAAACTTGTGTAAGTCCCTTAATATAGCTCAACTCTGCTCCAGGGAAATAATATGTGTCCCCTCTGCTAAAGTTTTATAAGGACAAACTGCAAAATGGCTTTAGGAATAGAATGAGAAAGTAAGGACCAGCTTCTGTATCCTTCTATTTCACTTACCATTCAACTCAAGGGAGCTCTTTAAAAAAAGGAGAGCGCGCTGTGGGGCGGGGGGGGGGGGGGGGGGGTTGCTGCTGAGACCGCAGTGACAGGAGGCAAAGCAACAAAGTTATAGGTTCCCCTTTCCTGTTCCTGGTTTTCTAAGACTCTTCTTAAGGATGGATGTGGATGATTTTGAACACAGGGTTACTGACCTTTTTGGGGTCATAATTTATGCCATTCCCCAATATTTTAATGTTGGGCTTATTCTTCAGGCCTGTCATAATAACAGAATCATTGAAATAGAAGCGGGCACCACAGAAATCACTGGCTGTGACAAGTCTTGTCAAGTTTTGATTTCCTCCTCCTCCATTCTCTCATATGTTCTCGATCTTCAGAACCAGACATTTTCATTTCTCCATATCTCCAAGTACATTGGTTGGGGCTTATTTCTCCCTAGACCTTGGCAAGGGAGAATGGAACTAACCATTCGTTTATTCAGTACATGTTGAGCACTGACCATGCGTTGTTCCATGTGGGAACTGAACTACCCTCACAGAGCTTGTATTCGAGCAAGGCTGGCAGACAAGTAACAAAATAAACAAGGATTCACAATAGTAATAAAAACCTATGAGTAATAGTAGATGATAAATGGACCCCCTTACAAAAACAAACAAACAAAACAGGAAGGAAGGAAGGAAGGAAGGAGGGAGAGAGGGAGGGAGGGAGGTAGGGAGAAAGAATGGAAGGAAGGAAGGAAGGAAGGAAGGAAGGAAGGAAGGAAGGAAGGAAGGAAGGAAGACAAACAGATGTGAGCAGTAAGAAGTCAGGAATGCTGGGATTGGATTAGCCCTCCAGGGCAAAACTGAAATGCTTTATTTTACTTACTGGATCAACTTTTAGAAAATAATTAATGATACAAAATTATATACTACCTCAAAATCAAAAGATTAATTCCTTTCTGACTCATCCAAAATTTTTAAACTGTAGCAAACTCAGAATGAACACAAATATCTTCAATAAGATTTCATTCCTATTTTCTGAGGAGAGATAAGCATAACAGTTTTCTGTGGGAAATTTCTCACTCACAGAGACCTGCTTCCCTATTTTACTCATTGCCACAAGTCTAAATAATCACAAATAGAACTTAAAGAAAATTTGTATATAGCATCATAGGAAATGATGTGGGTTCAAATGTACTTCAAGAAAAAGCTGTAAGTATCTATAAGATGAAAAATCTTATTTCAATCTATAAAAGGATCTCCATATATATTTATTTTTTAAAAATTCATTCAGAGGGTTTTGATATACAGCTGACCCTTGAATAATGCCGGGGGGGGGGGTGGTTAGGGGAGTGACCTCCTGCAAGATCAAAAATCTGCATATAACTTTTGACTCCCCCCAAATCTAACTATAAATAGCCTACTGCTGACTGGAAGTCTTACAATAATATAAAACAACTGATTAACACATTTTTTGTATGCTATGTGTATTATATACTGTATTCTTATAATAAAGTAAGCCAAATAAAAGAATGTTATTAAGAAAATCATAAGGAAGATAAAATACATTTACAGTAGGGTACTGTATATGCCAGCATGGTCAGTGTCTGATGAGTACTCTCTTCCTGGCTTGCAGATAGCCCTCTTCTTTCTGTGTCCTCCTGTGGTGGAGGAAAAGGGCATGGGGACAGAAATCTTCCTGTTCTTGTAAGACGATGGTCCTGTCAGATTAGGGCCTTATGGCCTCATTTAACCTTAATTATCTTGTAAAGACTATGTCTAGATATAGACATATTGGGCATTAGGGCTTCAACATAAGAATTTTGAGAAAACAATTCAGTCCATAAAACCCTGCTTCTTCGTGCAAAGTATGAAAACTTTTAGAGATGTGAATTTAAGCCATTCAGACTGCAATAAATTCCCTCACAATCCATTAATGTGTAAGATACTAGTAAGTATCATTGGACATCAATTTGACACACCCATCTACTTGACACAATATATTATGCAGATGTGTATCTTTAAACCATTAAGTTAAATATTCCATAATTCTTAGCTCATTCTTCGCCAACTCCTTTTCTGGGCCTGTGCGTCAGTGATATGTGGTCACGTGAGTTCCTAAATGAAGTTATAGGGAAAGAACTGAAAATGGAAACGTAAATGTTGATATAAAAAGCCAGCCCTCCTTGAAAGAAATGGAAAGTCAGTGCTATCAGATAGAAAAACGCATTTTTAGAAAAGATTAGAATGAAGCCATTTACATGTGTGGAATGTATAATGACAGTAGGATGCCCATGTAAATGTGATGAATGCTTATCCAGAAAAGTGGGACAGCTATTCCAGAGACATTATATAAGTGAAGGTATATGGCAGAGTAATCATTTCGAAGCAAAATGTTATAAAGGATATATTTGAATTTGTATCATGGACCTACTATAAAATTTGACTATGAAACAGTGGATAGCTTACTCATCATCTTTTATCTGAAATACTGTGACTGACCACTAGAGATAGTAGTACTAAGTATGAGATTACTGAATAAATTCAATTAAGTAAAAAAAAAAAAACAACAAAAAACAAAAAACACAAAGCCAGGTATGTAAGAAGTGCTTTTTAAAATATGTTTAGATCATATTTGGCCTTGGTTTTTTACCTGTAAAATGCTGATAAACAATATCCCTGGTTTTGTTTTAGTGAATACATGAAATTATTTATGTAACATATTTAGTCCAGTGGCTGGTACATAGTGAGTACGCAAATGCTATACTGTTACCTTTTTTTTCTTTCTCCCTCAACTTCACTAGTTACTTAAACTGATCAGTAATAAAGAGATTACAGAAAGAAAAGAAGGCCAACAGCAAAACATTGGGATAGACCTTACACTAAAATTCGAAAAATGAAGACAACAAGCAAGAGAGTTAAAGAATTCGCAAAGGCAGGAGGAGAAAATCAGATGAGAAAAATGTATGGGAAGTGAAAAGTACATGGATTTTATAAATAAGGGGCAGTCAACAACGTTTTTAAAGCCAACAGAGAAATACAAATTTTGCGTGCTAAGAAAAAGGTATTGATTTTGCAATATGAAACTTGCTGGTTTCTTCGGAGAACAGTTTTAACAGAATGGCAGGAGAGGAAATCATATTGTGTGGAATTGATGAAAAAATGGGAAGTAAGGACATAGTGATAAAAGAATGGGGGAAAAAGTGGTAATTGCCTGAGGGCTGGAGAAACCAATGTGAAATGGGCTTTTTTTCCCTTAATAAGAAAAAAATGTTTTACATGTTTATGGAATATAGTTAGTGAAAATGACTGATTTAAGAGTGACAGAGGACAATAAGGAAAGGAGAGATCAAGAGCGTAGGTGAAGGCAGCCATTTAGGAAAGAAGGCAACACACCTTTCTTCAAAACAGCCAGAAATGAGGAAAAAAGAAATGGCAGACTGATATGGTGGAGTTTTGAAGAGTCAAGGATATGGTCACAGGAAGATATTCTTACAAGGAAGAGACAGGCTATAGAAATACACCCTAGGTGACTGATCTTTTTCAGTGAAGTAGCCAGTAAATCCATCTCCAAAAGGGTAAAAAGAGCAATGCTTTCTTCTGTGGAAGCTCATGGCAAGTAGAAGAAAACCTAATTGATCTCAGTATTTCAGCACATAGGAAAGTAGTTGCAAACTTGGCATTCAAAAATAATTGCTGAGCTGAAATGTGTGTTTGGGTCTTGAAGAGAATGGAAATGGTTTGGAAGAGCCAAATGAAAGAGCAAAAAAAAAAAAAAAAAAGAGGAATGAATTGAAGACATATGCACACAAAACTGAAGAGTTTCAGTGACAGCTCAATTGAAGTTGGAGAACATAAATTTGGAGTGAACCCAGTCTTGGAAGATAAGTCCTATTTTAAATCCTAAGGGAAGCTTGGTAATGAAATCCATTAAGAATACACTACCCAATTGAAAGTTGAAAAGGAGATTAGGGAAGACAAATGTAATTACCCGAATTGTAATTTGGTCAAGACACCAAGGTTAATAACATTCCTCCTTTTTCAAAAGTTGCTATGAATTTTTTAATACCTTATAATGGCCAGTGTCACAATTCTTATTTCTTATACAAAAGATGAACCCTTTGATATGCATTTTTAAATGTTAAGCATGTATATTAGGGATATGTAGTCACCATTACACAGGTGCATACATTTGCACCTATACAAATATTAGAGAATAAATATTTTTAATTAGGTAAAGTGCTTGGATAGAAAATAGCTGCTTCTTTGTATTGCAAATTTGACAAAAAGTTGTGATTAAAATCGGGATCTATCATAATAGTTAAAGGCAAAGATAATGTTTGGGCTACAATACTGTTTAGAAGTTAAGAGCATGGTCATTAGACCACAGCTCAAGCCAAACTCCACCACTGTCAAGTTAGGTATCCTTTATAAACTCATCTTTTAACTGTAAAGCAGAGAAACAAACCATATCATATGATAGGGATTTTGAACAATAAATAAGATAAAACATGTAGAATGCTTAACACAGATAGTAAATTCTCCATAAATATAAATTATCATATTACCTACTATTAACAGTTTTAATTTAATGTTCTTTGATCCCAAGTATTGATATATGGACCAGTAATAATAGAAAGCAACGTTAGAAAATACCATCATCCTTTAGTAATATTAGAATATGAAAGTCATCTGAACCTTACATATTTATTATACTAAACTTTTCTGGTACACATGTATATTTCTTGACATAAATTTTGACCTATTTGCATTTATATAATGATCCATTTTATAAAGGGATTCTATCATTTGTTTAATTTTGAAGACCATGTTGAAATGGTATTAAGCATTAAGCCTACATAAAAGTTCCATGAATCTTTAATATCCCTTCAGAAATTGTCTCTTCTCTTTTGAGTAAATTATACTTGTGTTTGGCAAATACATATTCCTAAAAATATATGACAGCTTAAAAAATAAACAAAATTATATCTTATATTATTTGAATAAATTTCACTAATATACTTAACTATTGTTTCCTAAGATAACAACATGATAATAATTCAATTCTATAATCACACATGGCACTTGATTTTAATATAAAATAAAATACATTAAAGAAAACTAACCTTTGAAAAACTCCCTGGATGAAAGAGGTGAGGGAGACTTGAAAGCAATACTACACGATAAACTTAACATTGTCATTACCCTTTCCTCCTACAGTGCCTTTAAAGGAAAAGGAACAGGAAGTGTTAGAGAAATAAACAAAATGTGTAACCTATGTCTTTATCAACTTAAAGCCCATATCCAAATATTTTAGTCATAAGTCAATATTCTAATTAGTTTAAACAAAAATGCATTTCATTAGCCCCAGTAAATGGGAAACCCAGGATGCAGTTATTTTAGAGATTATCGCATCTGTGTGTGTCTGTGTGTTTGTGTGTGCATGCACACGTGCGCACATGCACACACACATGTGCATATGAGTTTCTTTTATCTGCTTGGTTTCTCCTCATTTTCTGCACTGTTATCTGTGTTATCTGTGTGTTGATCTTATTGTTTCTTACTGAAGAATTGAAGAAAATGGCTGAAAACAGCTTTAAACTGACATGAACTCAGTTGGAGAAACTACAGTTCCCAGGGCCTTTATACAAACCCTTGGGATCTACTTGTGTTGGGGTTTGTGTCCATTTCTGGGCTAATTACTCTGACCAGAATAGTGGAGTTTTGGCTGCTAGGTATGTGTCACATACCCACCCTGTATGTTGGCAGGAGCTGGAAAACTGTGATGAGTAACTACATAAACCAGAGCCCTACTGACAGCGAATGAAGAGACAAGCTTCAAAGCAAAAGGAGTACTGTGGCCCGAAGAATGGAAAGAAGAATGGTGTACAGATAAAATGAGCAGCTAAGTCAACTTTCTGATGAGATTCCATTAAATACAGATGGTCCCCAACTTACAATGGTTCAACCTGTGATTTTTTTGACTTTATGATGATACACGAGTGACACGCATTCAGGAGAAACTGTACTTTGAATTTTGAATTTGGATCTTTTCCTGGGCTGGCATGTGTGTTACGATTCTCTCTCAGGATGAGGCCAGGTCAGCGAACGGCAGGTTCCAGTCAGCCATGTGATCACGAGGGTCAACAACGGGTACACTTATAAGCTTCCTGACCCCAAACAACCTTTCCGTTTTCCACTTTCTGTATATTATTCAATAAATTACATGGGATATTCAACACTTTTTTTTTTAGAAAACAGACTTTGTGTTAGATTATTTTGCCCAATTGTAGGCTAATGTAAGTGGTCTTAGCATGTTTAGTGTAGGCTAGGCTAAGCTATGATGTTCAGTAGGTTAACTGTATTAAATGCATTTTCAACTTCTATGGGTTTATTGGAACATAATCCTATCGTAAGTCGAGGAAGATCTGTAAAGGAGACATGGAATTACAGAAAATATTACATGAAAATAAATATGTTTTGCACAATATGCTATGCACTGGAGTCTAGGCCCTTTGTTCACTTTGTGTAGGACTTTGTTCAAATCACTGACTTTCTCTATCACTTAGCATCCTCATTTATAAAACTAGGAGACTGAATCTATCTTTATGGTGCCCACTAGATTCAAAACATTTTAGCTTTTAATAAGTTAGCAGGTATGTTTCCTGGATATTATCAATTTAAAGAGAAGCAGTAGAAGAAAGTGGATAGGTAATTGGCTTTGGGGTCACAAAGATCTACATCTTAGATCTCTCATTCAGTAGCTGTATGACCTTGTACAAAGAAGCAGTTTCCTCTTCTGTACAATGGTGATAGGCAGACAGTAATATCATCTACCGCAGCAGAGGGGCTGCAATGAATACAGCAGATGACTATGGGGCCTGCCATAGAAATACTACTTAATACATGTCAAGTTTTTTTTTTTTTTATTCCTGCCATTATTATTTGTTATTTTTATACTCCTCAGAAAAGATTTTGCACATTTCTCATTGGGCACATGTCTAAATACTTGACATTTTTGTTTGAATACAGAAAATAAAAAGTCATCCTTCAACCAATTCCTGAGTTCGGTTGGTGATAAGTCAAAAGTGAAGTGTTTTTAAATAACCTGCAGCAGCATTTGGAATTTATAAAAAGCCAAGGTTCAATTCTATCGAGAGTATTTGGAATATAATTTTTCAACAGACTAATTTTGGGGTCATAGAAACAAGTACGTTGTTGCTTCCTTCTCTCTGTTACCTTGTCCCTATAGATAGGGACGTGGGGAAAGTGGAACAGTCATTATAGACACTTCTCGATAGAATGATGCCATTAAAAAAATTCTCATCAGAAAATGACACTTAACTGACATGAGAAGTTAAATACTGTTTTACGTTGAGTGGTTATCACCAGGGTTTTCAAGACTTAATTAAAGAAAAGCACATTTCTTTTGAAAAAGCACTTATTAAACACACTAAATTCAAAATGATCTTTAGGTAATTGCAGAAAGAGGAATGGAGAACTTTCTGCAATTTGTATTATATCTCCAGATGCAACGTTCTATTTTATGGGTGATCATCATGGGATACGAATGTTATTGAATTCAATAGAGAAACCAAAGGGAAAAAAAATGAATGAACAAATGGATGAATAACATATCACAATTGCCTATTTTTAAATTCTCAGAGAGTAGGATTGATAGCTCCCTTTAGAATCTATTTCAATATACATATTTATGTGTAAAGATATTAATTTAAGCCAATACACACATGTATCAACAGACAAACCATATAAATATTTTAGTTGAATATCTAAGGGCTAAATGTTGAAATCGACATTTATCCAAAACCTACACCAAAGCCAAATATCTCCATCATAGAACATATTATATGAACTCTGTGGTATAAGAGAAAATCTAAAATGAAAATCAATGAAACAAGGAAGTGAGGAGAATTCAAAACATCTAAACATATCCATATGATGGATTAATTTACAGCTGTAAAACATATTGGCAAATCTCAGAAATATTATATTGAGCGAAAACAAAGCATAATGCTAAAATTATATGATGACATTTACATAATATTTTATGAAACACAGGCAATACATATAGTTCATGAAGTCGTAATGGTCAGATTAATCAAAAATATAGTTACCTCTGGAGAGTGAAAGAGGCTAACAGAGACGAGGAAAGGATTGAAAATCCAGCTTTACTTTTAATAATTATTGTATAAAAAATTGAAACAAAAATGGCAGGGTGATGGGTAAATAGGTGTATGCCATATTACCTTTGTTATTTTCTATATGTTTTAAGTCTTCAAGTAAAACCCAAGGGACTGATTCAGAGGAAGTTCACCTCTCTAGTTTTATATTTTAGAAAGGGTAATATGACTGTTCGGAAGATTCTCTACTAATCAGTACTTCCACTATTGGCAAATTTCAGAGTCTACAAATTAAATGAAGAATAATATGTAGCAATTACAAACAAATGATGTTGCTGTTTCTTTCCACTAAGTTTAAGAAAAAATCCTAATTTAAAAATGAAGTTAAACTTCTCATGACTCATAAGATTCAGAGGAGACTGAGACTACGTCTGTGTATGTGTGATTAAGGAAAAATAGAAACTAAAGCTGTAGAAACAGCAAAGGAATGACTAAAATTTTTGAATACTAAAAGCACTAATCTTTAAAAATTAAAATGTTTTAGATAACAATGCACTGCATGTGTTTTTATTTTTCTGAACAATGAGCATATTGATAGTTGTAAACATTTTGTTTAATAACACTGATGTTGAGACGCTGCAAAGACATCCTACTCTCTATATATTGAGATTTTTCTTTGTCATTCAGCTATCTATAATTTGTTTGATGACTCTCTAGCTCTATACATCACATAGCTGGCCAGTAAGACAAACACAAAGGTCAGATTAGCTTGGGATTCCTAAAGGTTCCTAGAATTATTTTTACACTCTATTCATGAATAGTTAAAAGAGAACTTAGAGGTTTATAAGAAGTTTTTAATTTCTTCTTAAATGTGTTACAGTATGAAAATTTTCATATTTAGTCACTATTTTGGAAATGACTATCCAGAAAGCATGAAATGTGATCTTGAACATCGTGTTCCATATCAACTACTGAACAAAGACACACTCCACATATGTGTATGTAGCTATCCTTAACAATAACAGTGCTTTCTATTCCAAAATCGTCCCCATATTCAGTAATATCCCCCAGATACTTCACATATTGCTAAATGCTGTTTAGACAACATTATTGTTGACCCCACATCCACTATAATGACAAGTAACTTCTTACTTTTGAATCTTAAGATCTAGGAAAGTTCAGATATTATAATCTAAGGGGGAAAAATGCAGGAGATTTTTTTTTTTTTTTTTTTTTTTTATTGAGAGAGAGAGAGAGAATGATAGAGAGCATGAGAGGGAGGAGGGTCAGAGGGAGAAGCAGGCTTCCTGCTGAGCAGGGAGCCCGATGCGGGACTCGATCCCCTGACTCCAGGATCATGACCTGAGCTGAAGGCAGTCGCTTAACCAACTGAGCCACCCAGGCGCCCAAAATGCAGGAGATTTTAACATTATAAACTCATTTAATATTTTCATGGTTATAAAAACAGACGTGCTTATCTGTACTGTAGATGTATTACTTCCTAATAAATGACTCCCAAGCTTGCTCAATAATGCTTTGTATTCTTTATTGAACAGTAACCATTCCCCATTGTTCTAAATGTTTAGTAAAAACTGCTGCCCTAGAGGCAATTTCTTCTCAGGTGTGATTGGGTAGCATGCAGCAGGGTGATCTACTGTGAAAATGGAATAGTATATGCATTGGTGATATACACTCTGGAGATCAGTTTGGTAGGAAAAGGTTGTTGGGGCCAAGGAAGTCCAGGCGAAATTTAAGCCCCCACCAAAAATCCCTGGAGATACAGGTAGCTAAGTTGGGCTTTCGCCTTTGGAGAAAAGGGTACGCAAGGCAATTTTAGGAGTACCTTACTAGTTCTATCTACTCAAATGAGCCAAGGACTTGGGGGGATATCTAGGTGGCTCATTTCTGAGTTATAGTATTTCTTACATTAAATATGACTTGGTCTTAAAATTATGTCTTATTTATTTATTTATTTATTTATTTTAATTATGTCTTTTTTTAATGCTTATACATGGGAGATTTTGCCCGAATCCTCAGTATTTGACAACGAGCCAGCAACTATTTAGAAGGATATTACCAGTTTTTAAAAGCTCAGATGCTTCCTTGCTATGCCACAGACTTTGTCTTTTACTAACACAAACTCTGAGGAAAGCTATGTTCATATGTAGGCAAGAAGAGATTTCCTGTTATGTTGACTGGAATCTTCGAAGGAAAATCCCATTCAGAAAATACAATTTTCTCCATCTACATGCCAAAGTGCTTAAGAATAAAGAGTTATTTATTTGGATTCATCATAATCCTCTGTGAGAAATCTCTGTTAAACTTCAAATACTCTAGGAAGAAAAAAGAAAGACCCAACAATGAAATAGTCAAGTTATTGCCCTATACCATAAGCAATTAGACCATCAGAGTAGACCACTAGTTGGCCACGTTAAGGATTTAACATGATGACAAAATCCAGATATGGATAATGTGTGAAAAATCAATTAGAATGGAACTGATAGTTACTCAAATACAGAGATTAAGACGACTTAAACAATTGCAAGAGTGGGATGACTGTGGACTTTGATATGAAGACAAAACAAATAACTGGATTCTTCAGTTCTGAAAAGCGAAGAGGGACCATGTTAGATGCTGTATACATTTGTGTATTACTGTTGAAGGGAATTATGTTTTCCCTCATCAAACACCAAAATACAAATAGAAGACAGAGCTCCTTAGAATTAGAATAAGGGACTATTAAGATAAACAAAAGGATTTATTATCATAAGAAAGAAGTGTTGTAGTCAGAAATGCAAATGAAAACTAAATAATTTGGGCAAATTTATGAATGTTTAAATGATAAATTGCCAGTAACTATACAGAACCTTGAAACAATTGCAGGTCCCCTAGGCAGGGCAGGACCAGGGGTAATTTATAAATCATTTTTGACAAGAAAACTATGGAGAAGATTAATGTTAACACAGATAGCAATCCCCATGCCTCTATAAACAGTTGAGGCACAAGAATTTCTCCTTTTAGGATTAAAAAGAGGATTCCTCTTTTTAAAGACTGAGCTTTATGAAAAGGAATCAAAATCATGCTGAAATTTCCCATAGGGTCCACCATGATGACCTCATGGATTCCCAGTACTGTAAAGGCATTCAATATTTTCCAATACTCTAAATCCTTATTGAGCATATGCAATACATTATTTCTGTATCAGGCATCGTAAGCAAGACACACATGATTTCTGTACTCATTGAGCTTATGGTATATAAGAAAGATAATCAAGAGGAAACTGCAATGCCTGTTTTTATTACATTGCTCTTATAGCAATACTGACTTAAAAGAAAGGCACATTATGCTACAGAACTGAAGAACAGGAGTTCAGTGGCATAGAGGAGGTGGGCAGTGGGGGCTGTGGATCAGGGCTGACTTCCTGGGCCAAGTGAAATTTGACTGAAATATAAACAATAATAAAGAACAATCCAATAGATGGAAATAGTACATGTACTTTTCAAACTAGATATGAGATCTGAAGAAGTAAGCAAAGTTTACTGTGACTGGGGTTTCTTATTGCAATGGGGACTGGTAAGAGTGAAGGTGAGAAAGGTATAAGTTGGGGCCTTTTAAATCATCCTTACAAATTAGGCATTTTTTTTTCCCTTCGAAGGGCAGTAAAAAGAAATTGAAGGGATTTCACTAGTAGAGTTAGCTTAGATTTCGGGAAAAAAAATTTACCCAGCAGCAAAACACCTTGGATTAGAACTGGAGATGGGACACGCAGTTGGCAGGCTATGGATGGAGTCTAAATATAAAATAATAATTGTGCCTTGATACATGATGGTGATGGTGAGGACGGAGATAAGGCTGCATTAGAAAGATAGGATATTGTGACTCACTGGGAAATAAATGAGGGAAAGAAAAGAGTTAGGAAGGACTCCCAGGGTACTCACTTGGACAATGAGGTGGCTGCTGACACCATGATGTGAATTAGGAAGCACACTGAAGAAGCAGGGTCTGCCTCCCAACCCCTGAAAGGGGAAGATGGGGTGGGAATAGTTTGTGGAGATGACACATTTTTTTAGGAAATTCTGAGTTCCAGGTTAACAGAGATACCCCCAATTAAAAATGTTCTCTAGATGGGGCACCTGGGTGGCTCAGTTGTCTGAGCCTCCCTCCAACTCTTAATTTCGGCTCAGGTGGTGATCTCAGGGTCCTGAGATCCGCCCTGAGTCAGGCTCTGTGCTCAGTGCCAAGTCTGCTTGTCCCTCTTCCCCAGCTCGCGCTCTCTCAAATAAATAAATAAAATCTTAAAAAAAAAAATGTTCTCTAGGCAGTTTGCTGTATGGGCTTAGTGAACAGAAGGCAGCTGTGTCAGCCAGCCAGGGAATGGATGTTTACCGACAGCCTCCTGTGTGCCCGGACCTGTCTGGCGCTGTGTAGATACAGCCAAGGGTCTTTGTTCTCGTGAGTTTATGGTCTGGCTGCAGGTACATATTTTGGGGTCATTAAGAAGCTGGAGAGGGAATAAGTTGCCTAAAAATAAGTCCCCGGTTCAGAAAGGAATCGGACTTAGGAAAGAACCCAGACAAGCCTACACATTTATGAGCAATGTGCAAAAATAATTTAAAAAGAAAGGTTTTTTTTTTTCTTTACCAAATATGGTGATCTAGTAGTAACTGACAAAAGGAAGACAGTGACTGAAAGTTTAAATGTGATTTAAATGTCAGTTACTAGTGACCTTGGTGTGAGCTGAGCAGGGGAAGGTCAGTGAAGAAGTTAGATGAGTCTGCTGCGGACAGGGCTGGAGGTGAAAAGATGCAGAGAATGTTTTCCTATTTGTGAGGAGGACGAGACAAGACAAGGAACAAGAACAGCTAGAGCAGTAACTGTGGGAAGATGAAGCATCCATAAGGGAATTTTTTTTTTAAGAGACTGTTTAAATGTTACTGGGAAGGAGCCCACTGAGTGAGTATCTAAAAATTGCTGTTTAGCCACAGTGTGAAATAAGATAGGACACTGTTCCCTAAAACGAGATGCTCAGGGTCATACCTCCTTCACTGAGGTATATATATTAGTAAAGGAGGACATCCTCATGATCCCCATTCAATGCATAGCCTCTTAGATACCAAATATAATTTAATGAAGGCCATTAAAGGCTAATAAAGTTCAGCCATTGTCAAATGCAAACTGAACATGTGAAAGGTCTTAACAATGACTTAAATCACCCCGTATAACTTTGGTATTACCATTGTCATTTTGTCCTCTAAACTTTAGGCTTTTCTTGTTTATATTTTATCACAATACCTTAGCCCTCTAAAAGTTATTTTCTCCAGTCATATTAATTACTTGAATTTCAAACGAAGTCCAAAAAGCCACTTAATGGCACTAAAGGTAAGGGAAAAGGGAGAAGATAAACTGTTTTGGCACTCTGTCTTTCTTTAAAGCCTGGCTTTGGGCCTCGTTTTAAAAGATATCACCGAAGGTCTTATCGTATTTCTTCCTGTATTCAATAAACAGTTAAGTGGTCATGCATTCATTATGCCATAAGCTGCACACAGATGCAAATGGATACCATTTATAATATTTCACAGTGTTTTGAAGTTCCAAGCCCATCTAGAATGACAAAGACCTGGAAAATGTTAACCCACCTCAAAGTCTTTTTTTATTGCATTCTTTAATAGATTGGTGCAATTTCTTTGCATGCTATAAAAGTCAGGAAAGTATTTCCATGGTATTAAATGGTAACACATGGAGACCATTTCGTTTTTAAGAAGAATGTTCTCTACTTTGTGCTTTGTGTTTTTTAATGCCCTTTTCCTTCCTCTTGTTCTTTCAGGGACAGTTTGATTCAGAGTAATGGAGCGGTGGAAATTAAATGAGTGTGCATGAAGTCCAATGAACTCAGTATACTGCTTATCTTGTAACTATACTTAATCTAAATAACCTTTTTTATGCTCTGCTGGAATGGCATTTTCAAAAGGCTATATAGTAGTAAATGAGAGTATATGTCAGTAAGGATTTGCTAGACAAATCAGATCTCACAGAGAAGTATATCTATCCATTACTATTTAATACACACTTCAGTTTGAAGGACAATTTTTGCGTGTGTGATCAGACCATTAACATTTACTGTCATTTGGGCTATGTTTTCTAACTTTTCTACTTTCCCTTTTTATTTTATTTTCCTTTACTTTTTATTTATTTTTTCCAAGGGAGGTCTTCAGACTGAAATTGCCTCCGAAAGGAAGAATGAAGTGATTTATATATGCACAAGTCATTGGCTCAGTTTTTCATACCAGATGTACATTTTCGGAAGTAAAAGATTTCGAAGGGATAATGTCAACACAAATGGTAGTATGCTGGAGAGAATTTCATCCACGTACATAAAACACATGGCAGGCACATCCTTTGATAACAACATTTACCTTCTTTTCATTGATATAGCTTTCCTTTATTATTATGTTGGAAGGAATGATTTACTAAAAAGGATTTAGAAAACAGCTTCTCTATCTTAGCTACTGCTCTTTCCTTTGGTCTTTCATGGAAAATGGTTAAGTTTGTGCTCAAGGCACCATATACGTGTAAGTAAATTATCTTGTAATACTTTGTTTCTTCTGATAAAGCAAACCTTAAGGTGCATTTGGGCATTTTTGGCTATTCCCTTACTTATGGTGAAGAGGCCTATATCTTCATCCTATCCTACAATAGAGGAACTGCTCTCTCCCTGCCAGACCCCTTCCCAACATTTTGCCTGAGACACAGTCAATGGTGAGGCCTTCCCGCCATTGCCTGATTTGTGCGAAGCTAACTTCCTCCTGCCCACCACCGTGTGTGCCTGCTTGTCCCAGCTGCCCACTGTTTGAGGCCGCCCTAAGAGTGGAGCCAGCAAATTGTGTTTTAATAAGCTCCCCCATAATTCGGATATTCAATAAAGTTTGGGAACCATTAGTTAC
Source organism: Phoca vitulina (assembly GCF_004348235.1). NCBI lineage: Eukaryota > Metazoa > Chordata > Mammalia > Carnivora > Phocidae > Phoca > Phoca vitulina. The sequence continues at coordinate 23,860,759 of NW_022589720.1, forward strand.
TTTTCCCATCTATTTGCTTGTTAGCGAATATCCACATGATTTTTTTTTTCAAAAAGAAAACTTCTAATTACATAAACTATATCCTTTGCTCACAACTAAATAGTATTGAATTAAATAAAAAAATTACACAATTTAAAAACCAAATCACTTGATAATTCAAAGGTACCACGTAAATCTTAAAGAGGAAATCAAAGTTGCAACTATAAACTCTAATAAGAACTCTACTGTATATTAAAATTTCTGGAATGCAAACAAAACCATATTTAAATTAATAGATATATCCATCAACATTGTAGTTATTAGACTAGAAAGAAATTACAAATTGAACTAAACTTTCAACTCAAGAATTTAGAATAAGAACAACAAAATAATTCCAAGAATAGCATGAACTCAAAGTAGAGTTAATGAATTAGAAAACAATTAAAAACACAATTATAGAAGAGAACAATAAAATAGAGTACCTTTTGTAAAATCTAGTAAGGAAAGGCAATATAAACACACAGAGAAATTAAACCAAACTTTCTGTCTGGCAGAAAGAAGAGAATACCACACTAATATACTGAAAAAATAACATGAAATGGATTTTTTTGGAAAATATAAATAACCAAAAGTAACTTAATAAAAAGACAAAGATCTGAAAAACAATAAGAACATTTTGACCAACGAGTTTGCTCCAAAAATATTGCTAGAAACAAAAACTTTTATCAATGACTTCTTTCAGAATCTTCAAAAAACTGTATTTCAAGAGTTCCAAAACTTACAAGAATGTAAGCTTTGAGATTTACTTCACTAGTGTGACTTTTGACACTATTGTATAACAAGAGAACTCAATGACAGGAAATCTCAGTCCTAAACAGTCTGTCCAACTAATACATTAAATTAATAAACACCATGACTAAGCTGACTTTATTTCAAGGTTGTCTGAAATGCAGTATACTTACTATTATTAACTATCTCAGCAGGTAAGAAAAGAAAAACATAATCATCTTGTTAATTGTCAAAAAGTCCTATAATAAAAGTAAACGTCTTTTTTAAATAAAAAAAAAATTCCAAAATCTCAGAATTTGTTATTAAATATATACAGACTATTTACTATACAGATCTTAAATCAATAACTAACAGTATGCTTAACTCCTAACATAAATATACTCCTAAAAAAAGGATGCCTACTAATACTTTTATTATTCAATATACTTTTAGAAGTTGCAGCCAGGCTAGTGAGACAAAAATGAATAAAGTTTACATTTTGCAAAGAAAGAGATAACTTTATCATTATTTGTAAAAGACTTGCCACTTTGAAAACTCAAGAAAATCAACTAGAAATTATAATTACTAAGAAAGTTTTGTGAGCTGACTAGAGACAGTATAATACCTCAATAAGTCAACAGATTTTCTATTTATGATTATAAAATATTTTAAATAACATTTTATATGATTATTTAGAAATCATCATAATAAATTTTAATAAATTTAAGATAGTAAGTGAATATACAAACAGAACAGAAAGATTAATCATAAGAACAAAACTAAAAAGATGAAAAGTTCATAAAGAAAGAAAGAAAGAAGAAAAAGAAAGAAAAGTTCATAAACTAACCTTGGTATAGAACATTAACTGGTATATGTTAGAAACAATATTTTAAATCAAAGATGAATGAATTATGTAATGTGTGTTGCTGAGGCAATTTACTAACCTCTTAAACAAAAAATGAACAGTAGGTAGTATCTTTTTTAAACTGAGATAAAGGGGCGCCTGGGTGGTTCAGGCAGTTAAATGTCCGACTCTTGGTTTCAGCTCAGGTCAAGATCTCAGAGCCCTGCGTTCAGCCCAGTGTTGGGCTCTGTACTCAACAGAGTCTCTCTCCCCGCCTCTGCCCCTCCCCCTGCTCATGCTATCTCTCGCTCTCTCTCTCTCAATACATCTTTAAAAAATAAAAATAAAATAAAATTGAGAGAAAATATCCATGGTTGATTGATATTAAAACACCATAAAACCACTCTCAGTTTTTAATTTAGATAATGAATATAAAAGATTTAGCAGAGTAACTATTCCATAATAATAATAATAGCAAATATCTAATAATAATAATTAGGCAATTTCTAAATACTTGTAATTCCTAAGGCTCTTTGCTATCAAGGATATTTGTTTTTCAAATGTTAAGGAATAGTCAGCTCTTCCTTCCTGTTTTTTACCACTGTTTATATGTCCATGTTTAGAATTACCCTAATGAGAGCATGATTTATCTGAGGTCCATTAGATTCTAACTTTTCAATTATCTCCACCACCACCCCAATGAAAGCCTTTCTTCTGTGAGGATGACATACTTAAACTACAATCCCACCTGGCCTTCTTAAACCAATTCTCTAAATTCCATCCAAATTATCTGAAAAGTATTTCAGCCTTTCATAATTTCATTTCACTACCTCTTTAATTATCATCTACCTCTTCTTGCCTCAAGCTGAAACTCTGCTGCTTGAAATTAACACAATCGACCACACATAACATAGTATTTCTTGCCATTTACTTAATAGGCTCTTTTTTAAGCTAAAACAAATTTCATCCAGCCCCTCAACATGTCTGTTTTTTTTATATCAGTACCTCTGACTGTTTTCCCAACACCACCCCATTTTTTCCCCCTCTGCCTACATAAAATGATCACTTCCTTTTGGCCATTCCAAATACACTTCATTCCTTAGACTGTTCTATACCATAGCAATAGCTTCCATCTCTGAAATTGACACTTACAATGTAACAACATCTCTTTATAAATGTAATCTTGTTTGCTCACCTAGATTGCAAATTCCCTCTAAAATGTCCAACACAATGATGTGCAAATAATACTCATTAATATTTGCTCAATAATTATATAATTGAAAGGATAAATCCAATCCAATGCCTAGGAGGATGAAATGTTTTCCTTGGGGGAAAGAAAAGGGGAGTAAGTGCATATCTAATTATGTAAGTGTTAATGAAAAGAAAGAATTTATATCCTCTTCAAAGTATTGAATTCTGGAGATTCACTTCTAATAATTTAGAGGGGGGAAAAAAGGCAAGAAGCATAACTGAAATATCCTCTCATTCAAACCACTAAAACTATTTTTAATGACATAATACCCAGAAATTATTTTAAATATAAAAGATAACCAGAAACTCCTTCATGAACAGACCTATGCTAAAACGCTTTTTCAGAACCCTTTAAAATATGAGTATCTCATAGGCGTTTGAAATATAAATCCTGCAAACATTCATTTGCACTTCTCTTCCCTGTTATTATCATTTCTTTTTTAAAAGATCTCTGGCTGAGTTAATTTATTCTTGATGGTGGCATTGAGTGAACTGGTACCCAAAACAACAACAGGGAATTCTAAGCCAAGGTACATCAGCTTTCAAAAGCAGAGAAAACCCTCGAAAGATGAAGGTCCATGAAAACAAGGAACAGCCCCTGGAATTCAGTCTCATCTATTTCATTGACTTGGTAAAGAATCTCCCTTCTGATGACTTTTTAATGAATTGGATTATACACCGTTTGTATAAAAATTTACATAAAAGGAAAATTCATTTTGAAAAGTGCCATGTGTTATATATAGCTTATTATATAATCTAATTCAATGTTGGCAGCCTGATTCTGCTTGATTGATTGATTGACTGATTGATTAAATATGTGATGTTTGTACTTTAACGTCACAATATGGTGAAAAGAAATTTAGCTTTTTTTCTCTTTTGCCCTTCCCTGGAACACATGCTTTCTTAGAGTACTCATTATGTAGAGAAATCAAAAGAATAAGTCTGTTTTAAAAAATCCATGTTTCGTTACATTCAACTTAAGCTTTAAATTGTTAAAAAAATGTAACCACTATTTCTTAAACAAGCCCAGATTTTTAAGTAAGGATGGAAAAGTAAAGCTGAAACAAATAATTTCCCTTCTTCAATTATTATAAAGTGAGTAAGAACAGAAGCAGTAGAGGGAAAAGAACCCATAATTCAACGTTAACAACCACACAACCATTCAAGCTCATGCCATAAACCTTAGAAACTATTAGAGAGCTATGGTACAGTGCTGCTTATATACTAACTCTAGTCCTATACCCAACAAGCAATACTGAGGATTGAACAGGAAGCGAAAATAACCTGAGAATTATTATTAATACCCCCATCACTGCCTCATAAACACACGCGCACACACACACCCCACCACCACCACCACAGTGAACTGGAGAAAAAAGAGACCAAGTGTAACAAGTAAGAAAAACATCAAGGCAAAAACAGCAAGCACAGACGCAGTAGCTTAGTAAGGTAGGGAAAGTGGCCATGATAAGCTACTCTTCTATGTTTTCTGCTGAAAAAAACATGAAATGTATGAACAAAGAAAAAGATTATGTGAACTTAGGAACACTGGAAAGCAATTGTGTTATGTATGTATGTATTTTTTTTTAAAAGCTGAGGAAATTTATTTATTTTTTTTTTTTTAAAGATTTTATCTATTTATTTGACAGAGAGAGACGCACAGCAAGAGAGAGAACACAAGCAGGGGGAGAGGGAGAGGGAGAAGCAGGCTTCCCGCCGAGCAGGGAGCCCGATGCGGGGCTCAATCCCAGGACCCTGGGATCATGACCTGAGCCGAAGGCAGACGCTTAACTGAGTGAGCCACCCAGGTGCCCCTGTGTTATGTATTTAAAGATCTATTTCTTAATATTTTTGTTTTAACTTGGAATTATCAAATTTTACTTATTTACATATAGAATGTATATTTTTTATATTTACAATGTTCTAAAAGAAAATGTCTCTTTTTGGAGTGAAATATCTGATATTTTTTTTCTTGAATTCCTAGTAATAATTTGTCTTTTTTTTAATTCCTAGCAGCTATCAAAGTGTCTGATATATGTAAAAGATAAATACATTTTTATTTAAGAAATAAGTCTAAGAGAAATTTTAAGGCTATCTAAAGATGACTACTTTCGACAAAATAGCATTACTTTTAGGTTTTCATCTTGTACTTTAAACAAAATTTTAATTCTCAGTAATACTGTTTGGCTTGACCATTCTACGACAAAAGCTAAAGGCTAGGTCTGATGCTGGACCTCTTAAGCATTTCTACTGTAATCTTAAAATCTCTGAAGCAACACTTAACAGATTATCAACATGCCCCAAACCCAGATGGTGAGGAAATGAGGAATACTTTGGTGAATAGGAAAGACAAATGAAACAAATCAGATCTCCAGGACTTGCTTTTTCTTTCTGGGTAGGAAGACCATGAATATGAAACAATGTTAAAAATTAAACAAAAGCCTCATTTTATGATTAAAAAAAAACTGATGAAGTAAACCAGCTGCAAAAGTTCAAGACTTCTCAAAACACAAGAATAAAATTGTAGGGCGCCTGGGTGGCTCAGTCGTTAAGCGTCTGCCTTCGGCTCAGGTCATGATCCCAGGGTCCTGGGATCGAGTCCCACATCGGGCTCCCTGCTCAGCAGGAAGCCTGCTTCTCCCTCTCCCACTCCCCCTGCTTGTCTTCCTGCTCTCGCTGTCTCTCTCTCTGTCAAATAAATAAATAAAATCTTTAAAAAAAAAAAAAAAGAATAAAATTGTATAATAAATTGTTTGACTATGTATAAATAACACTAGGTTTGGAGGGTCTTGGGATTATTTCACTCATCATAATTATTTACGGAAAGTTATGGTTATTAATGCCTGAAAATCTTACAAACATTAAGGAAACAACTATAATATTAAAGTGTAGCATAAATTAAAATTATTACCATAACTCTTTAGAGGAATAATTTTGGATGAAGTTGTTCTTTAAATTTCAAATTATTATAAATTGCATTATTTGAGTGACAGTCTAAAAAAGATGCACTACAATTTCAAATGACCAACTGCATGTTTGAATAATAATAGTTATTACATACATAAAATGCATGTATCTCAATATGAAAAATGAATAGTATTAGTTATTACATACATAAAATGTGTGTATCTCAATATGACAGTTATAAGTAGCTGTGAACTGAAAACATTTATGAGAATCTTTAGAAAATCAAAACAGTAAGGAATCAAACATTATCTTCAGAAATATGCCATTATCCATCAAATAATTCTACAGGTTTTAAGAAGATGCTCTTCTCTGATAATTTATAATACAAAAATAAATAAAATAGCCATATATTATATTGCAGGAGATGAAGGAAACAGAGAATATCAGCTGAATATGTGTGTATACGTACACATATGTATACATGTATGCATACATGTTCATATGAATATATGAAACAAAGTGCAGGGGTAAGATGGTAATATTGAGGTTTGTCATCTATAAGTATGGGGAAGAGGTAAAATGAAAGCGCTCTACCAGATAATCTCTAATATTTCTATAGTAGCCAGGTATAGCAACAGTTTCGAAATACATACTTTGAAAGATCTTAAATGGAAAGAAAAACATATTTACAAGATCAAACCCTTCTGCTGCTCAGATCCTATAAATTACACTTTCCTTTCTGAGTGAGTTTCTATTGCCTGCCCTATTAAAGTTTCCTCCAACACTATAATTAATGCTCTGCTTAATGCTAATCTGGACTATTCAATATATTATCCTGGGTAGATTTTGGTTATAAATTCTATTGATACATGCATTTTCTATGTAATAGCCTCCTACTTTGTCTTCTTGCCTCATGTCTCCTGCTTTTGATCAACACACTCACTAGTCTATCGCCTATTATATATAAACAGTACATCCTAATTTAGGATTCAAGTTGATTCTCTCTTGCTTATGTAATACAGCCCAAACGCATCATGATGTTAAGGCCCTTAATAATGTAGCACCTATTTTCTTTCCAATTTTATTCCCTACTCCTTCTGTCCCCCATTCTTCCATGCTGCAAAGTCCCTTCATGCATTCAATCACATGCACACACACACACACATACATATACACAATACCTCTACTCTGTTCACTCTGAACTGCTTGATGTTCCTCAGTGAATCACTATCTTCTAAACCTTTGTTGAAAAGCCCTTTCTACCGTTTTCCCTCTAGAGAAGTTCTACTCATCTCTCAGGTCTCATTTCAAAAGATAGTCCCTCCACATTTTTTTCTAACTTCCCAGACTGGTGTCCTTCTCTCCACTAGACACCCAATGAATATCTATCTCATTCATTGATTCAACACTAAATTAAGGTCTCTGCACTCAAACACAGAATAAACACCCACTGTTAGGAATCAAAAAGGAATTAATACCAGCACTTATCCCCTTGGTTTGTAATTATACATTTGGCTTGAGCACCTAAGGGTTCCAGATGCTGTGCTTGGTACTAGAATTTTAACACTGAATAAGGCAGTCCCTGCCCTCAAATACATTAAGCAAAACCAGTCATAAGAATCATAAAGGAATCAAAGCAAGTACTTAACCCTTTGTAATTTTTAATTATTTTTTGCCTTTCTTTCTAATCTAAACCATAAGAGAAGCAGAGAGGTCATTCCCATGTCTGTAACTCCAGCTTTTAGCACAGCATCAGTTACAGAATATTCAAATATATTTTCCAAAAACAGCTGAGACCACATGATGAATGAAAAAAAAAAAAATCTAAGGGAAAATAAAACAAAGGCAAACACAAAGTCTACCCCAAATAAAGGAAAATAATACATAAAAATGGAGAAATCAGTAGGCTTAAAAATAAATATCCTTGTCATAAATAAAAATGAAAGTGCTAATGAGACATCCGTGTCAAGCCAGATGGAGTAATAGGGGCCAGATTTACCCTCCCACCTAGCATAAACAAAAATTACAAAATATGTGAAAACAATTTTCAGGACACTGAGCATCACACAATAAATGGCAATGATCCCTGATTGACAGAGCATAAATGAGGTGACCCTACATTTGCCCCACTTACCTCCTTGAGAGACTTTTTAGGCCACATCTCAGAAAAGGGAATGCAAGTGGATGGAGCTCAACAGATTCTCCAAGTTAAAGAGATGGAACTGGGAGTCTAAGGACATAGCAGTAGCTAAAATTTGCTGGCCAGAGTGCCAGAGAAGAGGTACTTACACAAAGAGAATTCCAGAGTTCTGTCAAAGACGCCCCTTGATTATTCAGCTGAGTACTGTTTGGCATGTAAGGAAACTCCTTGAGGCCATAGGAAAAAAAAAAAAAACACCCTAAAGGATTAGAGGTACGAGTGTCCCATACTGGGGACATGCGTGGATGCCCAGATAGAAAGGAAAAATGAAGGAAGCCAGCTTTCTGCCTTAACTCTCTGTCTAGAAAGACCAGGTACATGAATCAAAATTTAAAATTAAACAAAATCCTCATTTCATTATAAGAAAAATGATCAAGTAAACTAGATATTCTGAATATATAAAGAACTCTCAAAACTTAGTAAGAAAACAAATAACCCAAGAAAACAATGGGCAAATATTTGAATAGACATTTCATCAGAAAAGATACATGGATGGAAATAAGCATGTGAAAAGACGCCCAACATCATTAGTCAAAATGCAAATTAAAACCACAATGAAATTATATTAGAGATTTACTAGACTCTCAAAATTAAAAAGCTATAGCATACCAAAAACCTTAAAAAAAAAAAAAAAAGCGCCTGGGTGGCTCAGTCGGTTAAGCATCTGCCTTCGGCTCAGGTCATGATCCCAGGGTCCTGGGATCGAGCTCCCCATCGGGCTCCCTGCTCAGGGGAGAACCTGCTCCTCCCTCTCCCCCTGCCTCTCCCCCTCCACTTGTGTTCTAGCTAACTCTGCTCTCTCAAATAAATAAATAATTAATTAATTTAAAAAAAAAAAAAAAGCAAAAAAGCTAGATCATACCAGCACTGGCAAGGATGTAGAAGAAGAAGAGCTCTCATATGTTGCTCATAGGAATGGATAAAACCACTTTGAAAATAGTGTACAGTTTCTTAAAAAATTAAATGTGTATCTACCAAATCATCCTCACACTGCACTTCTAAGGTTAGCCAAGATGAAAGAAAGCATATGTCCATAAAAGACTTGTACGTGAATCTTCATCACAACTCTGTTTGTAACAGCCAAGGACTGCAAACAACCCATTAATATCCATTGACAGGTGAATGGAAAAACTACGATGAGTTTACAGTGGAATACTACTCAGCAATAAAAAAGTAATGGACTATTAATACATATAACAGTGTGGATGAATTTCAAAATAATTATGCTGAGTGAAAGAAGATAGACAAAGAAAGGGTACATAATGATGGTGTATGATTCTGTTTAAATAAGATTCTATAATATGCAAACTAATCTAAAGTGGCAGCTGATCAGTGTTTGTTCCAGTACTTCGGAAGTGGGGAGAGGTGGCAGAGAGGAATTGCAAAAGAACATAAGCAAATTTTTGAGATGACATATACTCATTATCCTTAGTAGGATGATAGTTTTGTGGCTACAAACACATACCAAAGTTTATCATGTGGTAAACTAAATATGTGCGGTTTACTGCATGGCACAATTATGTTTACAAAACTTAAAAAAAATTACTGGTTATGTATTATAGGACACTTCAACTAATGCTCACATCTGCCAAAATATTTTATATACAACCTCTCTCTTTTTCTTTGCAAATGTTTGTTTCTGTGTCCAAAGTATACTCACAATAATAATTTACTGATCATTTACTCATCACAACATAGCTAACTTAGGTATATTTTCAGAATTCATATCAAAACTCCGATTTCTAATTTAAAAAAAAATCACAAAGAAAGAAATTACAAACTTTGACTTTGGGAAAATAACCCATTCCAGTAGAGTGAAAGCATTTGATATCTTTCCACGTTTAATGGTTAGCTCCTTAACCTCAATGTCTGTGCTCAGTGAAGGCTAAACTCTGCTGAGTTTCAAATGGTCTTCAGATACGCTTTTTCCATCAGCTTCACTAACACACTTACCTACTTATTCTCGATGCATGTGTTCTTTGATGGTCCTCTAGCAGCGAGGTCCTCTAGCAGCGCCCCCAAAGCAACTTATTTAAAAGAGACAAAACTGGGGCACCCCGAAAGCAACTTATTTAAAAGAGACAAAACTGGGGCACCTGGGTGGCTCAGTCGTTAAGCGACTGCCTTCGGCTCAGGTCATGATCCCAGGGTCCTGGGATCGAGCCCCAAAGCGGGCTCCCTGCTCGGCGGGAAGCCTGCTTCTCCCTCTCCCACTCCCCCTGCTTATGTTCCCTCTCTCGCTGTCTCTCTCTCTGTCAAATAAATAAATAAAATCTTTAAAAAAATAAATAAAAATAAATAATTTTCTTTGTGGCATGACCATACTTCCCTAAGCTTCAATTTCATCACTTTATTTAATAGTATAACTATACTGAACTCACAGAGTTTTTCTGACAAGTAACTGTGATGATGCATGTAAAACAATTCACGTAGTACCTTACATATGGTAAGTTTTTCAACATGTGAATGTTTATAAAAGTTATTATCATTATTTTGACCTGTAATTAAAAATAAGTGTTAAAAGATGTGACACCATATTATAGAACCCTAGAACCAAAAAAAAAATTATGAATGTAATGCCATGATTTTTCACTAGGTTATGCTTTTGGAGTTGTTGTTGTTGTTGTTGTTGTTTTAATCAACTAAGTATGAACATTAAAACACTGGTAAAAAGGTCAGCCTCATAGAATAGATTTTAAAACTTTAAAAAAGGAAGTAAAAATTACACACTCTACAAACCATGAACTCAGCATTCCCCAAAGTGTACTTGCTGAAAATATAATCCTACAAAATACCCTGTGAACAAAGGAATCCTATGGTCAAATAAACCTGGAGAATATTGCATGCTATATGTACCTTTGGGGGATTCACAATACAAATGGTAGAGTAAAGAGTCTGGGAAGTCCTGTAGTTAAAAAAAAAAATGTGTTTCACTTTGTTTGACCCACTGTTTTCCAAACTTTCCTGACCATAGAACCCTGTTTTCATATAAAACCTATAAATATTCCTCTCTGGGAAAAGTTGCCTTAAATATTATAACTTTTAATTCTTCTATTTTTTTTTCTATTATGAGACAAAGAGTGAAAACACACCTCTCAACTGTCAACGGTCCCTGATCTTGTAAACAGATTTTTCTGGGTCTGGTTAAGTCCCTGTAGCTTCCATCACAGTGGCAGCTGTCTGCTACCTCATGTCCGCCTTGCTTGGCTACCAAAGTGATTCCCCAGAGGTGTCTGCCTCTCTTACAGTCTCCTCACTTCCAAGCGACTTGACAGAATTCAGAACAGAAAGGAAATTCAGTGTCACCTGCATCTATACAACAGCATTAATTGTCCTTTTCTACTCAGAGGACAGTATTTCTCTCGTTTCTTTTTAAAGTCATTTATCTAATTTCCAGTCACTCCATTAATGATCAGTAATTGAAATTTGCAGTCCTTGATTAAAGGGTATTCACTAGGAATGACTAGAGCAGACGGTGTCAGTTATCTGTTGTTATGTAACGTTGTGTATCAAACCACCCCACAACTCAGAACCTGAAAACAGTGACTATGTATTACTACTCACAGATCTGTGGATCAGCTGGACAGTTCTGACTTCTGCTACGTTCACTCACAGACCTACTATTAGCTGGATTTGGGTAGGTCATTCTTCTGATGTTGGCTGATCAAATGTTCGGTGGCTGCCAGGTATTGGCTGGTCTAGCTCTCTATATATTTGTCACATCCTTCCAGCAAATCAGCACAGGATATTCATACGGTGAGACAGAGGTCTAAGAAAAAGAAAGTAGAAGTGTGCAAGGCCCCTTTAAGGCTAGGCTAAGAACTGACTCACAATCATTTTTGCTGTATTTTATTTGTAAAACAAAGTTACAAAGCCTACCAACATTCAAGCAATTGTGAGATCAACTCCACCTCTTGATGAGAGGATCTCAAAGTCATATTGAAAGGGTGCCGTTTCAGTGAGGAGTGAAGAATTGGGGCCATGTTTACTACCAGTCTACTTTCTATTTCACTCTCTGTCCTCAATTCCATACGCTTCCCACATGTAAATTATATGAACCGCCCCTTCCCTCCCAAGGTGCCCCCAAATTTCTTCCCATTATCATATTGTCCTCAAAGTCAAGCATCTTATGATCTACATCAAGTCTAGATAAGGGTCTTCAGATGTGGCACATTTTGATTAGAGACTTATGAACCAAAAACACAAGTTATTTGTACTTAAGCATTTCCATTCAGCAAAAAACAGGGAGAACAGGAAAATTACAATAGTGACAAGGACAGGAAAACTGCATTAAACAGCGTTGTCATTCAAGAGGCAAGGATAGGAGGCATACAGAACTCCCTGGATCTTAAAAATTCTGAAATATAACTGGGTAAATGTTGCCAGGTGCCCTGACACTGGGAGAAGAGATGTTCCCAGATTTGGCCTCCATTCTGCCCCTAGGACAGGATTCCTAGTGCATCCTTCCCAGTTCCTGGGGCTTCCTTCCTTTTCCATCTCTCACCTTACCCATTCTGAATAGGTCAGTGGAACTTACATCTTCCAAATATCTTTTTTAGTGGGCTTTCTCTTCTTAGGAGGATGGGGACTCTGAAGTTTTTTTGCATTTTGAACAATCTCAGTACCTCTGAAGCCAGAATGATGAAGCCACTTTTGCCCGTACAACTCCTGAAAACACTTTTGTGGGCTTTCAAATAATGTGAGATTTGCATCTATTCCACTCAACAAATTCTCTTTAATCACACTCATTGGGGCATATCAGGTAATTGTGGGAGACACCCTTTGTTCCTACCAGCCCTTTTGTCTATCTGAGGGGACCAGCTAAGCACTTCCTTAATTCCTTCAGAGGTCTTAACAAAGTGTTTTAAGCCACATTGATGATTTGATCTAGGCCCGTAGGCTATATTTTACTTTGATAATCTTTTCCTGACTGGAGGGACCAGAGATGAGAAACTGTTCTATTTGCAGCCCATCCGTCTCTCTCTCTCATATTCCCTCTAAATTCGACTTAGGAGCTGGCCAGGTTTTTCTTAGTTCATCACTTTCTCGCTGTACCATACACAATTAAGAAAATCCAGCTGACAATCTCAACATTCTGCCTGGAGATCTCCTTAGGCAAATCCTAAAGTCCATTAGATACATTTTCCATCTTCCAAGTTACTGCAGGCAACAGTTTTGTCAATTATTTTGTGATGACATTACATGGATCATCATTTTTCCAGACTCCAATTACAATTCCTTACCATGCCCCCCGTCCTTGTTAACAGTTTGCTTACCATTTTCCAGCCCCTCCCTGCAACCAGTCTCAACATTAATGCCACATAGTTCAAGTTTCTGTTAGGATAGCACCCTGTCAAGTATTAATTTCTATCTCAGCGATCTGCTGCCACAATCAATTTTATAATAAACTACTCCCAAACTCAATGTCTTAAAACAATAAAAATTTATTATCGCTCACAAAGCTATGGATAGGTTCTGTGGTCCTTCTGGTCTTGACTAATAAGTCTGCAGTGAGCTTTGGGTTGGGTTGGAGGTTCTGCTGATCTTGAATGGGGCCTCTCAAATCTACGTATTTGGCTGATTTTTGGCTACTCTTCTCCATGTGCCTCTCACATCCACCCAATGGGCCAGCCCAAACCTGTTCTCAGGGTAAAGCCAAAGTCAAAACAAACAAAACAAAACAAAACAAACTGCAGAAGCATTCAAGACTTTTTGAGTCCCACTTCTACTTATTGAAATTAGTCAAAGGCCAGACTAGATTTAAGGTGAGGAGACACCATTTCTTAATGAGAAAAGCTTCGAACACAGATTGTAAAGCATGCTGATAAAGAGAGGTGTGAAAACTGGGTTCATTTTTACAATCGATCTACCATACACGTAAACAGAACTTTGGTATCTTTCTCTTGATATCTACGCTTTATTGAAAGAGCTAACTGTTGTGATCCTTCCTATTAAAAAAAGATAACCTAGTATTTACTCTGATCATGAATGTCATTTATTATATCACAGTAAGTATAAAAAAGAGAAGAAAAAAAAATCACCCAAACTCTAACCAAAAAAATTCCCACAGTAATTTAATACTGTTTCCTTTAAAATATTTTCATTTTATATAGATTCACATATATTTGCATAGTTAAGTTGCTACTATATGTATAGTTTTGTATCCTGCTTTTTTTACTTGATTTTTAAGGCCTGAGAGGTAATTTCAAGTTTTTCAATATTTCAGAGTATTTTATTGTAATTCCTACAATTTAAAAAACTTATTTTGAAATTATGCTCTCTGAAGTATAGTCACAGCAGATCTTCATTGTGTAATGTAATATTTTTCATAAAAAAATATCCTTCTCTGTCATTCTCAATTTTTTTTATTTCAATTCAAAATTGGGAATATATTATGTTCTTTTTTTTAAAGCATGCTTGAACTCCAGCACTCTGATCTTCATTCTAAATTATCCCCCTGCTAGTCTTTCTCCTAACACCCTGTTCTTTTCTTTTATAAGCCCATCACAATTTTAATTACATATTATTTTGCTAAACTGCTTCAGATATAATATATTGCTATATCTGAAGGAAACAAGTGATAAACCAACTCTTTTTCCCTGACCCATTCCAGGCACAAGATAATTAATACCTCCCTTCAGGACAGAACACAAGCTGCTGATAAAATGAAGTGAGTTAGGGTTTGAGCAGCTAGAAACCACTAACACCATCTAGTCTCCAGTGATGGTGGGAAAAGTACTGAAATCTATAATGCCTGAAGCTGCTGGGGCTACCAGTGTTCAGAATGAAAGGTAGTAAATTAGTAATGCATGAAATGTATGCAGCAAATAGAGGCCAAGCTGCACTGTTGTACAGTTCTTAAAGAATATTTCAAAACCCTCTGTTATACTTTTCACTTATTAGCTGGTGTAAATCGAAAACTACCTAAGACTACTTTTTAGTCCCACATTTTTATTTTGCAATGAAATTCAGTAAATTCTAATGAGTCTGGGCAGCTATGAACTCTAAGAAAACAAAAGTACAAGCTAATAAAGAATTAAAAACCAAATTTTCATTTCTCATGAAATATCATTGTGAATATGTAACATGCACAAAATGTTTACTGACACTTACTCTCTCCTCTTACAGCTGTAGTGATAGAGGGATATAAAAACCAGAAGGCACAAATATGTTAAAAGATAATCTATCTGTTATTTCAAAAGATAGTGACTATTTTATTTAAGCAGTCTGGGATGAAAAAATAACAATTTAACATATGTAGTTTCAAAAGGTGTGTTTACTTATCACTCTATAAAGCATAACTTTTCATTTAGATCAAATAACTTCTATATTAATTTTTTATTTTCTGTTTGACATTGTCTTGTACATAGACAAAAAGTAAAACTATAACTATTAACAGGCTGGTTCCATCAGCATTAGAATTCTACAGAGTTGAAGAATAGCGGATTTTTATCAAAATCATAGATGTTTTAAATAGAAAATCAGTTCATTTCTATAGTGTTTTGATATTTTTATATCCAAACATAAGGATTGGGGGGCACCTGGGTGGCTCAGTCGTTAAGCGTCTGCCTTCGGCTCAGGTCATGATCCCAGGGTCCTGGGATCGAGTCCCACATCGGGCTCCCGGCTCGGCAGGAAGCCTGCTTCTCCCTCTCCCACTCCCCCTGCTTGTGTTCCCTCTCTCGCTGTGTCTCACTCTGTCAAATAAATAAATAAAATCTTAAAATAAATAAATAAAGATTGGAATTGCATTCAGTTGAAGAAAAAACATTTGACATTATTATGAATGCTACTGTAAATCTGGTCCAAAAGTCCAACATTAAAGTTTTAAAATTATTTTTATTATTATATTTTGCTGAAATAAGAACCCAAATTTTGATGGAATACATTGTTAAAGCCGTGCTCCTTGTAAATTAAAAAGCATTGTAGTAGGGATGCTCTTGGAATTAGTTTTGGTAGTTATGATATAATTCCTAATTTTTCCCCAAAGCTACAATATCCTACCAATATAAATGGGCCCTATAGTTGTCAAAATTCCATCTCTTTGTCTCCTTCTCTCTTTCTCTCTCCCTCACACTTTTTAACTGGATAATTTGATTAACTATATAAAAACTGAATGAAATGGGAAAGCCCTATGATTTGATAGCAATTTAATTCGACAACAGACAGTTAAGAATTATAAGAGAGGGGCGCCTGGGTGGCTCAGTTGGTTAAGCCTCTGCCTCCAGCTCAGGTCATGATCTGGGGTTCTGGGATCGAGTCCCACATTGGGTTCCCTGCTCAGCGGGGAGCCTGCTTCTCCTTCTCCCTCTGCTGCTCCCCCTGCTTGTGCTCTCTCTCTCTCTCTCTGGTAAATAAATAAATAAAATATTTTTTTAAAAATGATAAAAGAATTTATTTAAAAACTTATTTCTTATTTGCCAAAGAAATTCCTCTAAATAAAGGAAAAAAAGTACACATGAACTTATTTCAGATGGAATATTTACACATTTAAATTAAAAAGGTAATATTTATAATAATCTCCATTTAACAGCATCTTCTCTGAATTTACCAGGAACTTTAACTATAGTGTATTTTTTAAATTAAAATATTATAATCTACATAGAGGAGTGAATTGACTGTTAACAATTTTACTTATTTTTTATTTTTTTAAAAGATTTTATTTATTTATTTGACAGAGAGAGAGAGAGCACAAGCAGGGGCAGAGGGAGAGGGAGAAGCAGGCTCCCTGCTAAGCAGCGAGCCAGATATGGGGCTTGATCCCAGGACCCTGGGATCATGACCTGAGCCGAAGGCAGATGCTTAACTGACTGAGCCACCCAGGCGCCCCGACTATTAACAATTTTAAATGTATTAGTCAAAAAATTTAACTTTCAAGATTGTTGATTTTATGAAAAAAAACTCTAAGAGTTATTACAGATTATATTCTTTTTTATTGAAGTATACTTGACAGGGGACGCCTGGGTGCTTCAGTCGGTTAAGCGCCTTCGGCTCAGGTCATGATCTCAGGATCCTGGGATAGAGGCCCAAGCCCTGGAACTCCATTTTGGGCTTCCCTGCTCAGAGGGGAGTCTCCTTCTCCCTCTCCCTCAAATAAATAAATAAATCTTTAAAAAAATGAAGTATACTTGACATACAATATTATATTATTTTCAGGCATACAATATCAAGATTCAACATTTATATACATCACGAAATGATCACCATGATAAGTCTAGCTACTCTCTGTCACCATACAAATTACAATATTATTGACTATATTCCATACGCTGTAGAATTATATTCTTTATCAAAAAAGGTGGCATTATATTAGAGATAGGGATACTTTAAAAACTGAAAAAAGTGTGAATATGCACCAAGTAAAGTTATTTTGCTTATGTTAATTTTTAATGTTTATGTACTCAATCTGAGGTTTTTTTTTTTTTTTAAATCATGCTTTAGTGTACAAAAATATGTTACTCTTTTTGCAGTTTTGGCCAATAAAATATGTTATTTTGATGTTTTAGAAATAACTTAAAAATGAGATTTGAAAAAAAAATTTGGTTTCACCAACACAGTAAAACCAATTCCCTGATCAAGAAATATTTCAAGAATTGCATAGTTATAATTATTTTTAGCATTCCTTTCACTCAGTCGTGTTCTGGTTTGGATGATGAATTAAAA
The DNA here is from genome assembly GCF_004348235.1 of Phoca vitulina. NCBI lineage: Eukaryota > Metazoa > Chordata > Mammalia > Carnivora > Phocidae > Phoca > Phoca vitulina. The sequence continues at coordinate 23,878,371 of NW_022589720.1, forward strand.
GGTCTCCTTACCTATGCATCACTAAAATAAGTCCTCCAGCTTCAACTATTTTATTCCAATTAGGTTTAATCAACAAAGTGAACTTGATGTTTGTGGCTGGGTTCTGAGAAGCATCGTCAAGCCAAAAAGTGATTTGAAGAATCTGGTCCCTGTGTGTCATACTTTTATTGCTCTGGACTTTAAGGGTGTTGCTTTGGAATCACCCCCATCTCATCATATCCTAAATGATTTCCTTCAAGGGAAGGAAAGTCAATTGGCATTTTCTGACACCTGTACACTTCGAAAACGCTTGATAAAACAGCCTTTACTACACAAAGACCCTAAAATGGGAGGCTTTATTTCAATGTATAGGCAGTCCTCGCTTTGCACAGTAGTATGAGACCATAAAAATGAACATGCACAGTAAAACCATGCAAAGCGATCTTAAATAATTAACAGGAAAAATTGTGATTGCGCTGTGACCTATAAAACTTGTTTTCAAAACCTTAAAAACTCTTACTGTCAGTTATAAATGTATAGGGACAGGAAAATATATATAAATAATATTTATTTTGCACACTATAACTTACAACATTGAGATTTAAAATGTTTTATGTCTTTGCAAGAAAAAATTATCAAGAGTAGTATGAAGAGTGTTTGCCTTTTCTTTTCAACTTACAATTTACCATGTGGAATGAGCATCTTTTCCATGCCTAGGTGAATTTGCATGATTCCTTCTAAGTTTGGATCGGCTTCCAACATTTTATCCTTTGCACTTTCAGTGTTGTGAAAGATCTCAGAGAGCTCCTTTAATGTGAGGATTTTGCTAGTGTCACCTTGCTCTAAGACATCTCCATCCTGTTTGTCACAATCACTTTCTTCTTCTGGGTTAATATATTCGTCTTCAGTAAGTTCTGCATGTGTATTTAGAATCTCTGCAACAGTGGCAATGTTAACATTCCCATAGTTATTTGTTCTACACCTCAATTTACATTCAATTCAAATTTCATTTCTAGAATTAAAACGTGTCCACTTTTATGCAGCACTTTTATCTTTGTTGTCCATCTCTAAAAGACTTCAGGGGAAGAGCTATCTATAGATTGCAGATAGTCAATTGTCTACACCTTATTCAACTTCAAAGAAAAAAGATTCACATAATTTTGTGAAAAATGAGAATTTCTACATCAGAGAAAAATAAGACAATTTGGGAAAGACAGAAGGAAGCTCCAGCAAAGTAATGTTTCATTCATTTGAACCATGTATACTGTTGTTGAGCTAATTTTGGAAAGCATGCCACCTTTGTGTGAATTTTTCACAATCCCAAACTAGGCAAGGTACCAGTGCTGGAGGCAACTCAGCTATTGTTTAATTAAAATGAATGATTATAGTTTTGCTCCTGGTGGCTTCAGAAGGCAAATTTGTCTCCCAGGGCAGTCTGTCAATCAACTTGAGTTTTCTTGTTGCTTTCTTTTCCCATCTTCTTTTCTCCCCAAAGAAGTAATTCAGTGACAACAGCTCAAGTTGCTGAACTTAGCAGTTAACATTCTGAAGAACATCCAGATCTAGCATTTTATATATGTCTAGGCTTTATAGCCAGTCTCTAACATAGGAGGGGAAAAAATGAACGAAGAAGAGATATAAAAAGAGCAAAAAGAGTAACACCTTCCAAGAAAACTGCCAAAGATAGCATATCAAATTCATCTCTCTGGACATTTTGTTCATTCTCTTTCATGTCCACATAGGCATCTCTTCCCCACAATCATTTGAAAGAAAAAAGGAAAAACAGCCATGGTGATGAAAGAATTGTGATCCCATTCAATGTCATTGTCCAGGCGGATAAAGTACTGTTAGAAAAAAGAACTCCAAGGATATTTCCATAATCTACAAGGTTTAAATTGTAATCGATGTTTCTCCCCTCCTTAGCACTTCCTGATCTATCTACTTTTTTTTTCAGCATAACATTTTTTGAAATCCCTAGCTCATTATTAGTTCTCTATTTTTCTTTTTTTTTTTTAAGATTTTATTTATTTATTTGACAGAGAGAGAGAGACAACTAGAGAGGGAACACAAGCAGGGGGAAGCGGGAGAGGGAGAAGCAGGCTTCCTGCAGAGCAGAGAGCCCAACATGGGGCTCGATCCCAGGACCCTGGGATCATGACCTGAGCTGAAGGCAGATGCTTAAGTACTAAGCTACCCAGGCGCCCCTAGTTCTCTATTTTTCAATTAATCTACAACTAGATGTTTTATATTCGGTTCTAATAAAATGTTTCACAATCCTTGCTGGAAGATTCTCTCTTGCCCACAGTCATATGATAAAAATACATACTTTGGTAATATTTATCAAGTAAATAAGCCAAATAATAGCTGAAAATAGTCTTTTCATAAATTCTTTGATTTAAGGAAAGTACAAAAAAAAAATATTAATGTTTCTTCCTAATTCAGCAACTTCTGATTTGCCAACATTACAATTTTGCCAAGTAGCTACTTTAACTGGTGTTTCGATTACAATCCTGTGATAGAAATTTGTCTTATACAACCTGCAGCCTATAAAGTAGTCACTGTGAAAAATGGAAGCCCATTTCTATCAAAAGCCTTCCTCTTATGCTCTGGAGCCCTTTCTACCTTGCCTTGTAAAAGACTTCACTTCAGCAATTACCTCTTCTAGCCTGGATCACCAGTTGCTACTTCTCTAGCTGGTCATTCCATTAGCGTAAAAGTCTATACCACCTTCCAGCCTAAAGAAACACCTTCCCATCTATCTTCAAACTTTTGGCTTACATTCCTGTTCTCCATAGCACATTAAAATGACATAGAAGAGCATTCTGCATAGAAGTCCACTTTAAGTTTCTTACACTTTCTTTTTTGAAATTAGAGTCCTTATTGTTTTATTTAGCCAGGAAAAAAGAACCAGTGAGGAAAATTTAGATTTGTTAGATGAGCAACCAGAATTGTCTTCTACATGCTGTAATGCATAATGAATGTTTCTGAATATCCCATGTATGTTTGAAAAGAAATGTGTATTATCCTTTTTGAGGATAGATCTATATATCTATGCATACATGCATACGATATATGCATACACACAGAAGCTTTGCTTTATGTATTTTGTAACTTGGTACATATAAAAGTTCATGACTGTCATATTACCTTGGTGTACTGTTCTTTTTGCCACTATGAAATATTTCCCTTTGCCCTATATAAATCATTCACTTTGAATTCAATTTTGTCTGATAATAACATTTCTTCAACTCCTTGCTTTTGATTAATATTTGCTGGTAATACATAATTCTATCCTTTTGCATTCAATCTTTTTTATGTATTTTAATTTCAAGCATGGCTCTTGTATAGCAAGTGAATTTTGGTTTGGGAATTTTTAGCATATTCTAAGAATATCTGTATTTTAATAGTGGAATTCATTCATTAATACTTTTATGACTAATGAATGCTTATAGGTATTCTGGCCATTTACATTATATATTCTTTTGTTATTTTTTTAAATCCATTTCCTTTCTCTCTCACTCATTCAAGTTCTTGAATACATGAGAAGCTGCTACATAGCACATTGGAAAATCTGATATTTCAGTATTTTTTTTACATTTTCATTAAAGAAACTCAATTAGTCTCAATTACAAGTTTGTTTCTTTACATATCACTGTTACTTTATATCAAAATCTTGTCTATTGTAGATTTTTAAATTAAATTTTACTGAGAACATCTTCAACTAAAACATATTAAAAAGGTCCATGTACACTAAACTTTCTGATGCCCTTTTTTTTCCCCAAACTATGCCTATTATTTGCTCACTCTTGAACTCTAAATTTCAATTTTTCTTAAGACAGTTGAAGATTTACACTTTGCTGATGCCAAATTTATTTCCTTCTTGAAACTATTTTTTAAATAATTTTTAAAACAGTTTTAGATTAACAGAAAAATTGTGGAGACAACAGAGAGTTCTAAATATCCCAGCCCCAGTTCGCCTTAAGTCAAGAGTTTAGCTAAACCACTCCATGGTACTGATGCTCTGCATCCATTCTGTTTGGCCAAGCAGCCTGCTGTGATCTTAAACTGACACTAGCCTCCTCATACAAGCACATGCCCTACATAGCAGCCCGCAGAGTCACAAGCAGTGTAAGTCTCTGGTATGATTTCTCCAACAGCTCTTGTAATCAACAGTTTCCCCTTTCTTCCAGCACCTTCCCTTTATGGACCTTAGATAAGATCCTCACAGGTCTTACCATAACTGGTTCTTTTAGTTCAAACTGACCAATCTGGCCTTAGCCTGAGAACCCCAAAACACTCCGCCCACAGACCCCAATAAAGGCATGTGCCCCAGATCCAGCCTCTCTGTCTATACTCTACCTTGACCTCCCCATGTGGCCCCTCAAGACATACTGTGTAGTTCCTCCAGGACCTGTGAGTAATAACCTTCTCAATTTCAATTTCCTTTGTGATCTGTTATTGAACTGCTCAACATCCAACAGCCTGCATTCCACTTAACAAGTGTTAATATGGCAAATCCATAACAAATTATTAACATCTTACACCAGTATCATACTGTTATAATTAATGAACAAATATTGATAAATTTTTATTAGCTAAAGTCTGTATTTTATTCAGATTTCCTTAGTTTTCACCTAACGTTCTTTTTCTGTTCCAAAGTCCTATCTATATTATATTAGTCTCCTTAGGTTCTTCTTGGCTGTGACAATTTCCCAGACTTCCCTTGTTTTTGAGGAGGAGTAGTTAGGTATTTTTTAGAATGTCTCTCAGTTAAGATTTGTCCGATATTTTTGTCATGATCAGTCTGGGGAATACGAGTTTGGGTGAGGAAGACCACAGAGGTACAGTGCTATTCTCATCACATCAGGGCAAGGCTATATATGATCTGTCAACATGACTTATCACTGCTGATGTTGACCTTCAACACCTGGCTCAATTAGAGTCTGCCAGATTTTTCCACTATAAACTTACTGTTATATTTTTCCCATGCTTATTGTACTCCTTAGAAGGAAATCATTATCTGCAGCCTGTTCTTAGGGAATGGGGAGCTATGCTTCACTTCTAGAGCTTGGAGTATATATATTCATTATTTGGAATCCTTCTGGGAAGGGGAGTTGTCTCTTTATTCTTATTTATTTATTTATTTATATCAATTCTCATGAATATTTATTTAATGCTTTGGATTATAATCTGAAACTTATTTAAAGGCATTCCTCAGAGATATTGTGGATTTGGATCCAGACCACTGCAATGAAGCATACATTGCAATAAAGTGAGTCAAATGAACTTTTTAGTTTCCCAATGCATATAAAAGTAATGTTTACACTATACTGTAGTCTTTTACATGTACAATAGCCTTATGTCTAAAAAAAATGTATATACCTTGATTAAAAAAATACTTCATTGCCAAAAAATGCTAACCATCATCTGAGTTTTCAGCAAGTCATAATCACTGATCACAGATCACCACCACAAATGTGATAATAATGAAAAAGTTTGAAATATTGAAAGAATTACCAAAACGTGACAGAGTCATGAACTGAGCAAATGTTATTTGGAAAAAAAAAAAAAAAAGGGCGAGGATAGCCTTGCTTCATACAGGATTATCACAAACTTTCAATTGGTTTTAAAAAAAAAAGAAAGAAAAGAAAAGAAAAAGAAAAAAAGCAATATCTGAAAACCACAATAAAACAAAGCATGATGAAATGAGGTATGTTTGTGTTCATTCAACTTTTTTTTTCCAGCTTTGGCCTGTGGAAGCTCTCACAGTTAGTACCTGCCTCTCTCTGACATGTCCCCACCCTTTGTGGGTATTGTTGTTTGTTTGCTTGCTTTCAGTTTGCACTCTCCCATACTTTCTGGTCCTACAAAATGCTCCCGACTCTCATGTTTCCTGCCTCAGTCCTAGAATCCACCATTTCTCCAAGGATTCTTGGTTCCTCTCTATTGGGTATTTATATGGGTTTGTGTGCTAAAGACACTTGTTACTCCTGGAGTGTGGTTGCTTCTAAGCCCTTTCATTTGACAGAGCAGGAAACATGCGTGTGCATATTAATCCATGCATATGCACAAAACTATACGTTTCTATATGTAACTATCTGTATCTATATTAAGCTGAACCTCAGTTCATATTGGTACATTCAACTCTAATTCATACCACATGAATGTTAAACGCCTTTAAAGGCAAGAAATCTGCCTTCCACCATCCACCATCCATTTACTTAGTTGTTTAATTCCATTATATATGTAGAGCAGTATCAGAACTGTTAACCCAGACTCTAATGGTAAATTATCAACCAGGGTACAGTCTTTCTTACATATAGCTTTTTTTTTTTTTAACTTTAATCTTATGAATTCCACTCATTTTTAAAGTTAATTGGGATAAAACTTATCCACCACACCCTTCGGTGAGGTTGTTTCATACATTTATATTAGAGTTAGATTATTTTGTTATATTCTGCATACTATTCTGGGAGTCTCCAATTTTTAAAAACCTGCATATATTTAAGTTCGCTCTTAGTGCTGAAAAGTTCTACAGATTCTGACAAATGCATAACGCCATCTACTTACCACTGCAGTATCATACACAACTGTTTTACTTCCCTACAATTGCCCCTGTGTTTCAGCTCTCCAGCCAACTCCCTAACCCCATGGGAACTGTGGTAGGAATCATATATTACATAGGCTTCTGACAGCCTTCAGACTGTCTTTTTTCACTTAGCAATAATGCATTTAAGATTCAGCCCCTTAATTTAATGGCCTGATTGCTCATTTCTTTTTACTACTAAATAATATTCCATTGCATGGATATACCACAGTTTACTTATCCAGTCATTGATGAAAGGACATCTTGGTTGTTTCCAGGTTTTGATGATTATGAATAAAGCTGCTGTAAACATTCATGTGTAGGTTTTGGTGTGGATTTAAGTTTCCAAGTCAATTAGGTAAATATCTAGTAGTGTGACTGCTGGATTGTATGATAAAACTATGTTTAGACTTATAAACTGCCGGAATATATTCTAATGTGAATTTTTAGTTTTATAAGAAATTGTCAAACTATTTTTTCCTTCCTTCCTTCCTTCCTTCCTTCCTTTCTTCCTTCTTCCCCCCCTCCCTCCCTCCCTTCCTTCATCCCTCCCTTCCTTGTTAAATTATTTTCAAAAGTGGTTTTCCAATTTTGCATTCCCACAAGCAAGGAACAGAAGTTTTTCTATCTCTGCATCACTGCCAGTAGTTTTTATTTGTCAGGATTTTGCACTTCAGCCGTTTCAACAGGCATATAGTGGTATCTAATTGCTGATTTAATTTACAATTAACTGAAGATAAACAAAATTGAGTATCTTTTTGTATGTTTATTTGTTATGTTTATCTTCTTTGGTGTAATGTCGGGGCAGATCTTTAGCCCATTTTTAATTGGTTGTTTGTTTCCCTAATGTTAAGTTTTAACATCAATTTTTCTTTTGTGCATTGTGTTTGTGATGTTATATCCAAAAATTCATCACCAAACCTAAGTCATGTAGATTTTTCTCCTATATGTTTTGTAGTTTTGTGTTATACATTGAGGTCAATGTTCTATTTTGAGTTAATTTTTGTGAAAAATGTAAGGTCTATGTGTAAGGTATTTTTTTTTAACATATGGACATTAGGTTTTCTCAGCACTATTTGTTGAAAAGACTATCTCCACATTAAATTTCCTTTCCTCCATTTTCAAAGACAGGTTGCTTATACATGTGTGAGTACATTTCTGGGTTCTAAATCCTATTCCATTGGCCTATATGTTCCATCTACTGCCAATCCTACTCTGCCTTGATTACTATAGCTTTATAGAAACTTTTGGAAAAGGGAAGTAAAAGTTTTCCAAATTCTTGTTCTCCAGGACTGGGTTGCCTATTTTTGGTCCTTTACCTTTCCATATAAACTTTAGAATTAGCTTGTCAATATGTACAAAACAGCTTGCTAGGATTCTGACTGGGGTTATGTTGACACTATAACAATTCATGTATGGTTCAAATACCTTGTAAAAAAGCATTCCCAAATCTATGTCGTCTCTTATAACACTTCTGTCATTTTTTCCCTTATCTACATGCTATAATCACCTAATACATTGTTATTATTACTACCTTAAATAAACAATATCTTTTAGATCAGTTAAGAAAAGAAAAATAAAAGCTTTTGCTTTGCCACCATTTATCATGATTCTGATGCTCTTATGTAATTTCCCTCCTCCCTGAAGAATTTTTTTATGACTTTTTTGCAGAGTGGTTCTGCTAGCAATAAATTCTTTAAGTTTTTATTTGAGAAAATCTTTATTTCACCACTTCTAAGGGATAATTTCACTGGACATAGAATTCTAGGTTGTAGATATTTTCTTTCAACATTTTAAATATTCCACTCTATTACCCTCTTGTTTGCATGTTTTCTTGTCAGAAGTCTTTTGAAATTCTTATTCTGGCTTTTCTACAGGTAATTTTTTTCACCTGACTTCAAGATTTTTAATAAGTACTTTTTTTTCTTCACTTTGACTATAATATGCCTGGGTTTAGAAAAAAATTTGGGGGGGCGCCTGGGTGGTTCAGTCATTAAGCGTCTGCCTTCGGCTTGGATCATGGTCCCAGGGTCCTGGGATCGAGCCCCGCATCGGACTCCCTGCTCAGCGGGAAGCCTGCTTCTCCATCTCCCACTCCCCCTGCTTGTGTTCCCTCTCTCGCTGTGTGTCTCTCTGTCAAATAAATAAATAAAATCTTTAAAAAAAAATTTTTTTTTTTTTGGTATTCATCCTGGTTGGTGTTCTTCTTGGTCTTTCTGTATCTATGTTTTGGAGTCTGTCATTAATTTTGGAAAATTACCAGCCATTACTACTTGAAATATTGTTTCTGCTCCATTCTCTATTTCTTCTTCCTCTGGTATTTAAATTAGGTGTGTGACACATTTTAAAATTTTTCTGCTGTTATTGGATATTCTGTCTTGCACTCTGGATTTTTGAGTTCAGTTACTGGGAGCTTATAATGATCTTTTTGGTGATGTCATTTTCCTTGATTATTCATGTCCCTGGAGTTTTGCATCTCTCTTTATACATTTGAAGTATCCATCACCTCCTCTAATCTTTATTAGCTGCCTTCAGGTGAAAGATAGTTTTTGTTGGTCCTGCTTATATTCTGGGGCTTTCTCTGACCTTTTTTGTAGCTACACCAGCTCTACACTTCTTGCTCCCACTTGCGGCAGAATTCTTAAGCTTGTATGTCTTCTTTCAACCTTACAATGCATCAGACCAGCCGTGGGTAATGTCTTCGCAACCCCCAACACCATCAAAGGTGGTGCTACAGCTCAAGGCTATGGGTTCTCCCTTCTCCCACAGACACTGTTTTGTTTTCTTCATGTATTCCCTGTCTACTGAGTTTATTCTGCAACCCTTGAGAGAGTATGCACAAGGAGCTGACCACAGAGACGAGGGAGATATGGGTTTGGCACTTGGGGCATTGGGGGTACCTGTAGGCCAGCTGGGGAGATCCTCTGATGAGGTTTTGCCAGCCACTCATAGGTGGCCTTCCTGGAGAAGTCTAGAACACAGTCAGGAGGAACTGTCACTTTAATGTCCTCTGATATTATTATCTGCCTCTTTCCTAATCTCCTCCCTCCCCCCAGGCATGGAGCTCTTGCTTTAATACTCTGAGAGATAGATAGGTTTCTTTAGCAGTATCACACACAACTGGGGAAACCAGGTGGTCACTCACCACTCTTCCTTTCTCCCCAGCTTCCTCTTTTTCTAAGCTGTGCCACCTTGCAGAGAGGGGTAATGCTGGTAAAGTTTCTCTTGCCCAGTCTAATATGTCCAAACTCTTTTTTTCTTCTTCAGTGGAGTGCTAGAATTTTCCTTTAAAAAACGGAGTTTATACAAAGGATCTCATTATCTGTGGGCATCTGCTCAAGTCAGCATTTGCCAGGTGCCATGGCTTGGTGGGGGGGGGGGGGGGGGTGAAGCCAATTCACTGGATTCTGCTGGTTCCATAGTCCACACCAGGATCTGTCTTCCTATTACCCAATGCACAAGTGGGTGATACTCCTCACACATCTCTTGGCATATGGTACTAGATCCAACTCCCACAGAGGAATTTTTGTTCATGGATAGATGAATTTTAAATGTTAAGGGGGAATAAAAGCAAGGCACATCTTATACTGCCATGATGCTGATATCACTCCTAGAACCACTTCTATTGATTGTATATCATATGTAATCATTTACTATAATGTAAATCTTTTTACCTTGAGGTACAAGGGTGTTTTTTTTTTTTTTAAGATTTACTTACTTATTTTAGAGAGAGAGTGTGCGCTTGCGGGCATATAAATGGGGGTAGGGGGAGAGAGAGAACCTCAAACAGACTCGCCACTGAGCGAGGAACCTGATGCAGGGCTCAGGGCTCCATCCCACCACCCACGAGATCACAACCAGAGATGAAATCATGAGTCAGATGCTTAACCTACTGAGCCACCCAGGTGCCCCAAGGTACAAGGGTTTTTATTTTTTTATTTTTTATTTTTTTAAAGATTTTATTTATTTATTTGACAGAGAGAGACACAGCGAGAGAGGGAACACAAGCAGTGGGAGTGGGAGAGGGAGAAGCAGGCTTCCCGCCAAGCAGGGAGCCCGATGCGGGGCTCGAGACCAGGACCCTGGGTCCATGACCTGAGCCGAAGGCAGAAGCTTAACGACTGAGCCACCCAGGCGCCCCGGTACAAGGGTTTTTAAACTCAAAAGTTACTGCCCCAAGATTTCTAAAGAAGTAGTATCTGCTATGACCCTATATATAGGATCCTCCCCACAAACTCAGGGAGAGTGGTCATTGTTGGTAGCACGCCCAGAATCAAAACCCTTTTACGTATACCTGTTATCCAGATTATCACTTAGATACCCACAATTCCCAAACTCAGCCCCCATATTTCAGACAAGCTGATACAACTTCCATCTATAGTTGTGAATCCTTATAGACGTTATCTAATTGTCACCTACTATCCCCCTGGACACAGTCATTGGATCAGCGTCAACTTAATAGCAAGAGTCTATTTTAATATGCTGGTCATTAGGAAGGAAACTTGTAACTCAGATTGCCACTGGAAACTTCCCTAACCAGCAGGTTAACTAGATTTAGTATGAATCTGTCAGTATAGAAAGCAGAGCACTGAGAATGTAAGAATCTGATCCTTCAGAATTCTGGAGCTACTGAATCAAACAACCCTAAACCTGCCTCAGCAATGGACTTCTTAGTACTTGAGTGTATTTTATATAAAATAAGGAACTGGCTCACATGATTATGAAGGCTGAGAAATCCCCCTAAGATCTGTAAACTGGAGACACAGGAGAGTTAATGGTATGACCCAGTATAATCTAGTATAATCCAAAGGCCTGAGATGCAGAGGAAACTCCAGTTTGACTCCAAAGGCCTAGAAATTAAGAGAGCCCATGGTATAAGTTCCAATCTGAGTTCAAGTCTGAGGGCAGAAGACTGATGTCCCAGCTCAAAGACCATCAGGCAAAGAAAGTGAATTCTCCCTTACTCCATCTTCTGTTCTCTTCAGGCCTTCAATGGATTGGATGATGCCCATCCATATCGGGGAGTGAGAAGAGAATAAATTACTTTACTCAGTCTACCAGTTCAAATGTCAACCTCATTCAGAAACACCCTTTTAAACACACTCAGCATAATGTTGACCCAAATATCTGGATGCCTGTTAGTCCAGTCAAGTTGATACATGAAATTAACTTCGCAGCCACGTTAGGTTGAATTTTCACTATTTGCAACATAAAGCATTTTAACTAATATACCAGGTTTGTTATCTCTGAAGGATGTAGCATTTCTTAACCAGCTGATGTTTTAAACCAAGCATTTTCATGATTTTAATTATTTACCATTTATTGCATCTTATTTAATTTGTTTCATTTTACCTTGAATGTGATAGCTATAAAATTACCTTTTTAATTTTACAGCCAATAATTAATTACTAAAGTAGTTTAATAACAGTGAAAAACATTTCTGTAAGAATTATTAAGGAAGAAACAGGAAAGAGAGTGAACCAGAGTGTTCTGACAACCTAGGAAAATACATAAATATAGGGGCAATGGGAAAACTCAAAATAAAGTCTCTCCTCTCTCCACTCCTCTGTGTGTGGTCATGGCGTTGGTGGTGTTGGAGTGGTGTGTGTGTGTGTGTGTGTGTGTGTTCATGTGCATGTATGTGCAGACACTGATGTGTAAGTCAATCATTCTAAAGCTAAAATTCACATCAACTGGTATTTTGCACAGCCAATACTCTATATGGATTTTTAACATTATGGTTAGGTTTGTACCTAACATTAGGTTTGTACCTTTACATTACAAGCCTTGGGGGCATTCTTATGATGTTACAATCATGGTTAATTGTAAGCTTCTCATCTATAGTTATTCACAACCTAGTTTATATTTCACTTTTTCAAATTACAATTAAATGAATCGATTTAAAACTGTATTAATATCTGACAAGGTTTTTGAGAATGAATGTAAGTCAATTTGAACTCTATTGCTATTTTATGAAAGATTAAGCCATGTTCTATCAAGGCCTCACATAGAGAAATGAGTGGAAGCAAAGGGTAGTTACCAACTTATTAAAATGGAGTTATTTCAATTAATTAGATGATTATAAGAATTTGTGTAGACAGTGAGCATATTTATTCATGTTTTCTTACATTAGGTAATATTCGCTGGAGCCAGGCCCATGCTACCAGTAGACAGAACACAAGTGCTGTTAGAAGTATGATCTCAGCAGTTTTGAGAAGTAACTCACCCTGAAATGACTTATTAGCTCATTAACACTTCAAGGTGGAATAGTTTTCAGATTAACTAGCTTCATCGAGCACAGAATGGGTGAAGGCACAAATGCATCTGTTCTAAAACAAAATTTCCTTCCTTATTGCAAAGCTGATACATGTTCATTTGAGGATATTAGAGAACATACAAAAATTAAAGAAACAGAAGTCATCCATAAACTCACCACATAAGATTACTACACTTAACATTTGGGTGAATATACTCACTTTTTGTTTATTTATGTGCATAAAAATAGAGGTAGTTTAAAATTTAATGTCACTACTTAGAGGTGCAGGCATTTGACAATTTCTTTATTACTGGACGTGTTCACAAATCTCCCTTTTCACATTTGCCATGGAAAATAAACTTGAATTTTCTATATTAAAATGATGGAAACACTTTTTGTTTAACTTAATCATTTCCACATTAGCTCACTCTCATTATTTCAGTTTCAACCTCTTCCTCCTTTTTGTCTTTTCTTTCTCCCCAAAATATGATGGTGCTATGATCTGGATGTTTGTCTCCCTCAAAATTCATATATTGAAACTTGGTCCCCAGTGTGATAGTATAAGAAGGAGGAGGTACTTTGGGGAGGTGATTAGATCATGCCAGCAGAGCCCTTATGAGAGTCCCCGCAGCGTTCCCTGACCTCTACCACCTACCACTAGAAGTCTGCAATCCTGACCATGCTGGTACCCTTATAGTAGACTTGCAGCCTCCAGAACTGTGAGAAATAAATTTCTGCTGTTTATAAACCACTTGGTCTGTGGTACTTTCTTAGAGCAACCTGAGAAGACTAAGACAGATGGCATGGTGGGAAGGCCCCAGCTTGCACACAGACACGGGGCTTGGCTGAGGGGTCTCCACAGACATGGTATTGGAATATGTGTGTGCTCCTGATGCATCTGCTGCTGATGTTCCCTTGTCACAGGCAACACATGGTAGTTTCTCCTGCAGAGTTCCCTGGTATTGTGTCCAGTTGCTGACTAGGTTGTCACCTTGGCCTGCGTTTGAACTCCCATTCAGGTCCTAGTTCAAGCAGTCCCTCTGCTCAAAGATACAGATGATTTCCCTGACAAATGGGACACCCAACTATTTTCTGCACACTCCCCCCTCCCACAGTGGTGTACATGGTAACTACTTAACTCCTCCATTCCAAAAGTTTTCAAATTCTTCCCCTCTCTCTAGTAACATACCCGCATAAAGATTCACTCTGTGAATCTTTCTAGACTGCTTCTGGGCTCAGTGGTATGACTTCCTTTGGCTATTGGGATGTTAGCAAATTTGACTGAAGCAGAGGTTAGAAATACACTCAGGGGTTGGGGCATGTCCTCTCTCTTGCTGCACTTGCTAAGAACACTGTGTGAACAAATCCAAGCTATTCTGCTGGAAGACGTGGAGCCACATTAAAAGACTAGAGCTGTCACAGAAAACAGCCAGTCAAATGCCAGACGTGTAAGTGAGCCACCTGACAGCCGCAAGCCCCCCGCAATCATCTGCCACTGGTTGCAAAACTGGCAGATGCTTACAGAAAAAACAGTAAATCTGGTTGAGACTAGACCAAACTGGGACTCACAGGATCAAGAGCTGAGCAAATGGTTGTTGTTTTAAGCCATTATATTGTGGGACAGTTTGTTATGCAGCAATAGGTAACTGACACAGTCAGAGTGATGGCTATCTCAAGTCCTCTCTCTGCCTTCACTGGACCTTCATTGCCACCATTTCTATGTTCTACTCTGCTGGTGATGGAGAAGGGAGCTCTATGGGTCAGCTTCCTATTTCTATGCCCCACTGCCACCCATGCCCTTTGTTTTTGTCAGTTTGGGCTACTACAACAAATCACCATAGACTGGATGGTTTAAATAGAAACATCCCTCAGAGTTCTGGAGTGTGGGAAGTCCAAGATCAAGGTGTTGGCATGGTCGGGTTCTGGTGATAGTCCTCTTCCTGATTTGCAGATGGCTGCATACACACGGCAGAAAGCAGACAAAAAGGAAGCAGGCTCTCTGTGGTCTGTTCTTATAAGAGTATTCATCCCATCGTGAAGGCCCTATCCTCATAATGTAATTACCTCCCAGAGGTCCCATCTCCAACACCATCACTGTGGGGATTAGGGCTTCAATATATGAATTATGAAAAGACACAAATATTAAGTCCATAGCATAGTTCAAACCCAGGAGAAGGCAGAGCCAAGATTCAATCATGTATGCATCTACACTGTCTCTCTTGATCTCCTTTTTGATTCTGATTCTTTTCCTCTTTCTAGCCCTTAAGTGGCCAGATCGTATTTATTTTTGTAGTGGAAGAAATGTTACTATATCTTGGAGAAGCTGCATTGCATAGATGTGAATGGCATGTACTCTGGAGCCAAACTGCCCGAATCAAAATACCAGCTCTACTACTTACCAGTTGTATATAACCCTGTTCAAGTTAACTAACCTGCTTGTGCCTCAGTTTCTTACCTACAAAATAGCAGTAATAATGTAGCACCTACTTCACAAGAATTCAACAGCTTAAAATATGAAATACTTGCAGCAGTTAATTTCACCAGAGCATTATAATTTTATGTCCTACCATGCATTCATCCCTATTCAGTGATTTTTCTCAGGTCTGAATCCTCAAGGCTCTGACTTATGATCTTCCATATCAACTCATAGGAAAACTCATAGAAAAACTTTCTTCCTTAACCTTCCAGTTCTTACATAAGAAATGTGCTTTGGTTTACAGATTATTCCTTTGGTAATTGAAATTAAAAACTCTATCTTGAAAGTTAAAGGAAGAACTGAACACTTTTCAGGGTGCCTCGGTGGTTCAGTCAGTTAAGTGTCTGCCTTAGGCTCAGGTCATGATCCCAGGGTCCTGGGACTGAGCGCCAAGTTGTCGAGCTCCCTGCTCACGGGGAGCCTGCTTCTCCCTCTCTCTGCCCCCTGCTCGTGCTCTCTCTCTCGTTCTCTCTCTCTCAAATAAATAAATAAATAAAATCTTAAAAAAAAAACTGAACACTTTTGTAAGATGTTTTCACTCTTCTCCTTAGAGCAGTGAGTATCTACCTTGTAGTCTGGTGTTAATGGTGGGAGGGGGTTAGTTATAGTTATCAGGAATGGAAAATGACATCAATTATATCTCACAGTATTATTCAAAACATAATTTTTGAAAAATGTGACATCTTCTACATACTCATAGTATGTAGTAAACTATTTTGCCATTTTACACAACATATAATTTGTAATAATTACAACATAATAGTAATAGAATTTATTTTACCAATCTTTAAACACTAGGAACTGTTTTTATTTCTCTTATACAAATGTTATATGAATGAAAAACTTTTTAGCAAAATTGTACACAAATATGTCTTCAGCATAAATTTGCAGAGATAAATGTGTTCTAACAAAAGGCATTTTACATAGTTTGCCTATATACATACATATGTATAAGCACCCCCAATTTTATGATTAGATCATTGGTTGATCTTCAGTTAAGATGACCTTGTGCAAACAGTTGTTAAGTTAGAGTCAGGGGGGTGGACTATGAGAAAATGAGTTTTCTGGGTGGCTGGAAACCTGGAACACTTGACCCATCCTCAACAGGGATAGGTTTTGCTAACGCTAAGTTTAGCTTGAAACCCAGAAATGCTTCGAATGTCTATGAATACTCTTTGTAAGGGTGTATATTATTTGTGACTATATAGTCTTCACTAATTTTAATGTAAGTTAATAATATAAAACAAAGTTGGAAAATTTAAATACTTTAGGTTTTATAGGCTATGTGGTCTTTGTTGTAATTACTCAACTCTGGAAGGCAGCCATTGACAATATGTCAATGAATCAGAGTAGCCATGTTCCAATAAAACTTTATTTATAATACAGTGGTCCAGGGTTAGCCTTTAGCCATAATTTCCCTACACCTGGTATAAAGGAACTGTGCATTAAATAAATGGGCTTTCCCAACCTGGAAGGGATCAACTCTTCATATACATCACTGCGAGTGGTTGTGTACTCCCATTAGGAATTTGGGAATCAAGAACAGCTGAACTAACTTACACTATATTTTTCCCACATCATGTGGCTACTCTCTTCTGAGAAATATGGGACTTAATATAATCCACAATTATTGTTTTGCTGTGTGTATGAGTGTGTGTTTATGTGTGTGTGAGAGAGAATATATGTTATTCTGTAGCAATGAAAAATCTTAAAAAATGAGATATATTTCTTTAAAAGTCAAATAAACTAATATAGTCATTAGCTTTATAATATGTCCTTCTTATATAACAAAAATATGGTACAGTATACTGATGTTTTATCTTAACCAATTTGATAGATATTTTAAAAGACAACTTTACCTTTTTGGTTTAATTTATATTTTATAGATTTCTAATACAGTTGAGACTTTTCTTTCTTATAATAGGTTACAATAAGACCTAGGTCCCAGACAAATTTATGATCTTCTTGGAATGACTGGGCTGTAGTTTTGACTCAATATTACTGATGTCACCTCCCCCTGCCCCCAATTAAGATTACCTGACATCTGTCACATTCCTGTAGACCATGGAGAAGACAGGACTTTTAGTGGCAAGAAATTCATAGAGGTCCAATTCTATCTGGTTTATTTTATGCTCCATTTGTTCAGTAGGTCAGATATGAAATAGTGGATGATCCCAGGTTCTCTTGTTTCTCATGGGCACCATCAGACAGCACCCCACTTCCTGGAACACAACTCTATCATCCTACCTCAAACCTTCCCTCTTGCCACTGAAAGTTGAGAGCCACGCGATCTACTCAACACACACGCAAGGTGACTGACTCATCTGGCCTGCCCCATGAGGCTGCAAACTGAGGTGGACAGGAAGGCAATGCCATGAGTAGTAAAGCACTCCAGGTCCCAGATGCCATTGCTGCTGTCTTGGCATGTGGTATTTCAGATGGCCAAACCCAGAAGAGCTCCATGGGAACAGCAATGGGAGATGGGAGATACCACATAAATTCTATTTTATTACTCTTCATGCACCACCTCAACAGACCTTGAGGATGTTCAGAAATTCACAGGAACTCTCCTACAATGTCTCTTGAAGCCATGGAGCAATCAGCCATGCCTAAGACATTGTGGTCAATTTAGTAATACACTTCTTCCTTCCTTCTCTCCCTAATGAAATTAGGAATTTCCCTCCTAATTAGGGAATTAGGTATTTGCCTCCCTAATGAAATGTTAGCACATAAGCTTTTGCCTTTAAACCTGTTTTCTAGGGCAACTGTGCCAAAAAAGTGTGCATGTGTTTTGTGTGTGTGGGGGGGGGGGGGGTATTCCAACATTTTAAAAAAAAACTTTCAAGTGCATTGTTATTTTGGGGAGTGGATATACCCTTGACTTTGCATATGTTAAACCCAAATTAATTTTTGTTACATTGCACTCACATGACCCTACAAAAAAAAAAAAAACACCATTTCATTCATTTTCTTATATTACAAAATTTCGTGTACATATCAAAGAAGTGGAGGAAGGGTGCATTAGTTCTAAAATTTTTATTTGAAATACAAAAGCATGGGATGAGAAAAAAGTTTTAAATGCCAAACCTGGCTGAGTTTTTTTTTTTTAAATCAAATATTGATAAGTGAAACACATGGCTTTGATTGACTAATGAAAGACCATTCAAGAATGAACATTTTCTTTAAACTAGTATTTCAATAAACAATCTGGTCCTCACTCACTGCTTAGGCCACTGTCTCCTTCAAGTGAACTCTACAAATGACTCCTATTTAAAACATCCTCTTGGGGCGCCTGGGTGGCTCAGTTTGTTAAGCGACTGCCTTCGGCTCAGGTCATGATCCTGGAGTCCCTGGATCGAGTCCCACATCAGGGTCCCTGCTCAGCAGGGAGTCTGCTTCTCCCTCTGACCCTCCCGACCCTCCCCCCTCTCATGCTCTCTCTCTCTCAGTCTTTCTCTCTCAAATAAATAAATAAAATCTTTAAAAAATAAAATAAAATAAAGGATCCTCTTTCTCTTACTTTACTTTATAGCACTTATCACCAATTGACATTATAAATTTACCTATTATTGCTATTTTAATTCACTGAGGTCTAAGGTCGATGAATTAGAATTATTAGAATTATTTTCTGTTTTGTTTACTGCTATCTTCCCAGTGCCTAGAATAGTACATACTTGAAAAATAGTAGGCACCAATTAATTTTCGAAAAATGAATGAATGCTAATTTAGGAAAGAAGCAACCAAGGTCAATATTCAGATTATTATTACTAATGCCTTACACTTATAAAAAAATCTAAGAAATTTCAAAGGGTTTTTACCTATATCAATTCAATAAAAATCTTTTAAATTTTTATGCCCATTTTACAGATAAGGAATCTATAATTTTTAGAGTTTGTTTGACTTCTCCAAGTTAACCTTCCCAGTTATAGGAGGAAGCATGATCTTTCCTGCTTTTTTCAGACTTTATGACAGATTTTGGTGTTATTACTTTTTTAAGAATAAGTCATTTCTGGTTATATTATAGCAACTAATTGGTTATATCATACTACATAACCATCATACCTTGAGACCATTAATACTACATAAACTGATAAATTTCCTTTGCTACTGAAACACAGGTTGGCACAAGAAGAGAACAATAAAATGGGGCAAGTGTTAAGTGCAACTCTTTAATATAACACACGCACACACACACACACACAAACAGAGGCTGTGCCATTAGACAGTATTTAAGGGAATACATCCCTAGGTAATAATTCATGACCTGCTATTCTGCAATCGATTCTGGTGAAAGCCTGCTGATAACCTTGGCATTTTCATCATCCTAAAATCTAATTTCTTCTTTTTACCTCAATTTATCACCTCGTATCTTACACTGAAAAAAGCTCTTCTATTCTGTGTGATTCAAGAACTAATCTCCTGACCTCCTATTCTTGCCAATCAAATTAGTCAGAACTAATTAGCATGAAAACAAATGTGATCATCTAAGGAGATTTTTTTGTTTCCTGCCTTTATTGGAAAACAAAGACTGCAGTGGTTGGATTACTTCAGGAGGAGCAAAATAGGTAATTCCCCTTTTCTAAAGCTACTTAAAAGCCAAAGGTGGTTTCAATTATTCACCAAATATGTATATCTTACGTGTTAACCAGTGACAGTACAGAACGACAGAAGAATAATAGCATTTCTCATTCAATGCAGCTCTATTATATACAATGCAGAGATGTGCTCTTCACACTAAAGCAGACAATGAATACACATTGTGTGACACACAAGGCTTAAAAATAGAGATGTGTGGGTAGCCAAGTATCTGCTGTGACAAAGATCTGATCTACTAATTATCTGCAACACATTTTGGGTCCCAGGACTGCTACCCCAATCTTCTTACAATTCACCTGAGGGTGATTTTGGCAGGCTGTCAACAGGCAAACAGGAAAATAAGTTGGGAAACATTAATAAGGGTTGAGAACAACAGCTTTTCATGCTTTTGAGCTCATCATTCAAGTATAACAAAAACTGAGAGATGAGGAATGGGGACAATGGGCTGAGAAGACAAGAAAGAGAGAAGCAAACATTTAAAAGACTGTAAAGTTACATTTGTGAACCTCTTGTCAAATATATGGCAGTTGTTTTTGTTTTTTTTTCGAAGTCGTCTTACACTTTTTCTTTTTTTAAAAAATCAAACAATAGAGTTACACCCTCCATAACAGTGAAACACTTCTCTGTTCCTTAATACAGCAAAATCTTTGTCCATTTTAACATAAAAAAAGATCACATTCTATTAAGTTTACAAAAAGGGGAATAAAACTGTAATAGCTATAAAGATATTCAGAAAAAACAGAACCAGAGCATAACATGGAAATTAGTTTTTCTATGATTAAAAAAAAATGGAATAGCTAATGTTATTTATTTATTCTCCTTCACTTACTAATGTGTATTTCTAAATATTTACAGCATTTATAGGCAAAATATGTGAGCATTGTGTTTAATATATCTAAACTACATATTAACTGAATGATACACCAACTTTAAGGAGTTATGAAAGATATAAGTGGAAGTTATATAATGATTTCTCTAATCTTAGGAAATTAATGGTATTAAAATTTGGTATTAAAATATACAATATATCAAAATGAGACTTTTATTCTCCATGATAAAAATGAAAATAATGTATTTTAATTTATGGAGTCATAAAATTAATTTAATTTAAATATACAAAGAATAGTATAACAAACTTTTTAAACACAGTTTTATGTAGTTTAAGTACCAGTTTATATAAAACATTAACTTGAAAAGCTTTTTTTAAATATTTTATTTATTTATTTGACAGAGAGAAAGAGAGAGCACAAGCAGGGGGAGCAGCAGAGGGAGAGGGAGAAGCAGGATCCCTGCTGAGCTCAATGAAGGACTTGATCCCAGGACCCTGGGATCATGACCTGAGCTGAAGGGCAGACATTTAAATGACTGAACCACCCAGGCATCCCATTGAAAAGCTTTCTTTATAGTCTATCCCCTCTCGGTTTTCTTCTCCAGCCCAATAATTAACCAGAATTGTTTCTTTCCTAGCTACTTTTAGCATTTTTACATACATGTGCTTCTATAAAAGGTAAATGTTTTCAAGTATCATTCTAAGACCTACTTCTTTTTGCATTCAACATTCTGTATCTGTGATTTTATATATATAGATAGATCTAGTTCATTCTTTTAAACAGCTAAATAGCATTGTGTTATATAAACATAGCATATTTTATTTCTTTTTGTTGGTGCACGCTAAAGTTCCTTTATATTTGCTGTTTTAAACAATGTTTTTAGTGCAGATCCTTATACACGTCCCCTTGTGCAAATATATATGAGAATATTATTAGGTCCTGCACCCACAAGTGCAATTGTTGGGGAGATCAAATTTTAAAATTAATAGACATCTTAGAAATTATCTGACTTATGAACTCCTTTTTCTGAGGCACAATTAACAAATAGTGGCAAGTCCAAAAGTAGATTCCAAGGGGGGGTAACTAATTTCTGTGCTCTTGACATTGTGTCACTACTTTCCATCCATTTTGGCCTTTTTACATACGATACAGGTGCTTGTGCATTTATTTGCGATACAACCCATGAAAGTAGCCCCTTACTATCTACTTCAAATAAAGTCATTGACTGCACATTTGCAGGTTGCAAGGACACAGGACCAAGTGTTATTAATGTTTGATACACTGTACCACAGGAATCTACTGGATTTGGAGACTCCAAACAGGGTCGTGTGCCAGAGATAGAAACGCCCTGTCACAGGCCAGGTGAGTATGGAGTGCAGCCGGAGACCAGGGAGACAGGAGTGATTGACTATTTCTCTGAGGGCTTGCTGAGGAGTGGGGCCTCAGCTCTCGGCTCCTCCAGGGCCAGAGATTGGGAGGCTGCCATTTTCACTCTTGTCCTCCAAAGCTGTACGGAAAGCTTTCACGGAACAAAAGCTACCATGAGCAAACCCGAGCAGATTACTTAGCCTGGCCCCTGGCAAGGTTGGTGCAATTCCACCTCAGCAAAGACATTTAAGAATCACTGCAACAGGCCCCTCCCCCAGAAGATCAGCAAGAACATCCAGCCAAGACCAAGTTTACCGACCAATGAGAATGGCAAACCCCAATGCTAGGGGAATACAGCACATAGAATTCATGGCTCTTTTCCCATGATTCTTTAGTCTTTCAAAGTTAATTTTTTTAATTTTCCTTATTTTTTTTTATTTTTCTATTTTTTTTAATTTTTCTTCTTTCTTTTTCCAACCAACATCTTATCTTACCAATTCCTTTTTAAAAATCTTTTTTAATTCTCATTTTTACAATCATATCCCTTCATCGGATTTAACCTTATTTTTTATATATATATGTTTTTCTTTCTTTAAAATTTTGGGACAGTTTCTTCTAACAGACCAAAATATACCCTAAATATAGTGTATGGCTTTGTTCTAGTCTCCCACTTGATCATATTCTCTCCTTTTTTTTTTTTTTTTTTAATTTTTCTTCTTTCTTTTTTCAACCAACATCTTATCAATTCCTTTTTGAAAATCTTTCTTAATTTTCATCATTACAGTCATATCCCATCCCTTCATCATACTTACCCTTATTTATATAAATATATATAAGTTTTTCTTTCTTTAAAATTTTGGGAGGCAGTTTCTTCTAACAGACCAAAATACACCCAAAAGCTAGTGTGTGGCTCTGTTCTATTCACCAGGCTGATCATATTCTTTTTTTTTTTTTCCTCTTTCTTTTCCCACCAGTTTCGGGTCTCTTCTGATTTGTTTAGTGTATATTTTTCTGGGGTCATTGTTACCCTTTTAGCATTTTGTTCTCTTATTCATCTATTCTTCTCTGGACAAAATGACAAGATGGAAAAACTCACCTCAGAAAAAGAACAAGAAGCAGTACCAACTGCCAGGGACCTAATCAATACAGACATTAGTAAGATGTCAGAACTAGAGCTCAGAATGACGATTATAAAGACACTAGCTGGGCTTGAAAAAAGCATAGAAGATACTAGAGAATCCCTTTCTGGAGAAATAAAAGAACTAAAATCTAACCAAGTCAAAATCAAAAAGGCTATTAATGAGGTGCAATCAAAAATGGAGGCTCTAACTGCTAGGATAAATGAGGCAGAAGAAAGAATTAGTGATATAGAAGACCAAATAATGGAGAATAACGAACCTGAGAAAATGAGAGATAAACAACTACTGGATCACAAGGGGAGAATTCAAGAGATAAGTGATACCATAAGACGAAACAATATTAGAATAATTGGGATCCCAGAAGAAGAAGAAGGGGGGGGCAGAAGGTAGTATATTGGAGCAAATTATAACAGAGAACTTCCCTAATTTGGGAAAGGAAATAGGCATCAAAATCCAGGAGGCACAGAGAACCCCCCTCAAAATCAATAAAAATAGGTCAACACCCTGACATCTAATAGTAAAACTCAGAGAAAAAGAGAAAATCCGGAAAGCAGCTCAGGACAAGAGGTCTGTAACCTACAAGGGTAAAAATATTAGATTGGCAGCAGACCTATCCACAGAGACCTGGCAGGTCAGAAAGGACTGGCATGATATATTCAGGGAACTAAACGAGAAAAATATGCAGCCAAGAATAGTATATCCAGCTAGGCTGTCACTGAAAATAGAAGGAGAGATAAAAAGCTTCCAGGACAAAAACTAAAAATATTTGCAAAAACCAAAGCAACCCTACAAGAAATATTGAAAGGAGTCCTCTAAGCAAAGAGAGAGCCTAAAAGTAACACAGACCAGAAAAGAACAGAAACAATATATAGTAACAGTCACCTTACAGGCAATACAATGGCACTAAATTCATATCTTTCAATAGTTACCCTGAATGTAAATGGGCTAAATGCCCCAATCAAAAAACACAGGGTATCAGACTGGATGAAAAAATAAGACCCATCAATATGCTGTCTGCAAGAGACTCATTTTAGACCCAAAGACACCCCCAGATTGAAAGTGAGGGGGTGGAAAACCATTTACCGTACTAATGGACATCAAAAGAAATCTGGGGTGGCAATCCTTATCAGACAAATTAGATTTTAAACCAAAGATTATAAGAAGAGATGAGGAAGGACACTATATCATACTTAAAGGGTCTATCCAACAAGAAGATCTAACAATTTTAAATATCTATGTCCCTAACATGGGAGCAGCCAATTATATAAGCCAATTAATAACAAAAGCAAAGAAACACACCGACAATAATACAATAATAGTGGGGGACTTTAACACCCCCCTCACTGAAATGGACAAATCATCTAACAAAAATCAACAAGGAAATACAGGCTTTAAATGACACACTGGACCAGATGGACTTCACAGATATATTCAGAACATTCCATTCCAAAGCAAAGAATACACATTCTTCTCTAGTGCACATGGAACATTCTCCAGATTAGATCACATCCTGGGTCACAAATCAGGTCTAAACTGGTACCAAAAGATTGGGATCATTCGCTGCATATTTTCAGACCACAATGCTTTGAAACTAGAACTCAATCACAAGAGGAAAGTTGGAAAGAACTCAAATACATGGAGGCTAAAGAGCATCCTACTAAAGAATGAATGGATCAACCAGGAAATTAAAGAAGAATTAAAAAAAATTCATGGAAACCAATGAAAATGAAAATACAACTGTTCAAAATCTTTGGGATGCAGCAAAGGCGGTCCTAAGAGGAAAGTATATAGTAATACAAGCCTTCCTTAAGAAACAAGAAAGGTCTCAAATACACAGCCTAACCCTACACCTAAAGGAGCTGGAGAAAGAACAGCAAATAAAGCCTAAACCCAGCAGGAGAAGAGAAATAATAAAGATCAGAGCAGAAATCAATGAAATAGAAACCAAAAGAACAGTAGAACAGATCAACGAAACTAGGAGCTGGTTCTTTGAAAGAATTAGCAAGATTGATAAACCCCTGGCCAGACTTAACAAAAAGAAAAATGACCCAAATAAATAGAATCATGAATGAAAGAGGAGAGATCATAACCAACACCAAAGAAATACAAACAATTATAAGAACATATTATGAGCAACTATATGCCAGCAAATTAGATAATCTGGAAGAAATGGATGCATTCCTAGAGATGTATAAACTACCAAAACGGAACCAGGAAAAAATAAAAAACCTGAACACACCTATAACCAGTAAGGAAATTGAAGCAGTAATCAAAAACCTCCAAACAAACAAGAGCCAAGGGCCAGATGGCTTCCCAGGGGAATTCTACCAAACATTTAAAGAATTAATACCTATCCTTCTGAAAGTGTTCCAAACAATAGAAATGGAAGGAAAACTTCCAAACTCATTTTATGAGGCCAGCATTACCTTGATCCCAAAACCAAAGACCCCATCAAAAAGGAGAACTACAGACCCATATCCTTGATGAACATGGATGCAAAAATTCTCACCAAAATATTAGCCAATAGGATCCAACAGTACATGAAAAGGATTATTCACCACAACCAAGTGGGATTTATCCCTGGGCTGCAAGGTTGGTTCAACATCCACAAATCAATCAATGTGATACAATACATTAATAAAAGAAAGAATAAGAACCATATGATCCTCTCAATAGATGCAAAAGAAGCATTTGACAAAGTACAGCATCCTGTCTTGATTAAAACTCTTCACTGTGTAGGGATAGAGGATTTCACAAAAGCCATCATAAAAGCCATCTATGAAAAACCCACAGCGAATATCATACTCAATGGGGAAAAACTGAGAGCTTTTCCCCTAAGGTCAGGAACACAGCAGGGATGTCCACTATCACCACTGCTATTCAACATAGTACTAGAAGTCCTAGGCTCAGCAATCAGACAACAAAAAGAAATAAAAGGCATCTGAATTGGCAAAGAAGAATTCAAACTCTCACTCTTTGAAGACGATATGATACTTTATGTGAAAAACCCAAAAGACTCCACCCCAAAACTACTAGAACGCATACAGGAATTCAGTAAAGTGGCAGGATATAAAATCAATGCACAGAAATCAGTGGCATTTCTATACATTAACAATGATACAGAAGAGAGAGATATTAAGAAGTCGATCCCATTTACAATTGCACCCAAAACCATAAGATACCTAGGAATAAATCTAACCAAAGAGGCAAAGAATCTGTACTCAGAAAACTATAGAATACTCATGAAAGAAATTGAGGAAGACACAAAGAAATGGAAAAACGTTCCATGCTCATGGATTGGAAGAACAAATATTGTGAAAATGTCTATGCTACCTAGAGCAATCTACACATTTAATGCAATCCCTATCAAAATACCATCCACTTTTTTCAAAGAAATGGAACAAATAATCCTAAAATTTGTATGGAACCAGAAAAGACCCCGAATAGCCAGAGGAATGTTGAAAAAGAAAACCAAAGCTGGGGGCATCACAATTCCAGACTTCAAGCTCTATTACAAAGCTGTCATTATCAAGACAGTATGGTACTGGCACAAAAACAGGCACATAAATCAATGGAACAGAACAGAGAGCCCAGAAACGGACCCACAACTATATGGTCAACTAATCTTCGACAAAGCAGGGAAGAATGTCCAATGGAAAAAAGACCGTTTCTTCAACAAACGGTGTTGGGAAAATTGGACAGCCACATGCAGAAGAATGAAACTGGACCATTTCCTTACACCACACACAAAAATAGACTCAAAATAGTTGAAAGACCTCAATGTGAGACAGGAGTCCATCAAAATCCTTGAGGAGAACACAGGCAGCAACCTCTTCGACCTCAGCTGCATCAACTTCTTCCTAGAAACATTGCCAAAGGCAGGAGAAGCAAGGGCAAAAATGAACTATTGGGACTTCATCGAGATTAAAAGCCTTTGCACAGCAAAGGAAACAGTCAACAAAACCAAAAGACAACTGACAGAATGGGAGAGATATTTGCAAATGACATATCAGATAAAAGGCTAGTATCCAAAATCCATAAAGAACTTATCAAACTCAACACCCAAAGAACAAATAATCCAATCAAGAAATGGGCAGAAGACATGAACAGACATTTCTGCAAAGAAGACATCCAAATGGCCAACAGATACATGAAAAAGTACTCAACATTGCTCAGCATCGGGGAAATACAAATCAAAACCTCAATGAGATACCACCTCTCACCAGTCAGAATGGCTAAAATTAACAAGTCAGGAAATGACAGATGTTGGTGAGGATGTGGAAAAAGGGGAACCCTCCTACACTGTTGGTGGGAATGCAAGCTGGTGCAGCCACTCCGGAAAACAGTATGGAGGTTCCTCAAAAAGTTGAAAATAGAGCTACCATACGACCCAGCAATTGCACTACTGGGTATTTACCCTTACCCAAAGATACAAACGTAGTGATCCAAAGGGGCACGTGCACCCCAATGTTTATAGCAGCAATGTCTCCAATAGCCAAACTATGGAAAGAGCCTAGATGTTCATCAACAGATGAATGGATAAAGGAGATACACACACACACACACACGCACACACACACACAATGGAATATTATGCAGCCATCAAAAAATGAAATCTTGCCATTTGCAACGACGTGGATGGAACTAGAGGGTATTATGCTAAGCGAAATGAGTCAATCATAGAAAAACAATTATCATATGATCTCACTGATATGAGGAATTTGAGAAACAAGACAGAGGATCATAGGGGGAGGGAAAAATGAAACAAGATGAAACCAGAGGGAGATAAACCACAAGAGACTCTTAATCTCAGGAAACAAACTGAGGGTTGCTGGACTGTAGGGGAGTGGGATGAATGGGGTGGCTAGGTGATGGACATTGGGGAGGGTATGTGCTATGGTGAGCACTAATTGTGTAAGACTGATGAATCACAGACCTGTACCCCTGAAACAAATAATTCATTATATGTTAGTAAAAAAAAAGAAAAGAAAAAAAAAATATGTTTGATACACTGTGGTCACCGTGCACTTCACTTAACTTCCATTTTTCTGCCTTTTTCTTAGACCTTTGTTTGGTGGCCAGACAAACTTCATCTATATACTGCCGCCACAAACCCATTTCAAGGCTGAATATCTGGTCTGATGCTGTCATTTTCTAATTATGTTCTCCATCTCCCCTTCCATACCATTCTTTACATAGTAGTTAGAATTTATTTTAAAATGTAAGTTAGGGGCGACTGGGTGGCTCAGTTGGTTAAGCATCTGCACTTGGCTCAGGTCATGATCTCACAGTCCTGGGATCGAGCCCTGCATAGTTTTTCTGCTCAGCAGGGAGTCTGCTTCTCCCTCTCCCTCTGTGCTTCTCTCTCAAATAAATAAATAAAATCTTTTTAAAAAATGTAAATTGGATCATGTCACCACCGACTTAAAGCCCATGACAGTCTCCTTATTGCTATTAGAATAAAATTCCAATTCCTTACCAAGGTCTATCTAGTCTCACTTGTGCCACTATGACCTTCATTGGCTATGCTTCTGACACACGGTCTTACTTGGGCCAAGTTCTTTTCTTTGTATATATTCTTTCTTCTTTCCAGATTGCTCTTCCCACATGACCTCACATGGCTGGTTCATTCCCCCTTTTCAGGTATAGACTAAATATAACTTCTTCAAAGAGGCCCCCATTGCCCATCCAATCCAAAGTAAGCCTCTATCCCCTTACTCACCCCCAGTGTCACCAATAATTCTTCTTTGCAAGACTGTATTATTTCGCTAGGGCTGCCATAACAAGATATCACAAACTGGGTGACTTACACAACAAACAGGTATTGTTTCACAGTTCTGGATCCAAGATCAAAGTGTCCGCAGAACTGATTCCTTCTGAGGGCTGTGAGGAAGAATCTGTTTTATGTCTTTTATTTTCTAGTTTTTGGTGGTTTGCTAGCAATCTTTGGCATTCCTGGCTTATAGAAACATCACCCTGATATCTACCTTCACCTTCATATGGCGTTCTCCCTGTGTTCATGTCTGTATCCAGATTTCCCCTTTTATAAGGACATCAGTCATATTGAATTAGGGGCCCACACTACTCCATCATAACCTCCTCTGAAGGTAATTACATCTGCAACAAACCTATTACCAAAAAAAGGTCACATCCTGGGATCCTGGGAATTAGAACTTAAACATATGAATTTTGGGAGGGGACACAATTCAACTCATAACACGCACTTTTCTTTTTTTTTTTTTTTTTAAGATTTTTATTTATTTTTTGACAGAGAGAGAGACAGCGAGAGAGGGAACACAAGCAGGGGGAGTGGGAGAGGGAGAAGCAGGCCTCCCTGCCGAGCAAGGAGCCCGATGCGGGGCTCCATCCCAGGACCCTGGGATCATGATCTGAGCCGAAGGCAGACGCCAAACGGCTGAGCCACCCAGGCGCCCCATAACATGCACTTTTCAAAATGTATAATTATATATGTGTTCATTCATTTGTTTAACGACCATTTCCTTTACCAGATTGTAGAGAATCTGGTTTTGGGGGTTTTTTTTTGTTTCTTTTTTTTTCTACATATATATATATTTTCAATGTCCTCAATAGGCTTGGCACCTGATAGTCAATAAATGTTTGTTGTTTTTCTACCCATGTAATTATATGATTTATAAAGTCTATTACTGGTCTGAATTTTGTGACTTTTGTTTTCACCATGCCCGATTTTATCATCAAAATTTTATCCAATGCCATCCCAGGGCAAAGTTTTCAAAATGTAAACCATATGTCAAAATAAAGCAAACATAAATCCTGTTTTGCTGTATAACTTCCTAAATAATTCAACCCAAAATATGTATGTTTTTAGAAAGGAGATGGAGGTATCACCATAGTTCACTTAGGAATTTTTCAACCAACTTTTAATTTACTTCAGCTCTGAGGAATGAGGTCTAAGAGTAATAATATAAAATGTAACCCCACTAGATCTTATGCTGGACAAGAAAAACTTAAGAAAACTCACCTCTACAGTTCAAACTATCACTGCTTTCTGCTGTATTGTCCATTTGTCTTTTGTTCTTTTTATGTCCACCCCCCTCTACAACCAGAGCCCTGAATCCTACTTTATAGCCTACTTTCTGAATACACTTAATCATGCATTTATTCTATTTTTCCTCAGCCTTCTCTTACTATCCCTTTTTACCAGTTCCATCTCCTATACTGTCAAAAAAGCATGAGTCTCCCATTTTAAGAAGGCCTGTTTTAAATCTTCCAAATCTATTATTGGATCTGGTCTCTCAACTCTACCTTCTTGATATTTTCCTTTGGCCTCTTTGAATCAATCCCGTCACCTCTGCTAGATGAATCTTCCAAAAATGCCATTTTCATTATGCCACTTCCCTGATTTAAAACTGTATTGGTACCATATCACCTATTGGATCAAGTTTAAGATTCTAAGTCTCCATTAACTAGCCTTAGATTGCTCATCCTTTTTTAACTTCCACTGTAATTTCTCAAACTTACGCCATCTGCTTTATTCTATCAACTGCTCTTGCCAGTGTCAACTCTCTTACTTTATTTATGTTGCTTTTCCAAGTGAGAAAGACCTGCCTACATCTTCCTGAAAAATCCAGCACTATCCAGTCATTAAGTTTCAGCTCAGGGAAGTTTCTCTCATGGAATTGACTCTTCCAGTCCATACAATCTTCCCTGTCTGACATTCTATAGCAATTTTAGTTAGGAAGTAACAAGGGAAAAGATGTATTTTTAGTTAAATGCGTGAACATTACACTTCTAGTTCATCTGTGCTTTCTGGCATTCTTCAAATCTCAGTAAATATATAACCATCCTCAGCACCGTCCATAATTAAGCCTGAGCTACATGGAATCTATTAAGGCAAATCTTTAAGCAACACGGAGTTTATGTTATGTATAAACTATTCTTTTTATATTTTTAATTGTTTTATACTCTTATTATTTTAATGCCTAATTATTTTATTCACATCAGTTTTCATGTATAAATCAGGTATAATTGCAAGATTTCATATGGAATAAACCACTTATATAATAAACCTAGAGAAGGTCTATAGACTTAATAGTAGAAAGCCTTTGCAAACACATGTCAGCAGAAATCACAGAAATTATAAAGCTAAGGAAGGGCATGGAAAAAAATGTTGACTTTTTTGTCCTAATAAAATTCTCTCTGATAGCCTATCTTTATTTTGTACCTAGCTACTCTATTTCTTAACCATATATAATGATATTAAAGTATTATTATGCTCCTGGCTCATGATTCTTTAACTTCAAACTTATAGTGCAATACTGATGGAGGAAAAATGGGAGCACAAATATAAAATCATATTAATGGACTACAAAAGAGTGATAATTTAGATGCATTCCTAAAAAATGACAAGAATGATCTCACCAATATAGGGAACACATTATCTATAACATACGTAAAGTGAAAATGCATTAAATACCTATTTTAACAACATTAATTTTATGTAAACCTTTTTAGACACTGTAAAAAGTAAAAATTTTACACTTCGATTTATTGTTCAGAGTCTGTTTTCCATACTAGACTATGAACTCTAAGTAGTGGTCATGCCTGTGTTGCTTATTATTGTATCCATCCCACTATCTAGACCCAGTCACTAGCCACATACGGTTATCATAAACTTGAAATGTGGCTAGTCCAAAATGACTTGTGCTATAAGCCACATACACACTGAATTTTGAAGTCTTAGTTAAAAAAAAATTACAGTAGCTCAATAATTTTTATGTTGAGATGATAATATTGTACATATATTGTGTTAAAATTTACCAAAAAAATGAAATTTACCTGTGTCTTTCTACTTCTCTCAGTGTGGAAACTACAAAATTTAAAATTGCACGTGACTTGCATTATACTGCTATTGGACAGTGCTGACTCAGACTGAACATGATACATCGTACACTTTCACTAAAGTCCCTCATATGAATAAGTGAACCCATTCCAAAATATGTTAAAATAGATGTGGTTTTTTGGGCCACAGTTATTTATTGACAGTTTATAATGTTAGCTATTTAAAACCATATTTTCACAAGTCTAGAAAATTTCTTGGAGAAGAGATTTTCTCTTTTATGCTCAACAAAGCTGACCTTCTAATCCATATACAACATCATTTGCATTATTTATACCATGCAGGATGAATAAATTTTAGTTTTTTTCATAGGCTGTAAACATGACACATTAACACATGCCAGTTTAAAAAAAAAAATAAAATTTCCGATTTTGCACTTAAAATTGGGTTACTATTTTCTCTGAATTGACTGGATGTTTTGACATTGTCAATCCTTTTGGTGATACGCATTATTGTATTTACAAATATTTTGCCAATATGCTTTGAAATAGAAGTGCATGGCAATATACCCCCAGCATGAGTGCTGGGTTCGGTCTTACAGATGCCTTGCTTGCTGACACACAAGTTCTATTACCAAGAGCCAGCCTGTTCATTTAAGTTAGTACTTACAGGCAAGACCAAAGCTCTCTGGAGTTGGGTATTAAAATTTAATAGATCTTGGGAATGTCCAGCCTAAATGGGATTAAATTAAGAATTACAGTTAGAGCAGCTTTTGGAGAGCACTGTATTACCATGTGTTCCTCCTCTACCAGCAGCCTCCATGGTCTATGAAATTGAGATATTGATCTTAATGACAAAAAATGGTTGTGGATCAGACAGATACAAAAGCAAGATGAGCTCCCTAGCAACACAAGGAAATACAGAACTTTTAAGCAGCATTTCTTTCCAGAAAATTTTAGAACTGGCCTATTAAATTTAGCTCAACTCTTTTATTTTACAAATGAACCCACAGATGCCTTGAGAGATTGATTGCCCATTGGTCACAGTGAGATCACTGCGATCTTCATTCCATTCTCCTCCTGTTGTAGCACATG
Source organism: Phoca vitulina (assembly GCF_004348235.1). Lineage (NCBI taxonomy): Eukaryota > Metazoa > Chordata > Mammalia > Carnivora > Phocidae > Phoca > Phoca vitulina. The sequence continues at coordinate 23,911,513 of NW_022589720.1, forward strand.
ACTCTGAATTTATTTCATAAGACACATTCACATTAACTAACAGAACTGGGTTTCAAAGAAGCCATCAACATTTCTCAAACTTAGCAAATGAAAGAAATAATAAGACAGAACAAATTTGCTTAAATTCAGTGAGAACAGTGAAATATATGATGGCAGCCATCGATATTAAGGAATCACTTTTTTATCATGATAACTGCAAAGATATAATTTTATTTTTTATACTTCTGAGTATGCATTTTTCTTTCTATGTTCGTGTATTCTATTTCTCCTAATTACAAATTAAAATCATAGGCAAAGGAGTCACCTTGAACCCTCATACCTTTCCTCCTCTAAACTCCTTAGAACCATTATTTCTACCAATTGTCATCTATGTCCCTTTTGTATTTTTTTTTTAAGATTTTATTTATTTGACAGAGAGAGAGACAGCGAGAGTGGGAACACAAGCAGGGGGAGAGGGAGAAACAGGCTTCCGGCTGAGCAGGGAGCCCGATGCGGGACTCAATCCCAGGACGCTGGGATCATAACCTGGGCCGAAGGCAGACGCTTAACAACTGAGCCACCCAGGCACCCCCCTTTTATATGATTTTTAACACTCCAGAATTACCTCCTTTATAACTAGATCATGATTACAAACATTTTGAGAATAGCAACTCCACCTTATAAATTGTTATTGTTCTAATAGACTCTCGTTAAAGGTCTAATACTTAGTAGAATGCATTTTGCATATTAGACAATCAATAGATGCAAGTTGATTGGATGTTATGGGTTGTCTCCCTTCACTGACTTTGTGAGAGGAATGTTAATATGCTCCAGATGCTGAAAGAAAGGTGTGTGTTGAAGGAATTAGCAACTGGCAATAACTTACTGTCAACTGTGTCATAGGGACCCCCGACTAAACACAAAAGTGAGGGGCAGGCTAGACAGGTCTCCATGCGAGGATGCTATAATCTCTACAAACTCTGTGCCCTCACATCTCTGCACTGTTTTTCTGGATTACAGGTCATAGCACTTTACAGACAATGTCGTATTTACCTTTATGGTATTCTCTGGTTGTTGAGAAGGGGCTAATGCTTAGCCCATTTCCCTCTATTGCCACAGGGAAAAATATAAGCAAAGAGAGTCTGAATCATTTATACAGTGCTGCACCATAAGGCAATGAAAGAGGCAGGTGCAGGTCTCAGATGGTTGTCTAAGTCCAAATTCCACGCTCTATCTGCTAGATAATCCTGCCTTCCCTCTCCCTCTCAATAGAATATTTCCCTAGATAGTTCCTGAAACATTTATAGCAGAAGCCTGCAGAGTGACTGTTATAGAAGTTTGTGGAAAACTTCCAGGCATCTAAAAATGTAAGAAACGGCCACATTTCACTTTGGGTATTCACATTTGAGAAGTGATGTGTTTTTTTTTCTCCTCCTCAAATATTCAAAAGTTTGATCTAAGGCAAAAGTTTTACTATTCCTCCCTTAACTAGAGGAATGAAAACACCCATGAATTTTCATCAGTTTGCTGTAGGCAGAAATTTGCCAGTTTGCAGGAAAATGGCTTAAAAATCGAAGCTGAGATGAAATACTTGAACTTCTTGTGTGAACCTATGAAAGTAATATTTTTCTTTATCAACTGATATGAAGGTTTGCACAAACCCTACATTACTTCGGTATAAAAATGACTTTTGCTGTCTAAAATGTCACAAAAATGTTTGGATTCTTCAGAACACATCCGTAAAAGGATTATTGTCCCCTTAATTTTGGCATATGCTATCATTTCCCTTTTATTCTTTATCTATTACCATATTTAACAGAAATTCCCTGTGACTAACTTCCTTTAACCTCCACTGTGAGATACAATTGTGGGAAAAGTGGTAAATGGGATGAAAGTGGAGAACTTTTTCTTTCTCAGGATGTCAAAAACCTGCAAAGGCCAGAAACTTGCCTCCTACCTAGCTGGAAATCATGATTATACTGAACACTGTAGAATCCTCTGACTTGAGTTCCACTCTGAAACAAACACATCAAATTTGCCTTTCTCTAAATTATCAACTGCTTTGTGATAACAACATTTAGGCTGTTTGGATGTCAGCTGTTCTCATCATTGGCTAAGCCACTCATGCAGTGCTGTGCTTCTCCCACTCACGGTACCAGAAGGATCCGTTTAATGACACCTCGCTCTACTTATTTCTCTGTCACACCAGCTCATCAGTTTTACCTATATGGCCTGCATTGACTCAAACCCATTTTTCAAAGATATTTTTCATGTCCAATCAATGAAATGCTGGAGGCGTCAGTTGCCTGAAAGCTTCTATAATAGATGCTATAAAATATTTAGGCTGATCATATTAGTAACGTAAATACGAATGTACTAATTCATCCAATAACAGGCATCTATTTATTCAATAAGTTGGTTAGCACTGTAAAATGTGTGCTTCCTGATCCACAGACTTATGCGTGAAGTATATGATAAGCCTTTCACTAATATTCTTTCTGCAAACCATTTTGTGAGCTTCCTTATTAGAATCCAAAGCCATTGAAAAGACTAAACAAAGTACACATATCAGACAGTTGAAGCAAGTGGAGGTCTTGACTTTCATTATTTTTGCCTCCTACCTATCCCTACTTCACTCTCTAATATAGATCCTGTCCGAGAAGTATTCTATTTTCAGAAGGTCACATGTGTTGAGATGCTCTTCTAGTAATTGTGGGGAAACTACATATTCTCACTGTCTTGTTGGCTGATCCTCCCTGGTGTATATTAAGTGAGAAAGAATTGAAAGGTTGCTCAATGGATTAAGAGTACAGATTATCCTTAGTGAATGAAAGAAAACTAGTTGGTATATACAAGAAGCAAGAAATACCTATGGCCTTATTAGGTTACAAAGCAGCCTAGATTTAGGATACACTTTCCTTAAATGCCACAAGTTGAATCATATTTTCAGTCAATGCTGATGCATACTACAGTTTCTCTTTGAAAGAGATGCTAGCACAGGATTAAGACAGGGTGAGAGATTTATTAGGCACAATGCCTATGAGAGAAGATTGGGAGGGAACCAAGAAGGTCTTGGAGAGCCCTCGCCAAAGATGTTTATTTGACTCTGGTGAAGGAGAGCAGTGAAGGTTGATTGGAAGAAGGCAGTTCTAAGAAAGTTTGGCAAGGTCAATGGTCAATGGGAGGGATGGAGCCAAAGCAGCCCATCAGAGGAGTTCCCCATCTCCCAGGAATGCCCTGCCCTGCTGGGGCACCCAGCATTGACTGGGAAAAGTGAGTGGGATGGGCAGCCTTGGTGCCATAGTGGTAATGGATTTCTAAATGCAGCAGCTGGAGACATTGCTCAGTTATGCTCCCCTCAGTTGGAACTCTGAAAAATACAGTCCCATAATGACTGCCACAGGCTGCCTCCCACATCACACAGATCCACTTTTCCTCACAGATGGGGGAGTGGCTTAACCATGGTACCCACGGTCCCCTTCTACCCTGATGGTCTTGGGTACAAGTGGTCCAAAGTACTCAGGCAGCAGGTGTAACATGCACTTGAGTGGAACCTCTTCTATGTCCCCTGGCCAGAGTATGCCCCTTTTGTTCACCAGGACCTCCAACTCTGCAAAACTCTAAGTACGGTGTGTGAAAATAAATAAAGGAACCCTCATTTAAAATGGAGTTAGGAAGCTCTGACGGGGGATCTCTCAGGCACTACCACTTCCTGTAAGAAGCCTACCTCCCACCCCCCCAATAGGAAGAAGCTTACTTTACATACCGCAACAAGAAGAAGGAAGATTTTCTCCTTGCCCACCTACAGTCCAGCCAACAAGAACTCGGTGAAACAGCGCCTCCCAGCTTCCTCCTTTCCCCTATAAAAACAAGCCCCTTCTTCTGTTCTCCAGACTTGCCTATGGTTCACCATAGTTTGCTTGTCTTGAATTGCAATTCCTCGGCTATTCACAAAATCCATTTTGCTGGTAAAATAACTGGCTCTTCTGTTTTTTAAGGTCAACAGGAGTATAGAGGGATAAAATCCCTAGCTGGCCATTGGCAGCGATGTACAGATACACTTGCTTTTACTCCATGGTTCGGAAGTCTATATATTCTTCCCCGTGGGGACACAGCATCACATAGAAGTTGCCGATTTAATGCATACACCACATAATTCCAGAGCATTGCTCCAGGCTGGCTCTTGAGCTGAATTTTTAGAGGCTATTCCAGAGTTCTGTGAGGCTTGCTGGTTCTAGATGATGCACTATGTGACATAACCAGTGGATCCCATGGTCAACTGTTTCACTCCTTTCACATGACAGGCAGTCATGTCCCCTGGATGTTCTGTATCTGAAAATTGGCTCAAATATGGGAAATGAGCCAGACTGTTACTTTTTATTGAGGCAATCATCCTCAGCTTCCATCCCTGCCCTTGCATTGTGATTTTTGTTACAACTATTGACCAGCACTCTTGCTCCCAGAGACACCATGTTCCCTTAATCATGTTCACAATTGCACAGAGGTCAAGCTCATTTGACTATCCCTTTGACCTTGCCAATCTTTCGGGTAACTGTGGCTTCCTGGCATCTGGATCTGCTGCTTGGCTTCTGAAGACTGTATCTGCTTTCCCTACTATCAGCCCTGGCCTACAGAGAAGGCCACCACTGAATTTCTGATGCTGGTATCTCTCACTAGCACATTGATGATGGCCTTGGGGAATAATGTGACCTCTGGGTCTTCCTGTGGAACATAATTGTCTGCCAGATCCTCTGGCCTCACATAATACATCCACTCTAGCATGCCTGCTTCCCTCAGCTTCTTTGTTCCTGCCTTTAACATTTGATATGGCACCCCAGGAATTTCTGCTTCACTTAGTGCCAGCCATCACTTTTTTAAGTCCCCCAAGAGTCACCCCAGCAGGAAGTTTGTCCCATCTCCCAGGGTCTTTGCTAGGATATGCCTTGTCTCAAGAAAATCAATGGCCCCACATCAAGAGTACTTGCTTACATAGGCTTACATTCTGGCCTCTACCTACCAGCCTGCAGCCAAAAGTGAAGAAGAGGGCAGCTCCTGAGGGAATCACCTGTTTCCTTGGGAGAAAAGTTTTTCTGTTTGTTTTATTTTGTTTCAGCAGCCACCATTTTTACTGCACGTCTGCCATGTGCCAGTCCTTCCATACTGGGTGTCACTGCATCCTCACCAATCAAGTGGCATGACTATGACGACAACCATGACCTTCAAGAAACTGAGGCTCAGAGAGCTTAAATCACTTGCCCAAGTTCCCCAGCTGGTAAGTAACAGAGGGAGAATCCTAATCCAGATCTGTCACATTCCAGAGCCCATGTTCTCTCCACTTTGCTACCAGTTATTCTCTTCAGTGAAGGGTCACTGGTGCAGTCTCTGGGATGGCCAAGAGTCACTCTTGTGGAAATCCCTAACAGGTATTACAGAGTGGGTTTAGACTTCAGGGGTCCTGGCAAGAATCTTCAAATATCCTAGATACTCCTTGGCCTAGAGACCCCAGATATAAACAGGCAGACTCTGACAGTTACGTGGACACAAAAACAAAGTTCCAAGGAGACACACATTTCCCTTCCCATGGTGTGGTTGTGTGGGTACACATAGGCTCTTAATCACAAATCACTGAATCCCACAGAAGGGCTATACAGTTCTGGGAATGTGTACACACTCATACTCACTATTCCCTTCATGCCCATGCATGAGCATACATGCACACACATTCACATACACACACACACACATTCATTCATGCCTGGGCACAGTTATGTGGACATTGAGGCAGGTGATAGGAAAGAGGCTCTCGCTGGGTCAGATGAGGATGGCGATGCTAGATGTGGTCTCATGACACTAATGAGCAGACAACCATCTTGAAATGCTGAAGACTCTGCCATTGCCACCATGGTCACTGTGGGTAGAGGGAATGGCTGCATGGATGGGAAGGCAGTGTCCAGTCACGCCCCCCTGGTACAGCAGCAAACCCAGCAGCAAGAGCAAACCTGAGGCAGCCACGCTATGCCCATAAACAGCATGGCAGCCAATGGCTGAGCATGGGCAGTGACCAGCCAGCCCAGCATTAGGCCAGTGCCCAGCAGCACAGGACCACTGAGCAGCACCCTGAGGGCACTGGCACCTCCACCACTGCATATTAGGGCCACGTAGTGGGGCTGGCATGTGCAGCTCACGTCCTGCAGGGCTGAGCTCATCACCTGCTTAACCAGAACCAGCAGGGCCAGCAGGGAGAACACAGTGCCTGCCGCCAGCCACCACTTGACCACACAGCTGCTGGTGGAGGAGAGCAGTGCTGTGCCACTTACCCCACAACCCACCCCAAGGCCTACAGTACAAATGATAGCTCTTTCTCAGGAAAGGCAGTCTACCTCTGAATCCCAAAATGTTCATAAGCAAATGCAGACACATCCCCAGGGTCCTCCGTCAAGATAGTCCCATGTTTCAAGGCCCCTGTGTTTTCCAACCAGCACCTTGGCCTTGGTATAACAAAGCAGAGCCTTGGGTGATCCCTCAACTATCTCTGGAGTTTGCAACTCTGGTAGATCCTCAGCCTGCCGCACAGCGCTGTCTGTGCTTTCACTACAAGAGATAAGGACCTCTTCATAAGATACCAAGGCTTGCTGACAGCCTATAGTCCCTTATTAGCCCTCTGGAGGGCATCAGTACAACTTGGAAGTAACCAGCCAACTCCACTACCTTTGTAGGCACTGTTAACCCAAAACTTCCAAACGCCTGAATCCTTAAATCCTGCCACAGCATTGACCTCCACCCAGACATTTTCCTGTCACCACCAATGAAATTCACCATCAGTGTAATCCCGAGCAGTTAACACTGATTGTACAAAGGAGTACTGTTGCCCCATCTGCCAAACAGAACAATGTCCTCTTCACTCACCAAGCAATGAGTAAGCCAGTCCTAAGTCCCTGTCTTATTGCTTGTTTTGTTGGATAACTCCTGAAACCACTTGTGTTATCTGGATACTCTGAGAAGCACATGATACTAAGATAGAATTAGCTGTGCAAAAATTTATTAGGGGAAACATCTGTGAGGGAAACTCAAAAAGAAGCCCCTTGCAAGGGAAAAGGAAAGAAAGAAAAGCTGGGTACAAGGGTAGTAGACAGCATGAGGGTTTTAAGAAAGTTTGGCAAAGTTGTTGGCACATTCTCAAGCCAAAGCTGCCCATCAGAGGAGTCCTGCATCTCCCAATATTGGGCCTGCCTTAGCATCCTTCAGTCTCTATAGCATATGTTTCTCATGGGGCAAATATACTTGCTTTGATTGTTAATTAAGCTACTGAGTTAAAATGTTTAGTTTCATTGAAACTTAAAAGCAAGCAAAAGAATGTAGAGGCCTTACATCTATCTTAAATTTATAGCTCCCTTCTTTATTTTCCTATGTTTGTGTCAGTGCCACAATCCCTATATTCTATTGTTCTAAAATTTTATTTTAATTAGTCTTTGAAGTCTTCAGAAATTCCAAAGACATTATATAAATGACTTATAATTAAATTATTACCTCCAAATTGTTATGTTGAGAATACTAGATGAATCCATGTGGGATGGGGATTATAAGTGATTTTTTAAAAATAATATATGTTTTCAGTTATAAGTTAAGCATAATTAAGACACAAAATCATTGTAGTAAAAAAATTAATCACTCTTCCTATGGTATTACATCAATGCAGATATCATTTGGGTTTTCAAATTTTTTTTTAATCTCTACGTACAATGTGGGGCTTGAACTCACAACCCCAAGATTAAGAGTCACATACTCTACTGACTGAGCTAGCCAGGCAACCCTCTTTTCTTTTAATATAATGATTCAGTAGTTCCGTATATTACTCAATGCTCATCAAGATAAGTGTATTCTTGAGTTAGAGGCTGGGAAGATGGCAAAGTGAGAGAAACCTAAGCTCACTTCATTCCATGCAATCAACTAGATAACACATCAGCATAAATAACCCAGAAAATGACCCAAAGATTGACAGAACAAACTCTATAACTAAAGGTAGAGAAGAGGCCACATCCAAGAGGGTAGGAAGAGCAGAGATGTGGTGGGGAGTAAAGGGCCTATGGCCATCCATGGAGTGTGGAGTAGGGAGGGAGCCGCAAGTGTGGAGAAAGGCAAGAGACATACTATCACACTGGAGCCCACAAGGAGGGACACAAATCCACATAGCATTTGGCATTGAAAGTGAGAGGGGCCAAATTTCCTGAGTTCTTACAACCAGAGGGACTTGAAGCCTGTAATTTTACAAATCAGTGGGCTCTGTTCTGGGAGAAACCAGACAGCAATAGGAAGCCAAGTCCCACCCTTAAAGAGACAGCACAGAAAACAGCCCTAGGAAATACAGTGTAGAAACAGCAGTTTGAAAAATACCTGGGACATAAGGGAGGGAGAGTAGTCTATTCATTCCAAAGTATGTCCCAGAGAGAGACTCCTCCAGAAACAAAGGAGCTGGCAGGTGCCATTTCCCTCCCCTTCCCCCCAGCACAAACACATAGCCACCTGAGGGAACCAGCACAGCGCCAACGTGCCATCTAACTTGCTTACACCAAGCTCCACCCACTGCACTTTGGTGGATCTGCCCTTTGCAGTCATGCTTGCCTCAGTCCCAGCTCTGTGGGTCCCCTCACCCAGAAGACTGGCACAAACCTTGCCAACACTGTGTTTCCCTACCTGTGTGTTTTGCAGGGCATCAGTCCTGCCAGCAGTGGTGGTGGGCCCTGCAGAAGGATGAGTGCACCTTGTTAAAACCGCACATCCTGCCTACAGGGCCCACGTCTTAGCAGTGGCTATGGCACATCTCATTTCGCAAGCATACTGGCTCACACATTGTTAAAACTGCACAACCCACCCTGCCAGGGACCAAACACTGCCCACAATGGGTAAAGAGAACTTCTACAGAGGTCTGAACTGAAGGAAAAAGTGGCCAGGATAAAACAGAAAGGTTCACGTAAGACACATAGGAGACACCCCGTGACATACCACATTCTGGGGAACAGGGCACACTGCACTGCAGGGCACTGCAGGACCTATTCTTCATAAGGCCATTACTTTCAAGAGTAGGAGATATCGGTGACTTTCCTGACACAGAGAAGATGCACAGAGACTTAGACAAAATGAGAAGGCAGAGTAATTTGTCTCAAATGAAAAAGCAGGATAAAGCCACAGACAGAGATCTGAGTGAAACAGGTATAAACAACATGCCCGATAGAGAATTTAAAGTAATAATCGTGGAGATACTCTCTGGACTTGAAAAAAGAGTGGAGGACATCAATGAGACCCATAACATAACAAAAATATTAAAAAAGAACCAATCAGAGATGAAAAATACAATAAATGAAAGTAAAAATACATTAGATGGAATAAATAGCAGCTAGAGGAAGCAAAGGAATAAATTAGTGACCCAGAAGACAGAGTAATGGAAAGTAATCAGGCTAAGCAGGTGAGAGAAAAAAAATATGGAAAATGAGAACAGACTTAGGGGACTCAGCAACCCCATCAAGTGTAATGACATTTTCATTATAAAGATCCCAGAAGGAGAAGAGAGAGAAAAGGGGGCAGAAAATTCATTTGAATAATAGCTGAAAACCTCCCGAATCTGGGGAAGGAAACATATCCAGAGCCAGGAGGCACAGAGATTCCCCAACAAAATCAACCCAAGGAGGTCCACACCAAGACACATAGTAAGTAAAATGGCAAAAAGTAGTGATAAAGAGACAATTTAAAAAAATTTAAAAGCAGCTGTATGTTAACTATACTGGAATAAAAATAAAAATGAAATAACAAAAAAAATTAAAAGAAGCAAGAAAAAATAAGACAGTTATATAAGAGGAAAACCCCACAAGGCAATCAGCAGGTGTTTCAGCAGAAACTTTGCAGGCCAGAGAGGAGTGGAATGATATATTCAAAGTGCTGAATAGGGAAATTCTGGGCAAGAATACTCTATCCAGTAAGGGATCATTCAGAATAGAAGAGATAGTTTCTCAGACAAACAAAGGCTAAAGGAGTTTGTGACCACTAAGAAATGTTAAAGGGGACTCTTCGAGTGGAAAGAAAAGATCCTAAGAGTATGAAAAGCAAGAAACACAAAAGCAGTAAAAATAAGTATATCTGTAAAAATCAGTCAAGGGTTCACAAAATAAAAGGATGTAAAATATGATACCATTTACCTAAGACATGGAGGGGAGAGGAGTAAAGAATGGGTTTAAACTTAAGTGACCATCAACTTAATACAGACTGCTATATGCAGAGATGTTATATACAAACCTAGTGGTAACCATAAATCAAAAACCAGTAATAGATATGCAAAGAATAGAGAAAGGAATCCAAATATACCACTAAAGAAAGCCAGTGAATTATGAAAGAGGGCAAGAGAAGAAAGGATCAGAGTAAAACTACAAAAACAGCCACAAAATAAGTAATAAAGTGGCAGTAAATACATATCTACCAATAATTACTTTAGATATAAATCAACTAAATGCTCCAATCAAAAGACGTAGGATGACAGCATGAATTAAAAAAAAAAAAAAAAAAACAAGACCCATCCACATGCTGCCTATGAGAGATTCATTTCAGACATAAAGACACATGCAGATCAAAAGTGAGGGGATAGAGAAACATTTATCATGCAAATGGATGTCAAAAGAAAGCAGGGTAGTAATACTTATATTGGACAAAATAGACTTTAAAACGAAGACTGTAACAAGAAACAAAGAAGGATACAATATATTAATAAAGGGGACAATCCAACAAGAAGATTTAACAATTGTAAATATCAAAGAAGAAATCAAAAATAAGGTAGGCTGGTATTACCATACATTTCCCTCTTAGAACCTCTTTTGCTGCATCCCAAAGATTCTGGACCACTGTGTTTCATTTTCATTTTTCTTCATGTAATTTTTTATTTCTTCAGTTTCTTGGTTGACCCATTCATTGTTTAGTAACATGTTATTTAACCTCCATATATTTGTACTCTTTCTAGATTTTTTCTTGTGGTTGATTTCTAGTTTCATAGTGTTGTGGTCAGAAAAGATGTATGGTATGACTTCAATTTTTTTAATTTGTTGAAACTTGTTTTGTGGCCTAATATGTGATCTATTCTGGAGAATGTTCTAGGTGCACTTAAAAAGAACATGTATTCTGCTGTTTTAAGGATAGAATGTTCTGAATATATCTGTCAAATCCATCTGGTCCAGTGTGTCATTCAAAGCCAGTTTCCTTGTTGATTTTGATTTTCTGTTTAGATGATTTCTCCATTGAAGTAAGTGGTGTGTTCAAGTTCCCTACTATTCTTGTATTACTATTGATGAGCTCCTAAACTATTGATGAGTTTCTTGCTATTAACTGTTTTATGTATTTGGGTTCTCTCATATTGGGTGCATAAATATATGAAGTTGTTTTATCTTGTTGTTGGATCATCCCCAGATACCCTTTCTATAGATGCACCACAAGCTTCAGTCATTCCATCAATTTTTCTGTACTACCTTTTTTTCTATTGTCATATTCATCTCTGCATAATGGCTTGAGACAGGTGACTTTACCTGCATTTGAATTTTCAATGGAATTTCATCTGGTTGTGTTAGTTTCTGTCAAAATACAATCCTCACACAATTCAGCACTAAACATCTAGAGACAAAAGAGTGCCTAAATAGTCAAAACTATCTGTTATAACTTTTTTGAGATTATCATTTCATATGTTTGTTTTCTTTTTGTTACTTTTATTATCTCAAATATTTCCATTTTTACCTGGATTTCTACAATATATGTAACACCTTAATCACATTATACCTAAACTATGTTCTTAATGATACAAATGTTTCTGGCAGGTGATTCAAAGATCATAAGAAATTTTATAACCAAAGTCAGTTTTCTCCTAAGTGAAATTCACATGTCTGTCTTTTCAAATTATTTCTGAGAAGATAATAAACGTTGTCAATAAACTACAATTGATTCCACTTGTCTGTTATCATTTTATAAGAATGGCCCATCTCCAAAGAAATGATCAAATCAACCATGAAAAACTCCACACTGACATTAACATTGGCGTTAGAATAGCAGAAAATGATGTAGTCTGCTCTTTTTCAGTCAGATAGACATGACCTTAGAGAAGACACAAACATTTTCAGTAAATACTATGATGAGTTAATTTCCTTTCAATTCTTTATGAAGAGAAGGGATTTATTACGAATGGAATTCCCATTATGAGTCATGTTCTTTACCAATTCTCAGTGCAATCTTCGCAAACTAAAGTAAGTATATATGAGTCACATGTATTCCCTTTACTCGTGGCAGTATGTCTGCTTGTATTCCTGTTATAGATACATGGGTGGGATCATGGATGAAATGAAACAACCCACTTTTGGACTTTTAGTTTTAGCTCTGAGGTAGAAGCCACCCTCAAAAAAACTATTCCATCTCTCATTTTCACAGGGTCCTACCTAGTTCATGCTTAACCTTCAAGGGTAATTACAGTAAAGGAACATACCTACATATATTAGAAGTTTAGATATGAAGGAAGAGAAAGAAGGCTCACCCAAAAAGGAGTCTGAGCAGCAGAAGTAGAGCAAAGTAATAACCAAAGAAAGTAAATGAGTCTCTATGCCTTTCCATTTATTCTCACTTTTTAAAAATATTTAAACCTACACAGCACAGTGGTGACATTATCATGTTTCCGAAGATTCCATTTTTCCATCTAGATAGACAGCAGCCCCAGGTTGGGAACAGATTACAGGGAGAAAGTCTTATATATCCCCTTAATGAGTAATGGCCTTTAAAAAATATCCCCTTAATAAGTAAAGATCCTTAATTCAGTGTAGGAGAATATCTCACTAGCTAAAACTCTTTGTAAAATATTATGAACATGCATTTATCTGAGAAAAGGATTCACAGCTTTCATCAAGTCCTTGTCAGATCTATAAAAACAACCACATTAAATAACTTAAGGATTATCATTGTACTTTCTTTGTGTTCCCCACTATCAACCCGCTTTCTGTCATATTTTACTGTTGCAAAATTTACTGTTGTAGAATTTCTGTAGCACTGTCGAAGTACTTGCTTTTGAACTTCTCAACCTGAAAGTCTAGTGAAACTTTTACTTTCCTCAGATCCACATCTTTGCTTTTGTAAGACTCTTTCACCTCTACTTTACTGAGATGTCACATGAGGTGATCATTCCAATTTAAAAGTGCTTTTTCTCTAAAAACAAAAAATAATTTCCTCTTTCTCAGATGACAAATTCCTCATGTTTTCCAATATCTATTTATCCATTCAGGACATCCATCACATTTATTCATGGTCCTGAGGACACCAGCTATCACACTTACTACATTCCCTCCAGATTCATCAATTCTACCTATAATTTAATGCAACTTGTTACTTTCTTGTGAAATTCACCTTTTCCTTTCTCCTGTACCAGTACATACTTCAAAATTTACACCAACCAAAATACCAAATAGAATGAGCCTAACTTTTGCAATAGTGAAGAAGACATAATTAAGTCTCATGTTAGTTATACTATACTTCAATAGGAATCAAAGAAGTATAATTAAAGTAGCAATGCTGCTCAATTATTCAGTTAAAAATTGGCAAAGATTTTTTAAAATATGTTTATGCCAGTGTAGGTGTGAGTGAGTGCAGACTGGTACTTAATTTGTTGGTAACACCATACTTAAACTCAAAATGGATTAAAGACCTAAATGTGAGACCTGAAACCATAAGAATCTGAGAAGACAGGCAGTAATTCCTCTGACATCAGCCATAGCAATATTTTTCTAGATATGTCTCCTAAGGCAAGGGAAACAAAAGCAAAAATTAGCTGTTGGGACTACATTAAACTAGGAAGATTTTTGCACCGTGAAGGAAATCATCAAAAAAATTAAAAGGCAACCTACTAAATGAAAAATGGTATTTGCAAATGACATATCAGATAAAGGGTTAATATCCAAAATATGTAAAGAACTTCTACAACTCAACACCAAAAAAAAAAAAAAAAAAAAAAATTATTAAAAACTGAGCAAATGAACTGAATAGACTTTTTTTTAAAGAAGACATACAAATGGCCAACAGACACATAAAATGATGTTCAACATCACTCAATATCAGGGAAATGCAAATCAAAAACCACAATGAGATATCACCTTACACCTATTCAAAATGGCTAAAATAAAAAAGATAAGAAATAACAAGTGTTAACAAGGATGTGAAGGAAAAGAAACCCTCATGTACTGTTGGTGGGAATGTAAACTGGCACAGCCAGTGTGGAAAACAATATGGAAGTTTCTCAAAAAATTAAAAATAGAAATGCCACAGGATCCAGTAATTCCACTACTGGGTATTTACCTAAAGAAAATGAAAACACTAATTTGAAAAGATATATGCACACCTATGTTTACTGAAGCATTATTTACAATAGCCAAGATATGGAAGCAACCTAAATGACTATCAATAGACAAATGGATAAGGAAGATGTGGTACACACACACACACACACACACACACACTCACTCACTCACTCACTCGCTCACAGGAATATTATGCATCCATAAAAAAGATGAGGGGGCGCCTGGGTGGCTCAGTCCGTTAAGCGGCTGCCTTCGGCTCCGGTCATGATCCCAGGGTCCTGGGATCGAGCCCCGCATCAGGCTCCCTGCTCCGCGGGAAGCCTGCTTCTCCCTCTCCCACTCCCCCTGCTTGTGTTCCTGCTCTCGCTACCTCTCTCTCTGTCAGGTAAATATATAAAATCTTTAAAAAAAAAAAAAAAAAAAAAAGATGAGACCTCGCCATTTGCAACAACAAGGATGGACTTAGAGAGTATTATGCTAAGTGAAGTAAGTCAAACTGAAGAACACAAATACTATATGATTTCACTCATATGTGGAATCTAAAAAATAAAACAAATGAATATACAAACAAAAAGCAGAATCAGACCTGTAAATACAGAAAACAAACTGATGGCTACCAGAGGGGAGAGGAATGAGGGAGATGGGCTAAATGGATGAAGGGGAGTGGGAGATAGAGGCTTTTAGTTATTGAATGAATAAGTAAGGACTAAAAGGCACAGCATAGGGAATACAGTCAATGAGATCACAGTAGCATTGTATGGTGGCAGATGGTAGTTCTACTCGTGGTGAGCACAGTATTATGTATAAAGAAGTTGAATCACTATGCTGTACACCTGAAAATAATATAACATTGTGTGTCAACTATATTCAAATAAAAAAAATTAAAAATAAATCTGCTGGTGACAGTGTAAATTAGTAGTCTTTCTGGGGAAACAACATGGCCATATGCTGAATGTGCCTTTTCAGGATGTAAGTCTTTATTTCAGATTGACACTTTTCCAGATTTGTCTTATAGAAAAACACATTAGACAAGTGGGAAAAGATGAATATATAAAGATGTTTATTTTAGCACTAATTTTAAAAGCAAAATTAGCAAGCAATCTAAATGATAAGGAATAGGGAGTAAATAAAATAACTTCGATACAGGCATACCAGAAAATGCCATGAAATTTTAAAGTCTTATTTTAAAATGCACCTAATGACCTAGAAAATACTTACAATATATTATTTGAAAACACGGGTTACAAAACACTCTGCATAGCACCTGTGTTTTAAAACCGTATCTATATACAAATCTGGAAATACATAAACCAAAATATTAACTTTTTTTTATTCTAGATGGTAAAATTCTGACTTATTTTCTCTTGCATTATATCATTCTATAATTTATAAATCTTCCAAAAAAAAAAGCTAGGTTTGTATTTTACACATAAAAATCAGAAAAAAATAAATGTTATTTTTAAATAGATTCCAAAAAGATGACTGAAAAATCTACGACAAAAAAATTACCAAAAAAAGAAAAAGAATTTGAAAAATTTATAATTGAAAAAGATTTTAAATGAAATGTAATGTTGTTATACTAATTTGCAAAGTCTACAGCTAGTGGTAGAAAAATATTAAGGCAAATCTTCTTGTTCCAAAGCTAGCGTTCTTTACAGGTCTATGTAAACCTAAAAGGCTTCTGCTCAAAGTAACATCATTATAAGGAAAGCAAGGATTTAATTTTAATTTGTTTGTTTCAGGTTTGTATTTAAATTCCACTTAGTTAACATACAGTGTGATATTAGTTTCAGTAGCAGAATTTAGTGATCATCACCCAGTGCTCATCAAAAGTGCCCTCCTTAATACCCATCACCCTTCTAGTCCATCCCCCACCCACCCCTGCACCAACCTTGTTTGTCCTCTATAGTTAAGAGTCTGTTTTATGGTTTGTCTCCCTCTTTCTTTTTTTCCTGTACGTTCATTTGTTTTGTTTCTTAAATTCTACATATGAATGAGATCATATGTTGTCTTTTTCTGACTTATTTCACTTAGCCTAATACACTCCATCCACATCGTCACAAACGGCAAGATTTTATTATTTTTTATGGCTGAGGAATATTCCATTATATGTATTCCATTGTATGTATACATTGTATGTATGTATATTCTTTACCCATTCATCAGCTGATGCACATTTAGGCTCTTTCCATAATTTGGCTATTGTTGATAATGCTGCTATAAACACTGGGGTGCATGTATCCCTTTGAATTAGTATTTTTGTATCCTTTGGATAAACACCTAGTAGTGCAATTGCTGGGTCATAGAGTAGTTCTATTTTTAACTTTTTGAGGACCATCCATACTGTTTTCCAGGGTGGCTGCACCAGCTTGCATTCCCACCAATAGCGTAAGAGGGTTCCCCTTTCTCTGCATTCTCATCAACATCTATTGTTTCCTGACTTGTTAATTTTACCATTCTGACAGGTGCGAGGTGGTATCTTATTGTAGTTTTAATTTGTATTTCCCTCACGATGAGTGATGTTGAGTATTTTTTTCATGTGTCTGTTAGCCATTTGAATGTCTTCTTTGGAGAAATGTCTTTTCATGTCTTCTGCCCATTTCTTAACTGGATTATTTGAGTTTCTTTTTTGGGTGTTTTTTTTTTTTTTTTTTTTTTTTGGTATTGAGTTTGGTAAGTTCTTCATAGATTTTGGATACTAAACCTTTATTGGCTATATCATTTGCAAATATCTTCTCCCATTCCGAAGGATGCCTTTTAGTTTTGTTGATTGTTTACCTCCTTGTGCAGAAGCTTTTTATCCTGATGAAGTCCCAATAGTTCATTTTTGCTTTTGTGTCCCTTGCCTCGGGAAACATGTCTAGTAAGAAGTTGCTACAGCTGAGGTCAAAGAGGTTACTGCCTGTGTTCTTCTCTAGGATTTTGATGGTTTCCTGTCTCAAATTTAGGCCTTTCATTTTGAATTTATTTTTGTGTATGGTATAAGAAAGTGGTCCAGTTTCATTCTTCTGCATGTCACTGTCCAGTTTTCCCAACACCATCTGTTGAAGAGGCTGTCTTCTCTCCAATGGATATTCTTTCCTGCTTTGTTGAAGATTAGTTGACTATATAGTTGTGGGTCCATTTCTGGGTTTTCTATTTTGTTCCATTGATCTATGTGTCTGTTTTTGAGCCAGTACCATACTGTCTTGATCACTACAGCTTTGTAATATGCCTTGAAGTCTGGAATTGTGCGCCTCCAGCTTTGCTTTTCTTTTTCAAGATTGCTTCGGCTGTTCGGAGTCTTTTGTGCTTCCATACAAATTTTAGGATTGTTTGTTCTAGCTCTGAAAAATGCTGGTGGTATTTTGATAGAAATTGCATTAAATGTGTAGATTGCTTTGGGTAACATAGACATTTTAACAATATTTGTTCTTCCAATCCATGAGCATGTTTTTCCATTTCTTTGTGTCATCTTCAATTTCTTTCATTAGTGTTCTATAGTTTTCAGAGTGCAGGTCTTTTACCTCTTTGGTTAGCTTTATTCCTCGGTATCTTATGGCTTTTGGTGCAATCATAAAGCAGATCGATTCCTTGATTTCTCTTTCTGCCGCTTCATTATTGGTTTATAGAAATGAGACACATTTCTGTACATTGATTTGTATCCTGCAATTTTACTGAATTCATCTATCAGTTCTAGCAATTTTTTGGTGGAGTCTTGCAGGTTTTCTACATAGAGTATCATGTCATCTGCAAAGAGTGAAAGTTTGACTTCTTCCTTGCCGATTTGGATGCCTTTTACTTCTTTTTGTTGTCTGACTGCTGTGGCCAGGACTTCCAGTACTATGTTAAATATCAATGGTGAGAGTGGATATCCCTGTCTTGTTCGTGACCATACAGGAAAAGCTCTCAGTTTTTCTCCACTGAGGATGATGTTCGCTGTGGGTCTTTTGTACAAAGCCTTTAAGATGTTGAGGTATTTTCCCTCTATCCCTACTTGTTTGAGGGTTTTATCAAGAATAGATACTGTACTTAGTCAAATGCTTTTTCTGCATTTATTGAGATGATCATATGGTTCTTATCCTTTCTTTTATTAATGTGGTATATCACATTGATTGACTTGTGAATACTGAACCACCCTTGCAGCCCAGGAATAAGTCCCACTTGATTATGGTGAATAATTCCTTTTTTTTTTTTTTAATTTTCACATTTTATTTTTTTTTAAAGATTTTTATTTATTTATTTGAGAGAGAGAGAATGAGAGAGAGCACATGAGAGGGGTTAGGGTCAGAGGGAGAAGCAGACTCCCTGCCAAGCAGGGAGCCTGATGCGGGATTTGATCCAGGGACTCCAGGATCATGACCTGAGCCGAAGGCAGTCGCTTAACCAACTGAGCCACCCAGGCGCCCAGATTATGGTGAATGATTCTTTTAATGTTGGATTCGATTTGCTAGTATTTTTTTGAGAATTTATGCATCCATGTTCATCAAGGATATTGGCCTCTCTTTTTCAGTGGGGTCTTTGTCTGGTTTTAGAATCAAGGTAATGCTGGCCTCATAGAATGAGTTTGGAAGTTTTCCTTTCGTTTCTATTTTTTGGAATAGTTTGAAAAGAATAGGTATTAACTCTTCTTTAAATGTCTGGTAGAATTCACCTGAGAAGCCATCTGGCCCTAGAATTTTGTTTGTTGGGAAATTTTTGATTACTGATTCAATTTCTTTCCTGATTATTGGTCTCTGCAAGTTTTCTATTTCTTCCTGTTTCACTTTTGGTCATTTATATGTTTCTAGGAATTTATCCATTTCTTCTAGATTGCCCAATTTATATAAATATATAATATTCTCATAATTGTTTGTATTTCTATGGTGTTGGTTATGATCTCTTCTCTCTCATTTGTGATTTTATTTATTTGGGTCTTTTCTCTTTTCTTTTTGATAAGTCTGACTAGGGGTTTATCAAATTTATTAATTCTTTCAAAGAACCAGCTCCTAGTTTCATTGATTGGTTTACTGTTTTTCTGTTTGTTTGTTTCCATATCATTTATTTTTGCTCAAATCTTTATTATTTCCCTCCTTCTGCTGACTTCAGGCTTCATTTGTTGTTCCTTTTTTAGCTGCTTTCGGTGTAAAGTTAGGTTGTGTATTCAAGATTTTTCTTGCTTCTGATTATATTAAAAATATTTAAGTGGAATATTTTCTCCTTTTTTTACCTAGGACCTCAAATAGTAACTCTCAAATAACGCAATGTCCTAAATGCAGTAGACTAGCTGCATACTTTCTGGATGGAAGATACTTTAAAAAAAAAAAGAAAAGAAAAGTTACTCCCCTTTAAAAACAGTCAACTTCTAAAATTAAAAGGAATGTATTCCTGGCCTTTAAAAAAAATGTCGGGGCACCTAGGTGGCTCAGTCAGTTAAGCATCCATCTTCAGCTCAGGTCATAATCTCGGGGTCCTGGGATCTAGCCCTATATCGGGCTCCCTGCTCAGTGGGGAGCCTGCTTCTCCCTCTCCTCCCCACTTGTGCTCTCTGTTGCTATCTCTGTTGCTATCCTTTAAAAATAAATAAATATATATATATATATATATATATATATATATATATATATATATATATATGTCAAGTTTGGCATTCAGATAGATAGACACTTTCATTTATACATTTTTGTGTATATATATGAGTGTGCACGTTCTCTGCCAAAATAATTTTTGAAATCTGGAAAGCAGGTAATTGAAAATAGAATGCTGCATTTCTTATCCAAGAAGTAATGAATTTAGCATCAAGACACAGATGTTCATTTGCTTGAACCTCTAAAAGTTTAGATAATACCAGAATTTCTTTGTTTTCTCCAAAATCTTTTTCTCATGACATTTCAGGAACTTGGTCATTCCCCACACTTTCAGAGAGCCTTTGCTTTTCATAAACCTCGCTGAGATCCCTCTAGACTAAGCAAAATGACTGGCATGGTGGAGAAAGAATGCACTAGAAGCAATGGTGCTAGGCTGCCTATACCCTCCTGCAAGAACAATCAAAACATGGCCCTGCTCTAATGCCTAAGAAGGGTATACAAAACATGCATTCTGGCAAAGGGCAAATGATGGTAACAATTATACCCACACAGATGAAGGAATTTAAAGAAGCAGCCCTATTACTCAAAAATACCCACCAAAATTATGAATGCTAAGATATCCCAAGGAACTTAAGAAAATCTAAACATCTCCCAAAGAGGCACATAATTTTAGTGATAGGAAAACATTTATACTTCATTACTCTTTTAAAGAATCCTGCTAGCAAAAGACATCAATATTTGTTTGAAAATAGGATGAAAGCCGTATTTGGCAGAAGCACATTTGAAATCTTTCCAGAATGTATTTTTGTTCTCGATGGAACAACAGAACTTGGCCTTTCTCCAGTTTTAGAAAGGCACACACATATTCATGTATGTACATGTTTATGTCAAAGCAAATGAAAAGTGTAACTTTAACAGATATTCCTCCCCCCTACCTCACCCAAGTCACTTTTTTTCCCTGACAGATGCATAGACACAATTAGTAATGACCTCGATGGTTATAAGAGTCCTACTGATGCTTTGAAGGACTGTTGGGGGGCGGGGGAGGGCAGAGATTTTGTCAGGTGTCCTCTGCTAAATGTGCTTTTATACATAATATGTATCTATGCAAATATATAGTTTATAAATATCATGTTGTGTCAACTGTCTGAAACTTGCTTATTTATGTTTAGAAATATGTCTTTGAGAACTTTCCCATTTGAGGACTTATATCTGCTCCTCATAACTATGAAGAAGGTCCATTACATAATACTAGCTGATATTTATTGGACACTTATGTGCAAGACACTCTTGGTGTTTTGTTTGTTTCCTTTAATTCTCACAGATAAGTTAAGATGTCATTTTACAGATGAGAAAATAAAGTCACAGAAAAGTTTAGCTACTTCCCCAAGGTCACACTGTAAGGAGACAACAGAGCTAGCTTTTGAATCCAGATGGTCTGATTATTCTCTACAGTATTTCATGGGATTCTTTATAAATACCTAAAATTCCTTAAAAATATTCCCTCATTAGTAGACAATCAGCTTATTACAAGTCTTTTTTTTTTTAACAAACATTGCTGCAGTAAACTTCCTTATCTCAAGCTCTTTATGTAGACAAGGGAGAACCCCCCTAATGTATACACCTAGAATTGCAATTCCTAGTAGAAAATTAATCATAGGCCATCCTTCAGTATTTAGTTGTTGTTGTTTTTTTCACACTGAAAAATGTGCTTTTTTTAAAGCACGGGAACAGGACCCGTGGGCAAAAAGAGCTGCATTTGTGATTGTGAGGAGGATTATATACTTTCTAGTTAGTGGGGGTTAGGAAAAGTGAGACTCTAGGGAATTTGTGTATATGGAAAGTGAGGTTTTCAGGGCCTACTGTAACAGACAGACCTAGATTCAAATTATGTTTTTCAACTTAGGGTTTTGGGGGGAAAGGTCTCTCTAAACATGTTTACTCATATGTGAAATGAAAATACTGACAGTACTGACCTCAAAATTTTGTTGGAGATTAAATGAATTAATGCATGCAAAGAATTTAATCCAGTGCCTAATACATAGTGAGCATTCATGCTAATTGTCATTATTAACCTCAGTGGGACCCCCATTTTATCTTACAGTGTCTTACGACTCATTCATTATTCCTTCCCGTTATATTGTAAGCAATCATTTCTTTTTCTGTCTCTCTCTCTCTCTCTCTTTGGATTTACAAGTTTCCTGATAGAAGGGACTATAGTTTCTATATGTATCTGCAGAAGTACCTGGAAGGTACCTAGTATTATTCATGTTTTATAAATGAACAAATAATGGAGATGCAGAAAGCAGATCCCAAAGTGCTCTAATTCTTCCACATATTTTTCACCATCCGATCTAAGAATCTCTGAACATATTATTTCTTCACATTCCTTCCATTCAAACATACCCAATTTTCCTCTGTCACATTATTTCATGGGTCTGTGTATTTAAAGAAGAGATAACGGATTTTAAAAAACCTAAAATCTCTCTGAAATACATAATTGGGCCAAAACAAAAGCAGCCAAAAAATTTTTACCCTTAGTGCTCTGATCGGATCGAGACGACAACTGTGCAGCTTCTTCAGGCCACAAAGTAAACAAGTGGCTCCAGCCCTCTCATTTAGTTATGCACATTGATCAAAATAAGTGGAGAGTGAGAAACTTCCATTCATTCTCCGTTGTACAGACACAGCAGGAAGTTGTTGCAGCTTGTTTTATTGTCTGCCTGGAGGAAAAGTCATTCTGTTGTTTTAATAATACATCGCGATGGTTTAATGATAGATGGGGTTTCAGAGCTCTTAATCAGCTTACCACAATGAGTAGCATAAACTGAACCTGTGTATCTGTAACAGGTTCAGAGATGAGAAAGATGCAGACATGAGAAGAAATGCCACCTAATTTACAATGAACATGCTACCATCACTTATTACTTTATCATATGCTTTCACATTTTGTTTCATTAATTTTGTAGGGTTTTTTTTCTGTCCTCTTTTCCTGTCTACTTTTTATTCTCATTTTGTTCACCTCATTATACTTTGTGTGTTCATAACTGACTCCAACCCCTATATTTGGAAATTCTGCTTTCATTTGAGTAAAAATTTGGGATTCACTCTTATTAAGGTCAAAGGAAAAAATATTTGCAGCTGAATGTGTATGCTTGCCAAAGTACAAAAGTGAAATGAAATGTAGGGAAAGTATCAAAAATGAGAATGAAAAGAAATACACAAGTGCAGGGAATTAGAAGTGGTCTGGGTTCCATTTGTCTGATATGCGTAACTTCTCCCCTTTACCACAGTTTTTATCATTCTGCATTTGTATCTTGCATAATTTGTTATAAGAAAACTGTGAGAGAATTAAAGGATGCAGTAGAGAGTTAGGGACTAGGTACAATCCCGACGTTCATTTTCAGTATTGGGCAGTAAAGGGTTTAGCTCACAGAATCCAGAGAAAGCATTTATACAGAGTGCAGTAATAGGGCATGAAGAGATAAGACATAAAAGAACAAGAAGCAGACTCCTGTCCGTAATCAGGTGCAAACTTGGAAAGTAGCTCTGGCAGCTTCTGCCAAAAAAGCAATACCGTATGGCAGACGCAGATGTCCAAATGGTCCAAATAATCAGCCCCAATCCTACCATCATGTACCCAAAACACCCATTAAGGGTTGGTGCACAGCAGCCTTGATCCTGTGCCCACTGTGATATGCTCCAACTCTACTTCCAAAGAGCGTGGTTATTTCTGACTCTTCTCCTACTAACCACCACACTAATGAATTGTTCCTTTAACTGTCATGCAAGCTCTAGAAAGAAATAATTGGCTTAGTATAGAAAAGAGAAATATTAAAATTGCATCTTAAATATCATAAGAAACCCTCCCAGTGTCATATATCAAAGTTCCAAAACAAAAGTATAATTAGTTGGAGCTCTAGTGGAAAACGTATAGAGTGAATTTCCTACAACAAGGCTAGTGCCTTAGTCCTGCAGAATCGGCACAACTCTCAGCTGTAGGAGATGCCTCTATCTTGGTTCTCTCAAGATGCTTGTCTCATGTAAGTTTCCCTGTTGTTTTGCATCACTGTAAAGCTATTATCTATGACCAACACCAAGCCACAGCATGCCAGGCATTTCCTTATATTTGTATTGATAAATATTTTCATAAAAGTCTTAGTTTGTCTGACAGCCACTGTTCAATTTTACAGACTTTGTGTAGAATCTGTATTCATTAAACCTCTGTGGCTCTAAGCACAGTTACTCCTAATTTGACACACTCAAAGCCAAAACATATGGCAGTTCACTAACTTCCGATTGGTGTTGTGTACATGCTTAGACAGGGTTGCTTTCTGAGTTGCTTTCCAACTACCCAGGAGCTAATTGATTATACTTAATTCTTAGATAATCCTCTACAATAGTGTCCCAAGTTGCCACTAAGGTGTTATATACACATTTCTGGGTCAATGAGGTATGGTTTACTAAAGCTTTTATTCATCCACGTAATCATTTACAATCACTTACTGAACACACATTTGTGGTGAGGCAGTGTGATAAGCCTGAGGCTGTAAGACACAGCTTAATCACATTACAATCTGGGGAAGAGAGATAAATGCATAAACCAATGGGTACAACATGTGACAGACACTGTGAAAAAGGATACCACAGGAGAACAAAGGAATGGCCATTTCTAATTGGGGAGAGGGAGTGGCCATTTCTATAGCTCAGAAATTCCTGGAGTACCATTAAAAGAATTTCAGATGTAGCTAAAATGTGTGTCATTAAACTGAAACTCGGAAGATATAGAATAATGCCCAAAATAAGATATTCAGAACTTTACCCTTGTCCCTATCCAGGTGAATTCACAGTTTGCAAAATGTTGATCTCAATCAGCAAAGTAAAGACAAATATCTGTTTCCTACTATCTCTTCCCGACACTCCCATAGTCTCCTCACCATTGTGTTTTACCTCCCCGAAAGAATGTAATACAGTCAATCTTTCCAGTGAATGGTTAATGGCTATGTTCACTTCAGAAGGAAGTCGATGAAATGTATGCATTTTGTACATTTTCACCTGCTAGAATTATGCTTAGGAGATTAATTTTTGTATATTTATTCTCCTTTAAAGTTATTCTCTTTTAAAAAGCATATTTTCAAATCATTTCATCAATATAAAATTTAAAATATTATATATTAAATATTCTCTGTGAAACACATCTTGGTGCTATAGCTCCTCATCTTTAATCCTTCAAACAAATTCAGGATAAAATTGTAGCACTACGGTAAGAATTGCTAATGCTTTCTATTAAAAAGTTTTTGATGATTTTCATGTTCTCAGATATGTAAATTCTGTTTTGTGGTAGCTTTTTTGTTTTTAAAGTAACCATCAGTAGAATTAAGTCATTTTTAGTAGTCAGACATCCAAAGGCTAGTAACAGAACATTTGTCTGCTGGTTCATAGGATTCTCAAGTTGAGATTGATGTGGTTATTTATAGTATAAAATCTCTAAAAAGCATGAAATTCTATTTTATATTCTCATCTTCCTGAAAAATTGATCAGTTGGAATAGTTCATATTCTATTTCCTGTAAGAAATAAAGTCAATAAATAAATATTAGATAGATCTTTTCCTTATGGCAGACATCATAAAATCCAATCCTAAGAATAAGAGTTTTGGTCTAGATATGATCATATCCAGTGCATGGTCATTAATTTAATAACAGAAGGAACACAAGAATTATTTAACCTATATGGTCAGATAACGTTTTTGAAATCATTAAATAATGCCTGCACTTTAAAAGAAAGAACAGAAAGACATTTGAAATAATATACTCACTCATCATGCTTTCCCCCAGAACAACCACTATTCTCTTGTTCAAAAAAAAAAAAGCATGAACAAAAGCACAAATAAACTATTACCTTTCAAAAAATGAAAATTTCAATTAGAATCACTTTTTTTTTAAGAGAGAGAGTGGGGGAGGGGCAGAGGAAGAGGGAGAGAGAAAATCTTAAGCAGGCTCCATGTTCAGTGCTCACTGCAGAGATGGACACAGGAGGGGCTCGATCTCAAGAGCTGGAGATCATGACCTGAGCCAAAATCAAGAGTCAGACATTCACCAACTGTACCACCCAGGTGCCCCTCAATTAAAATCACTTTCATAGCAATGGAAACTACCATGACATGATGCTCAATAATAACGATGAACAAACCACAGTGCACAGAAATGCTCACATTTTTGTAAAACTCTTTCCTCCATTAAATATATTAATAAACAAATTCCATTTTTTTCATTGTAATAGATATTGCAAAAAGTTAAAATGCACATCAAAAAGAAATGTTTCCACTGAAACACGCATGTTTAGTACATGTTTCATGTATTGCCCAGGCTGAGATAATGGCATCAAGGCTTCGGGGAAAATAGGGTGACACCGTGAGTGATCAATTTAAAATGAAAACAAAAACTAACAAGTAAACCTTGTTAGTCACAAAGGCAGTGGAAGCAGCAGGGACTGGGCTGGGGGCAGCAAAAAAAAAAAAAAAAAGTGCTTTTTAATCCTACCTCCTACTGTCCCATAGAAAATATATTGATTCTTTGTGCAATTAGCTCCCACAAGAACCTACCTAAGGAGCCCTGGCTATTTCTTTACTTTCCAGGAACTATTTTAATGGTATCTTTAATTACTATGAAGTTTCCACCAAGAAGCTCAGGGTGCTACATCAACAATTAAGACATCATCATTGTAAACAATAATAATTAAAACCACATAAAGTTCACAGCCCAGAACAGCCAAAGAACACAGAGCACAATGGCCTGTTGAAGGAAAAGGGTCCTTTTCGCCATTCTCCCTGTAATGTGATATTACATTTATTACAAAATGTAATATAAAAAATTATATTACAAAACCAGTTTAAAAAGCAACATCAATTTACCAACTGCAAAATGCCTACAGGTTGATCTGTGGAATTTTGCTCTCATATTTGGGAGAATTATCTAGTGCCATTGACTCCTTCAAAATCGGAACATTAAAAAAATAGTGTAATGCCAATTAAAAGAGGAAAGAACCTGCCAACAGAGTATCTGACTGAACAGAGAATGCTTGTAGGATTTTAATAATTCTGTTTCCTTTTTTGCATATTCCCCTGCTTATGACGATTAGTAAGTTGTGTAACCCATTTATAGTTTTATTTTAGCATCTGTGAACAAGGAGCAAAAATTGTTTCTGACACCAGAGAAATTACTTTAAGTTATACAAACTACAGATTCTATTTATCTACCAAGTAATTCACATAATCCTTCCCACAAATCCAATGTTTACCCAAGGATACCACCTCTTTGGTGTGAAATGCATTTTTTTCTTTTATATACTTTCAGGAAATAATTCAGTGACAACTTCTCTATAGAAATGCCAAATATCTTTTCTTTTCTAATAAAATAAACTTTATTGAAATCTCTTCCACACACCATAAGGTGAGCAGAGTGTACATGTACAGCTTGATGAATTATCACAAAGTGAGCACACCCATGTAATCCCATTCTGATAAATAAATTGAACAATTCCAGCCTCACAGAAACCTCCTGCTCGTCTGCTCAAGTTATTCCATTACTTCCAAAAGGTAGCCAGTATGCTGTCTTCCATGGCCATCTCTTATTAACTGGTTTTGACCTGTATGGGAAATAGGTCTATACTATGCCTAGTCTTTTTATGACTCTTCTTTTGGTCCACCTTGTGTTTGGGAAATTCATCCCTTATGCTCTGTGTAGCAGTAATACCTCTGCTGACTGTTTATGGCAACACTTGATGGGAATATGCCACAATTTATTTGCTCATAGCAGACTGTAGGCTGCTGTTATGCACATTCCTGTACCTGTCATTTGATGCACACAGGTTTTCATTTCTGTTAGGTATATGCCTATGGTAGAACACCAGGTCATAGCATCTGTGCGTATCCAGCTTCAGGAGATATTTCTGTACAATTTTCCAAAGTGGTGGACTCATTTTACAAAACCACCATCCGAATGCAAGAGTTCCAGTTGCTCAACATCCTCATCAAAAATTTCATCTTTTAAAATTTTCAACTTTCATTTTTAAGTTAATTCATTCTGTTTCATTTTTAGTATCTCATTTGGGTTTTAATTTGAATTTCCCTGATGATTAACGATGTTGAGCAGCTCCGTATATGCACAATGGACATGTGAATATCTCCTTTTGTGAAATGCTTCTTCAATACTTTTGCCCATCATTTGAAAATTGAGTCGTCTGTATTTTTCTTAATGATTTAAAGGAGCTCTTTGAATACTCCTGAGGCGAGTCCTTTTTCAGATATTTATATTGCCAACATTCTCTTCCACTCTGGTTTGTCTTTTCTATTTCTTAATGGTGACTTTTAATGAACACAGGCAATCAATTTTAATAAAGTCCACTTTATAAGTCTTTTACTTTTATAGCAATGGTTTGGGGTCGATAATTTAAGAAATATTTATCAACTCCCAAATCATGGAAACATTCTCCTTCATCATCTTTTAGAAGATGTATTGTTTTACCTTTACATTTAGGTCTATGGTCCACTAAGACATGATTTCTTTTTTAATCACCTGAAGTAGGGCTAAAGATTGTTTTGTTGTTTTTTGTTGTTGTTGTTTTTTCGTGGATATCCAGTTGACCTAGAACCATTTATTGAAAAGAGCATCTTTTCCCTATTGCACTGAAGGGGAACTTTATCATAATTCAAGTAACTATAACTTGGTGTTGTATGTTGCTTTATTTATCTATTCTGCATTACGTACTGAATAATTACTGAATACCTGAAGATTTTTAAGTCTAGATATTTCACAATGTAAAATTCCTCACTATATTCTTTTTCAAGATTATCATTTCTATTTTTGATCCTTTGCTTCTCCATATACAATGTAGATTCAGCTTGTCAATTTCCACCAAAAAAAGATAAAATTTTTATTGGAATTCCATTAAACCTATAGACCAATTAGGATGCCTTCATATCGTTACAATATTGGATCTTTCCAGGCTATGAATACAGTACCTCTTTCCATTTATTTAGTCTTCCTTAATTTCTCTCATACCTAGTAGTTTTGTTTGTAGGGAGTTTGCAAATCTTATGTTAAATTTATTCCTGGTTATATGATGTATTTTAAAGCTATTCTTAAAGTTATCATTATATAATTTTTTTAATTTTGCTTATAATTAGAAATAAATTTGTGTTTACAGTTAATATCATATACAGAAATATTGTATTCACAAGCTGAATCTACTCATGCATTTTTACTAGTTTTTAAAAATTATATGCAAACAATGACAATTTTGTTCTTCTCTTTCAATACTTTTCCTTTTTATTTATTTAGTTCCATTGCACTGGACAAGATCTTCAGACAAATGATGAATAGAAGATATAGTGGCATTCTTATCTCATTTGTCTCAAGGGGCAGCTTTCAATATTTAACCATTAAATAGGATATGTTTGCTATAGGTTTTGGTTGATACCTTTTATGAAAATGAGGAAGTTTCCTTCTATTCCTAGTTTGTTAAAACTTATTATCATAAAAAGGTGTTGGATTTTATCAAATACCTGTTCTGCAACTATTATAATTATTATATGATACATTTCTCCTTAGTTCTGTTAACATGGTCAATTACACTAATTGATTTTTGAATGTTAATCTCATGTTGAATTCCTAGAATAAATAGGCCAAATAAATTTCTTTGCATTTTCTACCAGATTTTCAAATATGAGAATTATAGAATTAATAGAACTTTTTTAAAGATGTATTTATTTATTTGAGAGAGAGAGAAAGAGTACACAACCGGGGGAAGGGGCAAAGGGAGAGGGAGAGAATCCTCAAGCAGACTCCATGCTGAGCGCACAGCCTGTCACAGGGTTCAATCCCAGGACCCTGAGATCATGACCTGAGCCAAAATCAAGAGTTGAGCGCTCAACCGACTGAGCTACCCATGTGCCCCGAATTAATAGACCTTTTAAAAAAAATCCATCTTATTTTCAACTATTTCTGATACCTTTATATAAGGCATGCAAAGATACCTGCTCCAGATATCATCACTGGTTTTCCTTTACCCTCAGGTATGCTTTTGCAATGACCTGAAGAAGTCACATTTTCTTTGTGCATTATAGCTCATATAATCGAGAAATTGGTCTCTGAATGTCTTAATATAGGAATTATTATGAAATGTTGTATATTTATCTTATTGTTGGAAAATGGCTTACTCTTAAACCAATGGTTTAAAAAATATATTGACCTAATAATTGGCTTTTAAGTATATACATGGCCTTTGTATAATCAGTTCTGGTGTCCACTTTAAAACATTGGTAAAGTCTAGAATAACAAGCAAAATTTGTCTGAGCTTCCTCAGATCTCAGGGTAGTAATCAACCTTTAAGCACCTTCTTCCACCCATCTTCCATTTCTAGATGCAAAGTTCATGCAAGCAGGAAGATAAGGTTTATGACGAGTCCACATAAACACAGAAAAAAACAACCACACAGGCATATATAGGCTCAATCACTTTAAAAACATGTTTTTCCTTCTCCCATACCTCCAACATTTGGAAATAGAAATGCTATGTACAAAGTGCCATAGTATGGAAGTACTTAAGTGGGAACAGAGTTGCCTTTTATAAAAAGTATTTGAAAAAAAATTGTTTAAGGTACATAAAAGGAACAATTATTAATCAAATGAGGTGAGTGAAAGAATTTAAAAGCAAGCCATTCAGAATTTTAGAACTGCCACATATTTGGAGGAGAGGATTAATAGTCAGTATTTGGGACTCCAATACTGTTTCATGTTCAAATAGAAAAATGTGGAAACTAAGCCAAGAAGTTAGTTTGAGAAGTAGCTGCAGCCCATTTTAGAAGCATACACAGGCATTCCTTTAATGCTGTCACTAAGATACCAAATTTAGCATAAAACAATCAAGCTTGGAAAAATCAAACAGTGAGGCCTTAGAAGCTCATTTTCACCAAGAAAGTGAAGTTTGTGATAGGTTTGCTGTATTAAATTCAGATGATTTAGTTCAGCTAATTTTTTTTGTCCCTTTGTAGTAAAATATAAGTATTCTTCTGTCTCACTCTCTAAAGCCTGATAGCAATGAAAGTCCACCTTTTCTAATTTATGAGAATGTTTAATCGAATAGGACTTTGAACTTTCATTATATCCTTCAAACAATGTCTGGGGATCATCTCCTAAGGTTTTCAATTCCTAGCAAGTAGCATCGTGCCTGCCATTTACTAAATCGTCAAAATATTTAATAAATAAGAAACCCTTGTTATATGATAAAATATGATAAAAAGTTTGATTAAGGGATGAAACAATTTAACTTTCAAACTTTATCTTTCAAAATCTTGATTGTAAATAGTCCATGGATCATTAGTTAATATGAAAAAAAAAAAAAAAGGTTAATGTCCTTACTCCTACCTCTTATTTGTTACTATTAACTTTCAGGCAACATTGGAGCTTGGGATCCATATTTGAAACTACTGTGTTCTTTTAGTATTGGAAATAAAACTTTCTCAGATACTCCCAAGATATAGCATCATTAAAATGCAAAAACAAAAATCTTTTCTAAAAGAGAAATCGCATCTTTGAGGGGAAGAGTATTTTGCTCCTGTTGCCCTTACTGATTTTCTGCTCAGATTTTATTTTTTGTGTTACTTATTATTCTACCCATGCACTCTCTAATGGGCCAGTTTGAGAAAATATTTTTTTTTCCAAAAGTTCCAGTAAAGAGGGTTTCCTTTTAAATGAACACTTCCTGTAATAGCTTTATATTGTACTTTCAGAAATATCCTGACAAATAAATATAAAGAAATTAGTTCACGGTCTTACTTATTGAATAAAGGTGGGCACCCTCCCTCTATCTTCATGTTGTATTCATTGATAGCAAATTGGTCTTTTCAGATTGTATGAGATAAAAATGGCCAGTGTTCAAGCACTTTGATTGCACAAAATTTAAAGGAATATAACATCACCTTGTGAAAGCAAATATGGTCCACATCATCTAACAGGGCGGGATTACCACTGTCATATTCACCCTCCAGTTACTCCCTTGTCAACCCTTCAAATATGTCAACGCTTGGTTTTCTTAAATTATTCATTTAAGCAATGAAATACAGGAGAAACTTCATCCACTTCTACCAAAAAAAAAAAAAAAAAAAGATTCTAGGTCAGATTTTACTGTTCTCCATACATTTCTATCAACTTGGTTAATAGCCTTTGATTATGGAATGAGAATGGAGCATCTTACTGGGAATTCTAAGTTCTTTCAAGAGTAAGCTGAAAAATTTATAAGTAGAATTCCTTATTAACTAAGCAGAAGCATCTGAAAATCACCATGTCACATTTACAATCCAGTTCAGAAATTTAGAGGCAGGTTTAAGGAACACTATTACTTGACAATGCACACAAACCACTTCATTAGGCATTCACCCTATTTGTTCACAAGAACAAAGGGGACACCTCTGTAAAAGAAAAATGTTTGCTACTTCCATTCCCTGAAAGGATAAATGTTCTTAATCATATCTAGCAATTATGTTTGAATGACATGTGCCATGTTGTTACATTTGAAATGTGGTTTTTACAGTATTATGCTGGTGACATTTTTAGTGTTAGAATGTAGTTTTCTAGAAAGTTATCAATGTAGAAACAAATATCAAACATCATGGACCTTCTAACAAAAGAGAGGTTATGAATATTGAATTCAAAGAATTACAATCATATTTTTGTTTGAATTCATACTTGAATTCATTAAATGTTCAGTGAATGAAATTCTAAATTGAATTAAATCCCAAATAAATTCATATATTTACTCTTCTAATGACAGCTCCTTTTCCACATATTAACAGACCTAATATGCAATAGATGTTATTTTATTATAGATACTATATACTATATAATGCATCTGTATTTCTATGTATAAGAACAGTGTTTATATATATAAACTACATACTCCAAAGCATCACAGATCAAAATTTTGAATTCACAGAATCCGAAGATACACTACATTATGCTAAGTGAAATAAGTCAAGCAGAGAAAGTCAATTATCATATGGTTTCACTTATTTGTGGAACATAAGGAATAGCATGGAGGACATTAGGAGAAGGAAGGGAAAAATGAAGGGGGGAGGGAATCGGAGGGGGAGACGAACCATGAGAGACTATGGACTCTGAGAAACAAACGGAGGGTTCTAGAGGGGAGGAGTGGGGGAGGTGGGTCAGCCTGGTGATGGGTATTAAGGATGGCACGTACTGCATGGAGCACTGGGTGTTATACACAGACAATGAATCATGGAACACTACATCAAAAACTAATGATGTACTGTATGGTGACTAACATAACATAATAAAAATAAATAAATAAAATAAAATAAAGTTATTTATATAATTTATTCAAGGTTATACTTATTTATACAATGTATATTATATAAATACTATATATAACTATTATTTATATAATACATATTATATAAATATTATATATAACTAGTACCTATTTATATAATATGTATTATATGAATATTATATATTACTATATAAATATTAATGTATATAAACATATGAAATATATTCCTACATAGATTAAGATTTTTATGGATTCCATTATAGAAATTGAAAATAAAACAAATTCTCCTTCTCAAAGAATTTACAAATGGCTAACAAACTGCATTTCATAGTATCTAGAAATAATCACACACATATATGTCTAATTATATAAACAGCATTGCTTTACAGTATTTTCATCTTATTGCAATGATTTTGTTACAAGAAAACTGTGTACTATGGGAAGGCAGATGTTTCCTACTATGCACTACGCATCCTTTGAACAAGTTCAATATTCAGTCAAGGTCAAGTCTATTAAAACCAGCTGTCCCTTATGACTTATGTATTACTCTTAATCTCATAGTGAATCACTCCACCTCTTATGTTCCTGTACCTTTCCCACATTGTTCGTTACTCTGTTCCCTTTTGTTTACATAGCACCTAGTAGGTATTCAGTACATGTTTTTAAATAGTACTTAATAAACTATTCCATTTCCAGAGACTCAGAACATTTGACTTCCTGATATGACTTCTAAATGTGTCCTTTATCCACCCATTCCTTAAAATTCTTCTGAATTCTTCTTATCTCATACTTAAAAGTCCCTTAACTTAGTTTTGCCCATGCTGAATAATGCCACGAGATTAATCACTACGAAGCAATACTGCCTTCATGCCATGCTTCTACACTGAAAAGCATCAACACTCCCTCTTGCCTACAGGATAAATTAATTAATTCAATCTAAAAAACATCTATTGAGTGTTTCTTATGTGCCAAGATATTATTTAAACCTCATGAACTGGAATTCATATCACTCTGAATTTGGCTGTAATCAACATTTTCAACAATATCTCTAAACTCTGACCCTCTTGGATCTTACACTCTAGCTAAATTTTTCTTCTTGGCTCCTTTACACATATCTTGTGCCTTCCCACTTTCCACATTTTTCACATTAATGCTGCTCTCTTCTTTACTGCCTAACCTAATTTTTAAGATATAATGAAACTTCTCCTCTTTTATGAAAATTTCACAAGCTATTCTGAATATGGCTAGTTTATTTTCTATTGTACTTGATTGTCTTTTAATTACAGGCTACCTTCCAATATATTTCATTTTGTTGTATCAATTTTTATTATGTAAATCAGTATTATATGCTGAAAAGAATAGGGCTTTTGAATTGGTCATACTTGTGTTCAAATTTCCATATATACTAGCCATGTGATTTTGGTTAAATTAATTTCTGAATGAATTTCCTTATCTCTAAAGTGAAATTACTAATAACTATTTCCTAGTGTTTTGGTAAGAATTCAGTGAAATAGCATCAGTACTTACTATGATTTTGCTACAATCCTACATTTTTTTATATGTTTATGTTTACCATCTAGTTTGCAAGCCCTTAAGAACCACAGGGTTTTATTATATTTTATTTCATATACTATTATAAGAAGTAGAATTATAGGAAACATTTATTTAATAATAGATCGTTTATTTCATTTTCCTATAATACACTTATGGGAAAGAGTAAACCAAAGAAATAAGAACATGTTAGAAAGATAATATCCTATCATTAAATAATTTAAGATAAATTTTATGTGTATGTGCATGTAGGCCTGTATTTTTGTATATGTGTGTATTTAAGTTTATAGATAGTATATATATAAATGTACATGTATACTTGTACATATACATTTATATAAACAAAAATACACTCTCAAACATCTGCATATACACATACACAAAAATAATTAAGCCAGATAAGAAACTGATTATCTTGGGTTGAAGTATTTCTGGACAGCACAGTTCTGTTGGATTTGCATTTGGAAGTAATGATGCACTTCCTCAGAGGGCAATATATCAACATTTTAAGGGGGATTTCAAGATTTCAATTTGAAGAGAGCTCAAAATGTGTATTTTGAACGGATCAGTTTCAATTATATTAAAGGAAAATCAATAAGTCAGTAAAATACACAAAAATAATTTGTAAGATTATACTAATTGAAAACATATTTCTCTAAAAATTTGCTTTTAAGGAGCACTTCTAGATTTAGGGGAATTTTAAATTTAATCTTACATTGCATTATTGATCAACTTGATTAAAAGAGCACTCCCATTTTTCCACATTCTATTTTTTACATTAAAATCCAAGCACAAAGTGCTATGGCATTGCCCTTCATTTGTTCTTCCCAGTTGGAATGCATGGCTAATCTCTCCAGGGAATGTTGTTGCTATTTATTATTGATTTTATAGCTCAAAAACGTAAGTGGGCAGTGAATGGGCTGGATTTCAGATCAGGAAATAACCACTTAGAAGAAGAAACCAGCTGGTCACTTGTGATAAATTGCTATTTTCTGTCTGAATTTCATACCTAGCGATAGGTAGTTTACAGAATTAAGCTCCATATGGACAAAATGGTGCTGAGGGGACTGCGCCATAACCTGTGCGTACTTACAGATGCCTCATTCACTCTTTGGGGACACATTTTAGGAGAAACATGTCATAATCAGGGATTTAGGAATAATGAAAGATTTGGCTTTCATCTGTTTTTCATGGATTTACCAGAGCTGAGATAAAGAAAACAAACACACACAAATGTTAGCTGTGATAGCATTAAAGCCCGCTAAACAAATGTTCCCTGAACGTGATCACACACACAGGCACACGTGCACGTACACACATAAACACACCAAACTCTCACACAACCAGCACCAGCAGCACTGTAACTCCTAGTACAGAAACAGTTCCAGTGCTTTACAGTAATGGAGAAACAAATAATCTGTTAGAAAAGAAAAGAATATTGATGAATTCCCCAATTGCTTTCTTGGTTTTATATTATCTAATCTAAATTAACCTTATGCAGACTTCTTAAGTGCTGATCTACCAGAAATCCTCCCATTTATAATAATGATTTTGGGTAAAAAATAAAAAATAAAAAAAGATTTTGGGTTATATGTGAGTATTCTTTAAAACATTATTATCAATAATGTTTCCACCAATGTTTAGCCAGGAAACTGAAATCACTAAGTGGTTGAAACTGATAAAATTTAATGCAGGGAATTGGTTATACATAGGATGGAACTGCTGAATGACCAGACAGGCGAGAGGCAGCAACACTGAGATTAGCAAAAGCATGAAGCCACTTCTACCCATAGACTAGAGAGATAACAGGAAGGAGTGGTGATGTCATCTGGGCCCGGGGCCCTGGATTACCAGGAGACGGGGACCAAGGTGGACCCATGGAGGAGATACACCTATTGCTTAAGAAACTGTCTGAAGCAGAGCAAATGGGAGAAATAATCCTTTCCAGGGCCCACCAGTTGCCAACTGATAACTCTCATTGAATAAACCAGGCCAGGAGACAGCTAACACAGGGGAAACACCTCCTATTGGGGCAATTCGCCTTTGATTTTCCTTTCTGGGGGAAAAAACAAAACAAAACAAAAACAAACAAGAATTGATCAGAGGTGAAACAGGCCCAGCACCAAAAGAGATATATATCATTTTTATATAATATCTTGTCAAACTTTGAACTATTTAAAACTCAACAGACTATCTTGAAATTCCAGATTCATATAAAATTTCATTGCCCCACTACAAAAAATAGAAACAAAAGAATTTTGAAATTAAAGAAAACTGTCACCACTGAAAATTTTAGACATTTCTCATAGCCCATTTTTACTGTAGTTTATCAAGCAAAGATAAGGACTGCCCTAAATTATTTGGATAAATATAACAATTATATACTTTACATATACTCATCAATGTATCTTAGTGTTTATGTGATGATCTTTTCCTAAAATCAACATCATTAAATATGGAAGATAGTAGTAGATTTTTCAAATGTGTTTTGTACAATTTAACAATTTAGTAAATTGAATATTAATATACTTGATTTGAGAAAAAGCATCAGCTGTATAACCTGTTCTTTAACATTTATTATCACTTACGTAGGAAATAACTGACTAATCATGTCAAGGGCAGATCACAGACTGAATTTTTCTAACTCCTCACAGAATGTGTTACACCAGCTACACGTTAAAAGGGTCCAAGTATGATCTAATATTTTAAAAAATAAATAGAAAAGGGTATTTTTGGTAATAACTCTAACCAAAAATTACATTTAAATCCATGGAAATATGATCAATAAAAATAGGCTTGTGGCATTTTTTCTCAGTTTATTGACATTATTCCCTGGTGTTTCAGTAAAGTCCTGTTTCTTTAGAAAAAAATTTCCTTGAAAACAGTCTTAAAGCTTCAAGAAGAATATTTTTAAGTAGAAACCAGAATTTCTTACATATTTCTGATACGGTCATCTCCATTATATAATGAAATTTGCCTTTGCTCTATGATGGCACAGGATAGCATACACAGTGACAGATCAAAACTACATCACAGACTACCATGATTTAGCACCTAAATCAGTCTTACCTCATTTGAAATGTACCCTCATACTTTCAGACTGCCATGTTAACCTTGAAGAGCCTGAATTCCTGGCCCATCTTGGAATACCCTAAAAGACAACAAAACAAGATAGACTACTATGATAAACCAACTCAAACCAAGAAAGATAAACTTTTCTAAAATGATAAAACCATAAAGAATGACCCCAGTCAAATGCCAGTGTAAATATGACTCTTAACTAGACTAATTATCTATGAAATACTCTTAGAGGGATACACTTGATTTTTCTAAGTTACTTATTAAAGAAAAACATGGAATGCATGGATTTAGTGGGGCGTGACTGGCTTTAACAATGCTAGAGATGAAGGACATTTTGAGAGCTGAGTTGGTGGGGACAGACTTCCCCAAAGGAAGAAGCAATTGCCTGTGTCTTATGATTGCCCTGGGTCTAATCTGACAGTGTGACCCTTTGTATTGCCTCACCATCCTTTAAAGACCCCTTATGAAGTAATGAATATAATTTGAAAGATGAGAAAAGACTCAAATAAAGAAACTGCCAATATTAAAACTGCTTACCAAGTGACCTCAACAACCCAATCTTCACACCAAAATAAAGTATAAGCCAGTTCCCTTTGAATGACTCCTATCCCTACCCCTACTGAAAATCATCTCCAAAATATGTTGAGGTTTGGGGAAAAATGAACATCCTGCACTGTTCCTGACACTAGTGATGGGAAAAATTCTAGCATAAAACATCGAACTATTCACATGCAGTCATTTCAACACTCATGTAAAATAAAACGCAACAATGCAATTAGAATTCTAAGTCATATGGGATCCAGACACTTGGAGCTTCTCTCCATTAAAGGATTATTACGAAGCCTGGAATGGGACCTCCTGCAAGAAATCAGTGAATTCTGAGTTTCTCATCTGTGCATCTTAAAAACACCCCTTCATATCAAGAAAACATCCATTCATATTCATAATTACATATTCATAATTATTAAGAAATGTTTTAAGTTTCTGTTTTAGAAGCAAGTACAAATTTAGAGTAATATGTTATCTCTTCATTATTTCCAGCTTATGAAAAATAAACAGAAATTAGAGTTCCAAATATCATTTTATAATCAGCAAACTGAATATTGTTTTTAAAACAGTCTACGATGTTAAAGAAAGATTAATCAAAATGGTATTAGTAAAAATGGCTACAATCCTTCAATATGAAAGAATATAATAAAAAGGAAATGGAAACCTCAAAATTAGACATTATTTAATACTTTCATCTCTCAAGTGTAAGAAACTCTAAATAGAAACATCTTTCTCATAAGATGCCTACTTTGACCAATGAACCAGAACAAATGTGGCTAATGGAGGAGAAGAAAGAGGATGACACAAAGAATAAGTAGCTAAGAAATGCCTTGATTTCCTTCTTGTTTTTTGTTGGTTTTTTAGTCAGAACTTTTAAAAGAACAGATTGATCTTTAAATTAATAAAAACAACACAGAGACACAAAATAAACAAAGTAATAAAATCCCTCCATAATATGAAAAAGATAAAAGAGGGCATGGTGGCTTTCAATCCATAATGAGAACATATAAAAAATGGTAAGTTACAGTAAAATCACACATTGTCCTAAATACATCTATTTGTACGTGCATAACTCATACTAATTTTAAACATATGCCTTCCCAAACTTTTATGTCCAGATATATACATATCTGATGCTGAGAAAAACATACAAAAAGTAATAATCTATATGTAATTTCAGGTCGATAACAACACACATTCACAGATATAATTCACAAATATCCAACTGACGTATTTCCTTTTGGTCTGCTATAATTAGAGGAACACAATACATACTCATATATACGTGCATATGTGCAATCTATTCCTATCCATACACACACACACAAATGCTTTCAGAAAATCAAAATGATTCCTCAGAATACATGAATTAGCAATTGTAAGAAACATAGCTCACACAATAGATTACCCAATATATACTCTAAAGTAGAGCTGGGCAACCATACTTCAGTGGAGTAGGAACCATACTTCAGTGGAATAGACTAACTTTGAATCAGCAGCTTGTAGATTTTTCCCTCTCGAGCTCTGTGATTAATGGGATCAAGCCACCAATCCCCAGTTCCAAGTTTCTCAGTTGTAATTTTCAAGTGAGAGGATTTGAGGAGTCCAGCTTGAGTCAGGCACCCAATCATTCATTTATGCACTCATTCAAAAAAATTGAGCATCTACCGTGTACAGTGATAGTACTAAGTATTGGATATATTGAGGTTCAACATAGCAGGCAGGCATGTCATGGCCATGAGGGTGGTTGAGCAGGGCTACACAGCAGAAACATGGCTATCTAGGGCCTACTCTTGGGGAGCAGAAAAGATATGCCCTGATGATGATATCTGAATAGGTGTGTACAACATGGATATGATGACTTGGGTAGGCAAAGGTTGGTTAATGGGTAAGTACTAAAAGACTTGATAGTTAGTGTGTGGTTAGTTAGCTGGACAAAGGAAAGAATTTGAGGAGACAAGTGAGTGAGTTGCCTGCCAAACAATCCTAAGAAGCCACTTCACGGTTAGATATTGGAATTCAATGTCTTAATATTTTTTCATGCATCTATGAGTTGCTATTGGTAAATGAATTCAGGGTCAATAAATTCAAATTAATCATCCTGAAGGATTTAAAGTTGGAAAGAAAGGTAAGTATCCTATTTCATGTTCTTGTGGATTATGAAACTCTAAAGGGTTATAAAACTCTAAAAAATATTGTTACCATAAATTATTGTCTTTAATGCTGTATAATTTAAATTTACTTCTCTTCTCCCTCATACTGGTAGTTCCAAGTCAAGAAAAACTTGTATTTGAGGAGGCAATTATTTAATCTCACTTTCTTATCATATAAAATATTCTCTATTAGATTAGAGAGTTAGTAATCATTTCATGTCTTGACAAAGCACCAGTTACTAATTTTCTAAACCATTTTGTGCAAGGCTTTATCTGTAAAATAGCATGTCATATAGCTTTTTACCTTATTTTCACTCCATAATAGAGGGATCTTAGTACAATTAAAGGGATATTACATTTTACTAAGGAGAACTGAACCAATTATTAATTAATAGAAATAGCAAGTAATTTAAAAACTTCTCTATACCTCCCCTTGGCCCAACAGCATTACAGTAGCAGAATTAGAAACCACACAATTGGACTTTTCCAATTAAATAAATCTAAGGCACTATGAGTTATGCATAATAAAGTAACAATTTAAGGTCACAGTCAGTGCACATAAAAATCAAACAGTGACTCATTTTTCTCAAGAAAGACAATTTGGAAGATAGTGATCATAAGGTTGTGGAGTTTGAAATACTAAGAGAGGTGTGAGAAAGATTAAAAAAATATAGACTTCAAATTCATAATTTTATTTTATTTTTTTTTTTAAATTCATAATTTTAGAAAGCTCATAACATTGATAGAAAAAAAAAAATTACAGCATTTTATTTCCTTAAAGGAATAGTTTCTCTCTCAGAGATGTTCCCAAGGGGAAAAGAGAAAACAATCAAAACTATTCAGGAAATAACTTTTATGAATTAACGTATTTCATAAGTAACAATTATGTGCTCTGAATCAGGGACAAGGCAGGAAAAAATATATAAATGGTCTCACAGAATTTCCAGTAAGGTGGGAGGCACAAGGGACCATAAGAGTTCAGTGGGCTAAGAGGAAGGAGAAAGAAAGTATGGGACATCAAGGGAAAACACTGAACCTCCTACTTGGAAGGAGAGGGTGGGCTTCAAAGGCTTTTTGAAGTTGAGACCTGAGGATGAGTTAGCCTTGGGAAGAAACAGAAAGTGGGTGGGGCAGGGGGTTAGGGACAAGAGTTTTCCAGCCAAAGGAACCATTATATGCTAAAGGTCAGGAGATCAAGAAGGCAAAAGAATAAGATTTGTTTGAAAACACAAAGACAAATTCAGTAGGACTGGAGCCTAATCACACATTAAGCAACTTTATTTTCCACAGAGTTGTAAATAATTTGTGATTGCATACGAAGAACTAAAACATGAAGTTTCCAAAGTAATCTCTGGAAAGATCACTTGGAAGGAGATAGGATGGGATGGGAAAGAAGGAATGGTTGAGAGATTTTCTCACTAAGTTAGATGAGAAATGACAAAAGCCCAGTGGGACAGTAGCAGTGGGGAGGAAAGATAGATTAATACAAGAGATATTGAGGAAGCATATGTAGAGTATTTTGAGATTTATTTCATATGGAGAGTTAATGAAAGGTAAGGGTTAAAAAAAAAAATAAATGCTTTCCAACTATTGGTTAAGCAACCCAATGGTGTCTGGTGCTCTTTGTTAGCAAAGGAGTACTGGGGGAAAAGGAGATATATATCGTCATATATTCCCTAAAAATATGAGGATAAAAAGAAGCAAGCAGGCTAATGAGTTTCAATTTTGAATTTTTCTAAGCGCTGAATAATTGAAGACTCACAATTGTGCAAGATGTCATAAAAATAATATGAATAAAAGAATAATGTCAGAGATGCCACAATGCAAAATAAAACACAAAAAGAAAATGAAAATAACTGTGTAAATGAACTGAAAAATATGAGATTAACAAAGGAAAATATAGATCAATTAGCTAATTTGGAAGGTGAATAAAGGAAATTTGAGTTTTAGAATACCGATTTGGCTATTAGTTAATGTTATGTAACTCTTACAAAAATCTTGCAAAAGAAAACCCAAGAATGAATTTCAAATTAGGTTTAAATAACTTCACCGTGTTAGAAGTTTTAAAATCACCTATATTACATACTGCGAAATCCATCTCAGGAATATTTATACTTAAGAATATGTATTCTTTTGAGATACGAGGTGATAAAACAAAACAAAACAAAATTGGAAAGAGAAACGCTTTGTTAAAATGGAGATATATATCCAGTGAGACATAATTCTCCCCCTCAGGAACCTAATGAATAATGTTTTCACATATTAAAGCAGGCTACACATATTTGTCAAAAATAAATCATGTCAAGCATAGTGTCTTTCTTTGATCTTTTAGGTAGGAAAATGCAGTATATGTTATGTGGAAATTATTCTGGCTTTGAACATTCATACTTGGCAAACAAGGATTTGGAAAATGAGAAGACTGATAGCTCTCTGGCATATAAAGAATGTCAAAGAAGAAATTGGAAAATTAGACAGGAGTCTGTATTAAATATAAAAAAGAGTGAAAGAAAAGATTATTCTTTCTGTCATGATGGCAAAAATGAACAAGTAAACAAGCAACTGTGAGTTATGATAAAGGAAAGTCAAGGCCCTATGGAACCATATGGAAAAACTAGCTAACCTTATGTATCAGGGAAATCTTCCCAGGGGAAGTAAGCTTTAACTGAGATTTGTAGGATTAATAGAACCTAACCAATGAAAAAAGAAAATACATCCCAGGCAAAGGAAACTTCACTGAGCAAGTGTCCAGTAAAAAACTCTACATGCCCTGAGCTGAAGTGTAGACAGGAAAACGGTAATGGAAAGAGATGTAACCAACTGAGATGAACGCATTGTCCATCTTTATCAGAACATACACTTCCTCTTGGTTGTTTTACAGACATTAATATTTTGGGTACAACAGCATGGTTTATCTAATGCACCAGTGAATCAGTGGTTCATTTTGTGCTTTCTTAAAATAACAACAAAATACTTCCAAATATCTTTCCCAATCTTATGACTCACTTATAACCAATTTCCTACTGGTGTTGTAAATAATTAACTAATTATTAAACAGTTAACATACTGAATATTCATATTGAGTAAATGAGACAAGAAGATAAAAAAATATTTCTGTAATTTCTTAGTCAATTAGAGTATGTCTAGGTTCAGTACTTTATCATTCTAATTGCTTTGTTTTTGTAGATTTCTTCTCCTAAAAATGAAAGGTCTATAGTAAAATCT
Organism: Phoca vitulina; assembly: GCF_004348235.1. Taxonomy (NCBI): domain Eukaryota; kingdom Metazoa; phylum Chordata; class Mammalia; order Carnivora; family Phocidae; genus Phoca; species Phoca vitulina. The sequence goes on from NW_022589720.1 coordinate 23,955,298, forward strand.
CTTAACAATAGTCATCAAACTCCTCTAAAACAGCTTTATTTCTTCTTTAGTATCACTCACACTTTTCAATACTCATCACATGTGGAAGAAAAGAAAAAAAATAAGAAAAGAAAAGGGGGAAGGGAAGGGAAGGGAGGGGAGAGGAGGGAGGAAAGGGAGAGCAGCAGAGGGAAGGGAAGGGAAGGGAAGGGAAGGGAAGGGAGAAGGACAGGCAGAAAGGCACTTTTAGCTAAAAATGTGTTCTGCTGCTGGTAACAATACACAACCATTATCAGTTTAAACCAAGAAGACTGTATTAGTTTAATATGTGTGGACATTTTCACTACATTCATGGCAGGAAGAGAAAGTGCAAAGGACAGTATCAGCTTCATCTTTCCTCTTTAACAATTAATAAATATTTCCAGAATCCTCCTAGAAGACTTCCATTTATGTCTTAATGGCCAAAAATATGCTACATGATAGCCCTTAGCTACAAGGAAGCTGGGAAAATAATTACAGCTTTTCTAGATACTATACTGGTGTTAAACAAGTGGAAAGATGTTGTTGACAATGACTGTTGGGTGTACTACTGATTTTGAAGACTATATGGAAAAGAATAAGAAATTTGACAAATGAATATTTTTGAACTTACACAAATTGAATACCTATATCCTCGTCCCCTTATTGGAAAAATCTTTTAAACTCTCTGAGCTTCGATATAGTCATGGGAATGCAGAAATAATATACACAAGGTAACACAGCTTGTATTATTAAAGATCAAATGCAATATTTTATGTAAAAACACTTTATGAGCTAAAGAGGACTTATAAAATATTATTTATTATTATGTTGGAACTATAATAGGCTAGAGATATGAATATGAATAACCAAGTAATACACAGTATGATTGATTTTGATTCAAATTTCCTTCTATTGGCTGATCTGAAGATAAAAGAGTGAAATGGATGCCTAGCTACACCATTCAACCCAACCTAATGAAACCAACCATGACTGATAATATTGCTTTTAACCACTTTTTTTTACCTATTTCAGTCACCACATCCAATCCCTAAGACCAAGAACCAAATCAAAAGACTTTTAAACCATGTTTTTCTATAGAAAAATTGAAGAATCTAGAAATATTTATTCAGAGAAATACTCACTAAAATCAATTAACAATCTTCTGACTTTTGAAAGCCTATCCTATGAAAAAGGGATTTGAGGGTTTAAACTTTTCTATATGGCTTTAAACATTTCAGAAGAAAAATAATACATAAGTGAGTTTAATCTCAAATATAAAAGAAAAAGTTATTATAGTCAATATAGCTGATGAAACTTTCCAGTTTTTGCACTTAACAAATGGAATCTGTTTATCTACCCCTCTGAATCTAGGCAAGCCCCATGACTGGACCTACAGAGCCAACAGGATATGGCAGAGTCTTCCCATGTAACTTCTGAGGCTAGATCTTAATAGCTTTGCTGATTCTAGTTGGGTTTCCTACAATGCTTGCTCTTGAAATACTCCCTCTTATAATCCAGCCACCATGCTGCGAGAAGCTCAAGCCACCTGGTGAGGCTAAATGTAGACACTCTAATTGACAGTCTTCAGCTGAGCTCCCAGGCAACATCCAGCTTCAACTCCCAGCCTTGGTGTGTGCCTTCTCAGGCATCCAACTAGGGCAAATATTCAGATGTCTCTGGGTTCCTACTCACACATGTGAAGAACCCAAGTGACAATCACACGTGAGCTCAGTCAATGTGAGAAAAATGAAAGACAATGATGCAGTTATGCAGCAAGAGATAACCAGAATAGTCAAAGATGAATACATGTAGAAAAGGTTTTTTCATAAGGCATCAATTTTTTAATGTGTACTGAATGCTTAACTATAGGTCAGATACTGTTCTGAAGTACTTTATATACAAGATTGTATTGGGTCTTCACATAATCATCTCAGGTAGATGCAATTATCATCTCCATTTTACAGATGGAAAAACTGAGATGTGTGGAACTTAAGTAAAATGGTCACCTAGCTAGTAAACCCTTAACATGCATTAAATGAGGCCTCCTTCAATCACATTAATGATAAGAACAGGTAAGAAGTTACCTTCAGTGTACAATGAGCTAAATGTTAGATTCTCATTTCCAGCATGGGTGCCACAAGGAGGAGGGAGGGAAGAAGAAATGGAGAGAGAAGGAGTAGAAAGAAGGTAGGTCCTATATATGTTTTTATGTCACAATTAGTATACAGTTATGTTAAGGTAGTTTAAAGTGGCCCTTCATTCATTAATTTATTCAACAAAACTTCAGTGAGCTTTTAGTAAGTATTAGCCACTATTTAGACTCAGGAGATAGTGAAGGCAGAAACAACAACAACAACAAAAACCCAGTGCCCACGCCCTCAAAGAGCTCACAATCTCAAGTATGGGTTTTTCTGTTAGGGAATGTAACTAGAAAGACTAGAGAACCACATGGAGAAGCTATTGAAGACAGATTTAAGAATTGGAAGAGTTGCAGTGGAAAGCTGTTAACGTGCTTCTTAGTCCCTCAAATTTATGACTGTACTTTGCAGAGGATGCATACCTACTTTTAATGGTCAATAATCTAGGTCACATAGATACAGGTCTCTTTACCAGGAAAAAATGTTGGTCGTATCTCTGAATCCCAGTGAGCTTCCTGCGAACTGAATCAGAGATATTAGTTTGTAGGGTGTTTCACGACCAGATTGCTCTTTCCTCCCCAGACGAGGCTGACCTCAGAACCGAATGACATATTTCTTCTTCGTCTCTGCACTGCCACATAAGTCCCTAATGACACCACAGCTAAAGAACAAGGAGACTCAAATAATGTCTATTTTTGGAGGAAACTCAGGCTTTATCACTTTGTTGAAGGTGACATGGAAAAGTAGGGCAGGACTAATCACAGGTAAGATTGGATTTAAAAAAGAAAAAAAAAAACCTTTTCATAAAACAGAGAATGTTGTAACAGAAATGAATCATAGAATTTGTAGGCCAGGGTAAGAAATCATTACTAACAGAACCAAATCTTCAATAAGAGCAGTGAGAGATCTTTCTACAATGAAATAAGATATTTTTAAGAAATAGCTTTGAACTGTTTTAGTTCTTTTTAAAGTAATTCCTAAACCCTCCCCACCCACTCAATGGATAAAATATTGTATTTTAGCTCATCTGAAGTGCCTGAATTGTGTTTCATAAGCAAAACACTGTTTTCCATGATCTAAAGTTAATTTCATTTGAAGGGGCTTCCCTAATAACTCAGAAAATTTAAAAAAAAAAGTCAACTTCCGTTTTCACAAGACCCTTTCATTCAAGTTACAGCAGCTTTTAAAAAGCCAAGTTTCAGAAAGGAAATTCTACCATGAATGCTGCTGACACAGGATGAGCTCCCCAAGGAGCCAAGACAATACTTGTCAATGCTCTGAGGTAAAATTTCTTTTACTTAATCTGTATTTTTTTTTTAATCATTTTTGATGAACCTGATTCTCATTCCATTCCACATCCTTTGAGGCATTTTTATTCAGAGGGCTCTCACTGACTTCATTAAGAGGGACTGTGAAGTGCAGCTCCACTTGGCCCTGAAAGCTTCTACTGACTTAAGAAGGTAATGTGGCATCCGTAAGCACAATGCTTTGACAGCCACTATAGATAGAGAAATATTTTTATCTCCCTTGATTTTTTTCCCCTTAACTGTGTCTGATGAATCTTCTCCAATTTACAAAAATAAAAGACTTTATTACTTTGTCACATTTTTTAACTTTTTCCACATGTAGGTAGTATTGGCATGCCATATGTACTAGGTAGGCATTTTTTTCCTCTTCTTTTTTTGCAGATTGCCTTAGTGAGTTAGTCAGCTGGTACCCTGTGTTCGAGGGAAGCTAAAGAAACAGCAGAGAATAATCCAAACCCAGGCTTGATCCTTACCCTCCAAAAATAAAGACACAGTCCCTGAGACCTATCTCAATGTGAACTCTGAACTTACAGGATAAGAGAGCATCTACTTATGCTTGAGAATGCTTAGAGAACACCTTGCTGAATCCTCTGCTCTGGAGAATTCCAAATACTTCAAATGATTCCCAACATGCAGAGACCATAATAAAGATAATTCAAATATGATCCAAGGCAGTCAGATGCCCCAAATGTCAGACTACTGTGGATAAGAATCTACCAGGGTTGGATCTACCTGGGAACATTACAGACAGGACCTCATTTCTAGGTCTGCTTGGATTCCTGTCATTCTTTAAGGAATATCTTAGTAGTAAAATTTCTCTTAAGATGTTTCTTTGCCCACTTTGCAGCTAGCTAGGAGCCATATACTGTTTACTGATATCTACAATACGGCAGTGATTTGCTTGTTCTAATGGGAGCATAGTATGGTGGTAAGAGAGTAATACTCAGTAATTATTAGGCTATGAAAGCAGAACAATCATCATCCATGCTATTAAAACCTGGCATTTTGCTACATTATATGTATTCGCTCATTTATCCTTGCAGAAAGCATATGATCAGGCATTCTCAGGCTCCATGGTTCCTGCACACAGATGTGCCCCTTCACACAGATGTGCACATACACAGAAGAGTTTAGGAAGAATAAATACTTGCCCAACATTTTAGACATATTAATTGCAGAGTGAGCATATAATTTAAATCTAGCAGACTTTTGAGCCCTTTGTTTCCTGGGATTTCTGTCCTATTTTCACTCTTTCCTAAATGTTAGATTTTCTAAAGGTAACTCAACTTTAAAACCTAGCTTATTCATCCACAAAATGAAGATAAAATATATTTGCCTATGGAATTGCTGTAAAGATTAAATGGAATAACACATACATAAGCCAGTCCTAGTCAGTCCTAGGACACGGTCCTTAATAAATATTAGGTCACTTCTCTTGATTTTCTTTTACTGAATGGCTACAGTATTTCCTAGTACACTTCCACTGAGACTCTTCCAACAATTTTAAAGTAAGACCAAAAGCAGAGGTCATTCACAGAAAATACCTATGCACAGAAGATATATATTTAAGGATTTGTACTTTCATTATTTCAAAGGCCCATTGCTTTCATTCAGTCAGTCAGTCTTGAGTTAGACAAGCCTCCACTGGTTCCAGACTCCTTGTGGCTGGCAATGGAGCTGGAAAGATGAAAACACAGGCCCTCCATCTAAGAAGGTGCTGATTCTGAGAAACAGACGTTTACAGTACAATGCAGAAACCACTGTAACATAACTGGGAACTCATGGAAAAGAAACCTACATCCATCTGGAACCTAAACCTAATGCTGTCTGGAAAGGTTTTGGGGAGGAGATGTAAGAGCTGAGAATAGAAAGAGTAGGAGTTTGCCAGGTAAATCGTAGGAAAGGTCCTGCTGGCACCAACACAAGCAAGACATGGGGGGAATTTGGGAGCTCCAAGTAATCCATCTGTCAGTAGAGCTCCATACTCACCCTGAAGGCATGGTCATTATTAATATTGAAAATGCCCCATCCAAAAGGCCATGTGGCCCCATGCAGATGCGGGCTGGCATTCTTACCTCACCAAGTCTACAGCAAGAGTTCAGACAGGGAGAAATGCCTCAGGTTGGGTGGAGAGTAGCAATACTTGGTAATCAGCCCATTGGAAGGAATGCAGGCACTCATATGAACTGGACTTTTAGTCACATTACTACTAGAAAAAGATTCCAATTGGTACCTGGTTTGGCAAGAAGTAGAGAGACAAGAAAGTCAAGGGCAAAATTACTCTCCTTCAGGGAAGTGAAATAGCAGAGGAAATGGAATCAAAAGCCTGCAGAAGACACTGGTTCTGTGAGACTGTGCCAGACCCATCCTATGCACCTGTGGTACAGGCTAGATGCCTAAGTCCTGACTTAGCTAGCTGGCTGCCCTGGGTCATCTGTTATGCTGCCTTGAAAAGCAAGGGATACAGTATTTGAAGTAAAGACAAACCAGAAAGTCCTGGGCTTTAGATTCAGACACAGATGCAAATCCCAACATGGCCAGCTTCCCTCTGTGCCCTTGAGGATGTTACTACCATCATCTTTGAGCCTCAGTGTTCTCATCTGTAAAGTAAGCTGCAGAGTCTATATCACAGGGATGTTGGGAATAGCAAACATAGATGGAAAAGAACTTTGCAAACTGAAAAGCATGGCATATTAACATAAAAAATATTATTCAAAGTTGACTACACTTGATATATAGGTATTATAATTTGCATTATCTTAAGTAAGAAACACAGTATATCTATAAAATACTTATTTTGAGAATTTGATACAGAAGAAACTGACTACAGATATACAGAATGTTTATACAACATTTATGGTTTACATGACTTTTGACTATGGACATCTATTCTGAAGCATTAGAATCAATTCAGTTACATATAATACTTCACTGCAAAAGTTAGCTCTTCCATTTCCTAACTTTAGTTATTTCTACTGATTTAGTTTTCAGCAGTTGTAATGCTTTTTATTTGCTAACTTAGCTTTTTTAATATAACTGGAATGTCTAAGATCAAATCGATATATTCATAACAGTGTCTCCATGCTGTTTTATAATATCATAAATGACAAGAAAAACTTACAGTTTTAAAAAATTGATTTTTAAGAGTTAGATTTAGACCTTCAAATTTTCCTATTATTGGTTTGATGCTTCTGAATGGAATACAGCAATGATGATATTTAAAAACCATTACCCCCAAAATTTAAAAAATAAAAATCATTCCAAGTTTATGTATTTCCTCAACACAGGCCAGCCTTAGGCAAATCTAACCATATCAGATGTCTGCTTAAATGCCTTTAAAGGGTCCCCATTGTCTTCATGATCAAATCCAAGCTCCTTGACTTGGTAATCAAGGTCTTCCCCATAATCAGTCCCTTATTGCCTTTCGACTCATCCCTGCCACTAAACAGCCAACACCCTGAACCCCCAGCCATTACACACTCCTTGAAGTCCCAAAAGTGCCATGCTCCATGTTTCCTCCCTGAAATTGTTTTGGTTGCTCTCTCCTATAAAGTCATCCTTTCCATCACTCATTTCATATATATCAGGAAAATGCCTTCCATGTGTAAACCTTCAAGAATGCAATCAATGGCATCAACCCACTCAGTCTCTTTTCTTGCTCTCATTCAATTCAACCTGCCTCAGTGTAACATTTTTCTGACAAACTCTTCCTAGGGCAACAAGATAACCACAGCCGATCCCCGTCCTTCCTGCTTTATTGCCATGTCTCTCCTGAAAACTCAGCATAAATCCCAAGGAAAACTCTGATTGGCCCATGTTAGCTCAGGTGCACATTCCAGAACCAATCTTTAGGCCATGGGAAGGGAGAACTTTCATTCTTACCTGTCTCAGTCATACACCCACACCCATTTTGGTAGGAAGGAAAACATCAATACCACCCAAAATCTACAAAAGACTGCAGAAGAAAGGAAGAGTGGTTCTGGTCCTCCAAAAGAAGGTACACTAACATGATAAAAATCACATGTAAGTCATATATACTCACACACAAACACACAGATACACATAAAGACATATAATCACTTCTTTTCTGAGTTCTATCATGCATCTACCCCAATGAATTAAGTACTTTCTATTTACTGTTACAAGTATCTCTCAAATTTTAGGTTTCTTTGTTTTTTCCTTTCTACTGTATCTGCTTATTGGACAAAGGGACCAACATTTAAAAAATAGTTTAGGGGCACCTGGGTGGCTCAATCAGTTGAGTGTCCAACGCTTGGTTTCGGCTCAGGTCATGATCTCAGGGTCATGACATCGAGCCCTGAGTTGGGCTCTGGACTCAGCAGAGAGTCTGCTTGAGATTTTCTCCCCACCCCCAACCCTCCCCTTCTCTCTCTCTCACTCTAAAATAAATAAATACATCTTTTTAAAAAATTAAAAATAGTTTAATATCTAAAAATTAGAAATAAGTGTCACAGCAGTAGACAGCTAAAATTTGAAGGAACTTTAAAATAAAGCATTTTTTGAAAGTAATAGTTTCACAGTGTGAAATGAGTGATTCTAGCATGAAAGTTAACAAAATCAAAGTTACAACACACAGCAAGCACAGGTGGTAAGTATTCCTAAAAGGAAATTTCAGTACTGGAGAAGGAAAGGCAGGAGAGAGAGAGAAGAGGAAGAGGAGAAAAAGGGGGGAAGAAAGCAGGAAAGGAAGGCAGAAAGAGGCGGGGCACAATAGGACAATTACCATAAAGAAAAGGAAATTTTTGAGGACTAGATTTTTTTCTCTCCTCACACCACATACCAAACCTAAAATCTCGTGGTGCAATATTCATGGCTCTTTTAAATATCTCAGAGACCAAGGTTATCTGAATCTGTTTCCTGGGGACTGGAAATAAGAAAAAATAAATCCTTCCCCATATACAAAGATTAATTACATAGTTTATTTAGCATGGTTGTCTAACGCAGCAGGTTTTCACTGGCATGCAAATGGAAATCTTTTTTTTTTTTTTTTTGCATGAATCACCCTGAAAGTACTCAATACAACTTAAAATTCTTGTTTGTAATTCATATGAATCTTATGAAAAATGCTTCTGATTTAGAGAATCGTTTCCTAAGGGCTACCATATGACCATAGTGTGGAGCAGATGTTACCAAACAGATGAAGACAACCTTTTAAAGCCCAGAGCAGCCCGTGATAGCTGGGGTAGCAAAGCCCTATTGGATTTCTATAAGTAAGCACTAGGAAAGGAAAATGCATTCTGCTAAGTTGTCCACTAGGCTTTTTAGTTAGGTGAGCATTTATACTCCTAGGTCATGGTCTCTGGAAGTAAATAAGTTAAAATCCCTGATTCAGTTAGGAAGATGCAAAAGTGATCCACTTATAATTTAGAGGAAACAATTAGAAGCCAGGACTCAGATTCAATTGGAACTCAATCTTTATTGATCTGTATGTAAACTATATGCTGAGCGTGGTCAGCCAAGCTGTGTCTGTTAAGGATCTCTTCAAATACAACTTGTTATGCTTTCCTCTGAGAAGCCATGTGGCAAGGCTGTAACAGTGTAATCACACTGCAAAAGGCTTTGACTGCTGAATATATTTAAGATACTTGCTGAAAATGCCTCTAAGAGGGGCTCCCTACCCTTGCCAAAGATTTCCTTAGCTGATGCTGTCTGTGCCCTGATTTATAGGTGTTGCCTTGATATTTTTTCATTTGTAGCTATGAAGTTTAAGCATCTCCAAGCTCAACAGTTATATGTGGAACACATCTTGAAATGTTGGCCATGAGAGCATTTTTGTCCATGAGGTAAATTACTCATTTTAAATCAGATTGAAAGAGAATCAAAACATAAATGTCAAGAGTATATTCTCCAACTTTTATTTACTTTCTGTTTGAACTTGAGTCCTCTACACTCCCTGATATCTTTCTTCTCTTTTTCACTCATGACACCGAAATAGATTGGAACTTCAGCCCCGCCATATGTTCTCTTCTGTTATAGGATATAAAAATCATGTGACATCAATGTTGCCACAGGCCACTGAGCTTCTCCATTTGATACCTATGCTGAATCTCAAAGGACACAAGATAACAACCACAAAGGGCATTAACCCTGCCTTCCCTTCTACAGCTTTTCTAGCACAGTCCCATCACACATCAAAAACTGAGATTTAGCATAGGCAACTTCAGTCCTTCCCCACTCACCCATTTCTTCTCCCTTTCAGGCATTCAACTCTTTTTTTTTCCCTTGGTCTTTTTACGTCCAAGATTTTATTTAAATTCAAGTTAGTTAACATGTAGTGTAGTATTGGTTTCAGGAGAATTTAGTAATTCATCATTTACATACAACACCTAGTGCTCATCACAACAGATGCCCTCCTTAATACCCATCACCCATTTAACCCATCCCACCACCCACTACCCCTCCAGCAACCCTCAGTTTGTTCTCTACAGTTCAGAGTCTCTTACGGTTTGCTTCCTTCTCTGTTTTTATTTTATTTTATCTTCCCTTTCCATATGTTCATCTGTTCTGTTTCTCAAATTCCACATATGACTGAAATCATATGGTATTTGTCTTTCTCTGACTTATTTCGCTTAGCATAATACACTCTAGTTCCATCCACATTGTTGCAAATGGCACTATTTCATTCTTTTTGATGGCTGAGTAATATTTCATTATATGTATGTATATATATCACTTCTTTTTTTTTTTAAGATCTTATTTATTTATTTGAGAGAGAGAGAGAGAGAGAGCATGAGCACAGGGAGGAACAGAGGAAAGAGCAGAGCGAGAGGGAGAAGCAGGCTCCCCGCTACGGGGCTAGATCCCAGGACCCCAGGATCATGACCTGAGCCGAAGGCAGACACTTAACCAACTGAGCCACCAGGTGTCCCATACCACTTCTTCTTTATCCATTCATCAATTGATGGACATGTGGGCTCTTTCCATAATTTGACTATTGTTGATAGTGCTGTTATAAACATTAGGGTGCATGTGCCCCTTCAAATCAGCACTTATGTATCCTTTAGATAAATACCTAATAGTGCAATTGCTAGGTTGTAGGATAGTTCTATTTTTAACTTTTTTTTAAAGATTTTAATTTGTTAGAGAGAGAGCACAAGCAGGGGGAGCAGCAGAGGGAGAGGGAGAAGCAGGCTCCCCACTAAGCAGGGAGCCCAACACAGGGCTCAATCCCAGGACCCTGGGATCATGACCTGAGCCAAAGGCAGATCTTAACCGACTGATCCAATCAGGTGCCCCACTATTTATAACTTTTTGAGGAACCTCCATTCTGTTTTCCAGAGTGGCTACAACAGTCTGCACTCCCACCAACAGTGTAGGGGGGTTCCCCTTTCTCTGCATCCTCACCAATATCTATCATTTCCTGTGTTATTAATTTTAGTCATTCTGACAGGTGTGAGATGTATCCATTGTGGTTTTGATTTGTATTTACCTGATGATGAGTGATGTTGAGCATCTTTTCATGTGTCTGTTGGCCACCTGGATGTCTTCTTTGGAGAAATGTCTCTTCATGAATTCTGACCATTTCTTAACTGGATTATTTATTTTTTGGGTGTTGAGTTTAATAAGTATTTTATAGATTTTGGATACTAGCCCCTTATCTGATATGCCATTTGCAAATATCTTCTCCCACTTCATAGGTTGCCTTTTAGTTTTGTTGATTGTTTGCTTCGTTGTGCAGAAGCTTTTTAAAAAAAGATTTTGTTTATTTACTCGAGAGACAGAATGAGAGAGAGAGAGCACGAGCAGGGGGAGGGGCAGGGGTAGAAGCAGACTTCCCACTGAGCAGGGAGCCTAACACAGGGCTCAATTCCAGGACCCTGGGATCATGACCTGAGCCAAAGACAGACACTTAACTGACTGAGCTACCCAGGTTTCCCTGTGCAGAAGCTTTTTATCTTGATGAAGTCCCAATAGTTCATTTTTGCATTTGTTTCCCTTGCCTTTGGAGACATGTCTAGTAAGAAGTTACTGTGGCCAAGATCAAAGAGGTTACTGCCTGTGTTCTCCTCTAGGATTTTGATGGTTTCCTGTCTCAAATTTAGGCCTTTCATCCATTTTGAATTTATTTTTGTGTGTGGTATAAGAAAGTGATCCAGTTTCATTCTTCTGCATGTCGCTGTCCAGTTTTCCCACACATCTATGTGTCTGTTTTTGTGCCAGTACCATACTGTCTTGATGATGACAGCTTTGTAATAGAGCTTGAAGTCCGGAATTGTGATGCCACCAGCTTTGCTTTTCTTTTTCAACATTACTTTGGCCATTCGGGGTCTTTTCTGTCAGGTGTTCAACTCATTTTTGCTGTGGATTCTATCTTAGTATTACTTATTCTCAGAAGAGCATACTTTGGTTGAAAGAGATTTTAGCCACCAAAAAGCTGGTTTGTAAGTCATATAGGAAATTGGGCCTGATCTTCTCCGATCTTTAAGAATCACACTGCTTGCCCTGTTGTTTGAGATTCTCCACGGTTCAAAATTCAAAGGAAAAAATGTGAAATTACACAATTTAAGCCTAGCACATCTACTTTCTTACTTGGTTCCCATATCTATGTAAAACTGTCCTTAACTCACCAGCCAAAGAACTGTGTACATGATCAGGGTTTCAAATGGCATTATCAACACAGTATGAAACAATGCACTTTCATCATCAAAGACACAAAGCTGCCGAATTTGTAATTACTTTATTATGTAACCAGAATTTGTTCTCTGCTCTCTCAAGTTTATAGGAAAAAATGGGAAAACTAGGTTATCTTATTAGGAAGTGTATGTCCCACCAAAGTGGGAATTGCTATTACCTTAATAATTGTCCATATACCGTTTAGAGATAGAATAGGTATTCTTTGTGGAAGAACCTTGTTAGTCACTTGGTATGGAATATAAGACCCTGAGAATATGGATGCCAGTAGGAGAAGCTACAACAAAGCTGAAGGCTGAAGGCTGTACAACCTCCTTGGGACAAGGAAAAGAATTTGATTCTCTCTTTTGCAGAAGGAGGAAAACACGGGGTGGGGGATGCAGAGAGAAGGAAGCCAAGAAGAGGGCAAGAAAGAGGCTGAGATGGAGAAGTACTTAGATGGGGAGGGGGTCACTAGACATTTCTGGGAAATAAAGAGACGAAAAAAATATTTTAAGGTGCTGGGGTTCAATTTGAAGTTATTTCCATTCTAAATACTCTTTATATCTTCCCACACCTCCCCAACTCTACAATTCTTGCAGATACTTTTTTGTGGGGGGTGCATAATGGGAAAATTTGGGCAAAGGCCTGCTTCCTGTTTACAGAAATGCCATTAAAATGACTGCATACAGGGGGGCGCCTGGGTGGCTCAGTCGGTTAAGCGTCCGGCTCTTGATTTCAGCTCAGGTCATGATCTCAGGATCATGAGATTGAGCCCCACTCAGGCTCCAATCTGCTGGAGATTCTCTCTCTCCCTCTGCCTCTCCCTTGCATGCATGTTCACTCTCTTTGTTTCTCTCTCTCAATCTCTCTTAAATAAATAAATAAATCTTTTTTAAAAAGTAAGTGCGTATAGGAAAAGAAGGGAATGAAAGGTAAAAGGACCTGGAAAACATGGGCACAACATTCCCCTCGACTTGCAGAAGCCCTGAGCACTGCTTTGGCTTCCATTAGGCATGAACAGATGTCCAAACAAGTTTCAAGAGGTCAGGAAATCCCAGTTGACATCTAGGTTATCTCATTCCTTTATGAACCTATAAAAATTAATCCCAACAGATACAATATGTGCATAAGCAGCCAGGTATTTTTTTTAAAGATGTATTTATTTATTTATTTGCGAGAGAGCGTGAACAGGAGGGGCAGAAGAGAGAGAGAGAATCTTAAGCAGATTCCACACTGAGCACAAAGCCTCATGCCGGGCTCCATCCCATGACCCTGAGATCAGGACCAGAGCTGAAACCAAGAGTCAGAGGCTTAACCAACTGTACAACACAGGCACCCCACAGCCAGGTCTTTCTAAGCAATTGCGATTAGACTAAGAAAACAATCAATTATTAAGTCGGTCATTTTTACCACCATCAGCTATGTCACACTCAGTCTAGATATGCATCCTAAAACATTTTATCAAGTACAGAATCAAATAGAAGTTCAAGGAAAAACTAAGGAGAATTTTTTTTTTTGGTCAAAAATACACAGTTTAGTTAATATTCTTTGAATTAATTAAAAAATTAACTACTTGAGGATTTGTGATCTCCAGCAACCATGGCATAGTTAATGCAGGCAGAGAAAAGCTAAGTCACTCCATAAAATGGAAAAATTAGAGATGCAAAGCACTGACTCACTAGTAAAGGATTCAAGGTAAGGAAAAAAGAGAAAACATACCCACCCCACTGACACACTTATTCCATTCTTTCTAACACAGAGGAGTTATAAGGCTTCTTAGACAAGGGCTATAAAATACTGAGAGCTCCCCAGAGGAGGGAGTAGCCTAGGAACAAGGTTTTATTAATTGCAGGGTTTATTAAGCATGAATCAATTCTCTGTGCCCCCTCATATAACTTAGGCTTACTATTCATTTATAGGAATTTTAGGTCCGGAATAATTTTCATAAGCCTTTATCTTTCAGGGCAGATGGAGACTGGGATGGGGAGTAGTTCTCTATATTTTTTTCTATGAATGAGTATTTTATACTTCATAATATCTTTTCCTTCACAGTGAATTTTTTTTCCTACTTTTGTTTTCCTTACTCCTTTTTTAATCTGTTAAGTTTCAAGAAAAGAAAAGAGAAAAAAAGAAAAAAAACAAGCCCAGGTGGTTTTCCACTTGCAAGAATTATGTTCTGTTCATATTTGCATCCCCAGTGCCTAGCACAGTAACCTAGTATATAATAGATGTTTAATAAACATTTTTTGAGTGAAGGCCTAAATTATCCACTGGGCCCATATGTTGGCTATGTTTTGTTTTTCTCCCAGATCTAATTTAAATCTCCTCCATTGAGCTCTGTGTCTTGGGAATGAAGCTGACTAATATGAAATATATCAATAGGGTCTCTGGCCCAGTGGCTTATTTATGACTTTGGTCAATGGAAAGCACCAGAGAAGACCAAAGGGCGGGGAAAGCCTGCGTATGTATTTTCCATGCTCCGACCCTGATAGGTTACCATCAAAGACCACAGTTTCCTGTCAGGTGAACGTCTTCATTTCTCTGACTTCCGGGAACCACTTCCTCCTGTATCCTTTCAAGCCGTGGGGTAAATATGACTCCAACCTGCTGCTAGCCTCAGGGGACTTCAGATTACCTTATTGATATCCCTAAGTCTTGTCCTGTCTTTGGCAGTAGTCCTTTTATTAAACTCTCCTCAATTATCGGTTTGATTACGGTATCTCTTTCCTGCTGGGACCCTGACTAATCTAGCCTTATGATTTATTAAATACTATCAAAGTTCAAATGGTAATTAAATGAAAACTTCAACTTCTGAACATTTTTTTAAAAAATGATAGCTGAGGCTGTTGATCATCTGCATACCTCAGGCTCTGTTTGTTTTTGTGTTTATTTTCTTTTTAATTGAAGACAGAATCAGTTTTCATTTCTTTTCCTGAGTAAATGTTAAACCAGTTTTGTTGAGCTAGTTATGATGTGGAAACTTTGTTCTGATAAAGATGCTCAGAGGTGTTTTGTAGCTAATAGCTACAATAGCTATGAAAATACCTTTCTATTTAAAATATGCATTAAATGATACTTCTGTGAAATTTTAGATTAAAGTAAGAAGAATAAGAAAAAAAGAAATTATATGAAACATATGGTTAAGCAGAGTTATTTAGCTCATTTTACTTTACAGCAAAATTTTACTAACTGCCATTTATGTTTCAAATAAGGAAATTAAATTAAAACATAGAGCTCTAAATTTCCTTAAGTCACTGCGAACTATATTTTATTACACATGATTGAATCAATGTGATAATGTTTGTATTTTAAATATCTATAACACAATAAAATATACATGTAATAAAGAGAATAACATTTTTTTTAAATACCCAATGTCCTGAATTTTTCTCTTAAGTAATTCATTACTTGAGTGGAATTTATTCTGTAAGGCATATCTTCAATATATGGTAAGGCACTAAACTAAAATCCATATGGCTCCTATATTAGAGAAAAATTATTATATTTTTAAACCTTTTCCAAGATCTTTAATTATTTAAAAAATAACTCAGAATAAAAAGAGAATAATCACATTTTTCCATTCACCTTCATTCTAGTTTTCCCAACTCAAATATGAAAATAAAGAATGAGCTATGGGGGGGGGGGGGAAGTACAAGAAAGAAAAAAACTAGGGGAACAAAATTGCCAAAGTATTAGTTTCCTCCCTTCCTCCTTGGATATCAACATTGGTATTCTCGATGCCAAATAGAAGCTTCTAAAATGGAGGATTATACCTGGATAGGATTAAGTTCAAAATGCCCTTCAGCATCACACTCTGCTTTTTAGGTGGATGAAAGAACAGATTCCTCTTCCTGGATCATCATTTTTTCCCACTTGCTAGTGTGTTTTGGCAGAGTGAGAAGTGGAGGTGGTAAGCATGGTGGTACTCACAGCATCGTCAATGATAAAATGGCTCCTTAATTCTGTTTTTCTTTCTTTTTCTTTTCTTTCTGAGCTCCTCTCTTTTCCATTTGCCTTTGCACACTGGTCTGTGAACTTCCTGTTCTCACTAAATCTCTTAGCCCAGATAGAAATAGTTATTAGGGTGACTTGAGAACATCACCCTGAAAGCAAAAACCAGAACACTGGTATCTCATACAGGTGCATACTATCATTAAAACACTCACTACCTGACTCTCTGGCTTTTTTTTTTTTTTTTTTAGTGATAATCACTTATCACCTCATAAATATTCTAAGTTCTATCTCTTCTCCTTGAAATGTCTTGCATACAGTTGCCAAACTGAGTTTCCTAAGAGCCAATTTTATAATGTCAGTCAACAAAGTGGTTCTCCATTGTTCATTGCTTCTAACCTTAACTCTTCTGTATAAATTTTCCCAAAGCTGCTTGATTTGTTTTTTTTAATGCTCAAGTAAATGCCCTACTACTTCCTAGCC
This sequence comes from Phoca vitulina, assembly GCF_004348235.1. Lineage (NCBI taxonomy): Eukaryota > Metazoa > Chordata > Mammalia > Carnivora > Phocidae > Phoca > Phoca vitulina. The sequence goes on from NW_022589720.1 coordinate 23,971,811, forward strand.
AATACTCTTGCTCTAGTTATACCAGACCCCAAGAACACTATCTAACTCTTTATGTCAACCAACGCTATATCCATCCCTGCTTGTACTGGTCTACTGCCTTTTCTACTGGTTTGTATCTGTGTTCTTTTTATTTTTTTCTGTTTCTTTTATGAATCTTTCAGGATATAGGGGATGTTTGAGAAAGATGACAAAACAAATGGGTAATGTGTTATCATGCACTAGGTTCTTAAAGCCATTGGCTTCAACAGCAGTGGCTCAGAGCTTCAAAAAGTCACACAAAGCCCTTGGAATAAGAATTTAAAAGCCTCCAACTTGATTGCTTATTTTCACTTTTATTGCATTTTGGCCAGAGAAGGTTGTCCACAAACTACCAATTTTTTAGTACTCCTTAAAGCATCCTTCGTGGAATATGGGGTTAAATTTTATAAATGTTCTGCATATGATTTAGACTATGATTTTGCTCTGTTTATTGGGAAAAGCTACACACACACACACACACACAAATGTGATGAAGACAATTTTTGTGTTGTTCAAATCCTCTGTATATTCTCAACATTTTTGCCTGCTTATTCCATAAGTTTCTATTAGAATTTCCAACAAGTGTAGATTTTTCATTCTCCTTTTATATCTGTCAGATTTCTATTTAAGTATTTTGAGGTTATACTGGAATTGGATTATCCTCTGCGTTTATTATGGTATTTGTCAGTGAATCTCATCTCACCAAATGAGAAGCTTGGTATAGCACTAAGACTGCATGACTGTATCATAAACCCCAGGCACATTGCATTGGAAACATGCTTGAGAACTATTAGTATGGTCGATACTTGGCAATATATTGGAGATAAATATGCGTTATTTGATGGTAGAACAACGTCTAATTCATTTCTGTGCCCACCCACACTGCCCAGCTTACTCCCTGGAACATACGGTTGTCAATAAATGACTGCTGGAGGTAGCAGAATTTTTTTCTCAAAATACAATGATAATAAAGCAAAGTCAGGACAGTGGTTATAAATTTGACCAATCCATTGTCAAAATTCTGATTCCAAATTAAACTTTATAAAAGAGGATTTCTTAAAACTGTTTTTAAAATAATATGAGTTACAAAACATAGATCAAACAATCAAGAAGACTTATGAATGAACTGTGGGAAAATCAGAAGGAGAAGGAAGAAAATATAAAAAATAATATTAAGGGAGGAGGAGGAAGATGGCGGAGGAGTAGGAGACCTAAATTTCGTCTGGTCCCAGGAATTCAGCTAGATAGGGATCAAACCATTCTGAACACCTACAAACTCAACAGGAGATTGAAGAAAAGAATAGCAGCAACGCTCTGAACAGAAAAGCAACCACTTTCTGAAAGGTAGGACGTGCGGAGAAGTGAAATCGAAGGTGATATTCGGGAGGATAGACAGCGGGGGAGGGGGCCTCCATCGGCCACTACTGGCAAGTGATAGAACAGCAGAGCACAAAATCGGAAATTTTAGAAGTCGGCTCCGCTGAGGGACGTCGCTCCAGTGGCTAAGCGGGGGGTGGAACCCTCACTGGGACAGTGTGGTCTCAGGACCCTCGGGGTCACAGAAAGACCGGGGGTGCCTGAGTGTGGCAGAGCTCCCAGGTATCAGAGCGGGGAAACCGGCTGCAGAGACGGAGCCGAGGAGTGGGATCTCAGCTCCAGGTTGCCATAAACCGTGATCCACGGCGCAGTCGGGCCACTGCTTCTCCAGCAGGGACCCAACAAGCGGCAGATCCGGGGAGACTCCCCTTCCTCCCCCAGGAGGAGTGGCGCAGAAGCGCACCACAGGGATCTGCTGGGTTTGGAGAGTCCACACGGGGTCGGGTGCCAGAGATAGAAACGCTCCTTCACAGGCCGAGGTACGGCCAGAGACCAGGCAGATGGGAGTGATTGACTGCTTTTCTCTGGGGGCTCACTGAGGAGTGGGGCCTCGAGTTCTCGGCTCCTCCGGGGCAGAGATGGGGAGGCCGCCATCTTCACTCTCGTCCTCCAAAGCTGTACAGAAGGCTTGCAGGGAACAAAAGCTCCTGAGAGCAAACCCGAGCAGATTACTTAGCCCGGACCTGGCAAGAGCAGGGCAATTCCGCCTCCGGCAAAGACATTTGGGAACCACAGCAACAGGCCCCTCCCCCAGAAGATCAGAAAAAACAGCCAGCCAAGACCAAGTTTACCGATCAATGAGAACGGCAGAACTCCAGCACTTGGGGAATACTGCACATAGAAGTCATGGCTTTTTTCCAGTGATTCTTTAGTCTTTCAAAGTTAATTTTTTTTATTTTACTGTCTTTTTTCCCCCCTTTTTCAACCAACATCTTATCAATCCCTTTTTTAAAAAACCTTTTTTATTTTTCATTTTTAGAGTCATATTCTATCCCTTCATAGTAGTTACCCTTATTTTTGGTATATGTATATATATAAGTTGTTCTCTCTTTAAAATTTTGGGATACAGTTTCTTCTAACAGATCAAAATATACCCTAAATCTCTAGTGTATGGCTTTGTTCTAGTCTCCTGCCTAATCACATTCTTTTTTTTTAAAAAAAAAAAACCTCTTCTTTCTTTTTTCAACCAATTTCTTATCTTATCAATTCCTTTTGTAAAATCTTTTATAATTTTCATCTTTACAGTCATATTCCATCCCTTCATCATATTTACCCTTACTTTGGTACATATATAAGTTTTTCTTTCTTTAAAATTTAGGGAGGCACTTTCTTCTAACAGACCAAAATACACCCAAAATCTAGTGTGTGGCACTGATCTATGCACCAGCCTGATATTATTTGATCATATTCTGTTTTTTGGTTTGTTTGTTTGTTTGTTTTTATCTTTTTCTTTTTCTTTTTTTTTTTTTTCTTTCTTTCCCTTTCTTTTCTCCCGGTTTCAGGTCTCTTCTGATTTGTTTAGTGTATATTTTCCTGGGGTCATTGTTACCCTGTTAGCATTTTGTTCTCTCATTCATCTATTCTCCTCTGGACAAAATGACAAGATGGAAAAAAATCACCTCAAAAAAAAGAACAAGAGGCAGTACCGACTGCCAGGGACCTAATCAATACAGACATTAGTAAGATGTCAGAACTAGAGTTCAGAATGACGATTTTAAAGATACTAGCTGGGCTTGAAAAAAGCATGGAAGATATTAGAGAAACCCTTTCTGGAGAAATAAAAGAACTAAAATCTAACCAAGTCAAAATCAAAAAGGCTATTAATGAGGTGCAATAAAAAATGGAGGCTCAAACTGCTAGGATAAATGAGGCAGAAGAAAGAATTAGTGATATAGAAGACCAAATAATGGAAAATAAAGAAGCTGAGAAAAGGAGAGATAAACAACTACTAGATCACGAGAGCAGAATTCGAAAGATAAGTCATACCATAAGATGAAACAATATTAGAATAATTAGGATCCCAGAAGAAGAAGAAAGAGAGAGGGGGCAGAAGGTATATGGGAGCAAATTATAGCAGAGAACTTCCCTAATTTGGGGAAGGAAACAGGCATCAAAATCCAGGAGGCACAGAGAACCCCCCTCAAAATGAATAAAAATAGGTCAACACCCAGACATCTAATAGTAAAACTTATGAGTCTCAGAGACAAAGAGAAAATCCTGAAAACAGCTCGGGAGAAGAGATCTGTAACCTACGATGGTAGAAATATTAGACTGACAACAGACCTATCCATAGAGACCTGGCAGGCCAGAAAGGACTGGCATGATATATTCAGAGTACTAAATGAGAAAAATATGCAGCCAAGAATACTATATCCAGCTAGGCTGTCATTGAAGATAGAAGGAGAGATAAAAAGCTTCCAGGACAAACAAAAACTAAAGGGATGTCCAAACATGAAACCAGTCCTACAAGAAATATTCAAAGGGGAAAGGGGTCCTCTAAGCAAAGAGACAGCCTAAAAGTAACATAGACCAGAAAGGAACACAGACAATATACAGTAACAGTCACCTTACAGGCAATACAATGGCACTAAATTCATATCTTTCAATAGTTACCCTGAATGTAAATGGACTAAATGCCCCAATCGAAAGACACAGGATATCACACTGGATAAAAAAAACAAGACCCATCAATATGCTACCTGCAAGAGACTCATTTTAGACCCAAAGACACCCCCCAGATTGAAAGTGAGGGGGTGGAAAACCATTTACCATGCTAATGGACACCAAAAGAAAGCTGGGGTGGCAATCCTTATATCAGACAAATTAGATTTTAAACCCAAGACTATAATAAGAGATGAGGAAGGACACTATATCATACTTAAAGGGTCTATCCAACAAGAAGATCTAACAATTGTAAATATCTATGCCCCTACATGGGAGCAGCCGATTATATAAGGCAATTAAGAACAAAAGCAAAGAAACACATCGACAACAATACAATAATAGTGGGGGACTTTAACACCCCCCTCATTGAAATGGACAGATATTCTAAGCAAAAGATCAAGAAATAAAGACTTTAAATGACACACTGGATCAAATGGACTTCACAGATACATTCAGAACATTCCATCCCAAAGCAAAGAATACACATTCTTCTCTAGTGCCCATGGAACATTCTCCAGAATAGATCACATCCTAGGTCACAAATCAGGTCTTAACTGGTACCAAAAGATTGGGATCATTCCCTGCATATTTTCAGACCACAGTGCTTTGAAACTAGAACTCAATCACAAGAGGAAAGTTGGAAAGAACTCAGACACATGGAGGCTAAAGAGCATACTACCAAAGAATGAATGGGTCAACCAGGAAATTAAAGAATTAAAAAAATTCATGGAAACAAATGAAAATGAAAACACAACTGTTCAAAAAATTGGGGATGCAGCAAAGGCAGTCCTAAGAGGCAAGTATACAGCAATACAAGCCTTTCTCAAGAAACAAGAAAGGTCTCAAATACACAACCTAATGCTACACCTAAAGAAGCTGGAGAAAGAACAGCAAATAAAGCCTAAACCCAGCAGGAGAAGAGAAATAATAAAAATCAGAGCAGAAATCAATGAAATAGAAACCAAAAGAACAGTAGAACAGATCAACGAAACTAGGAGCTGGTACTTTGAAAGAATTAGCAAGATTGATAAACCCCTGGCCAGACTTATCAAAAAGAAAATAGAAATGACCCAAATAAATAAAATCATGAATGAAAGAGGAGAGATCACAACCAACACCAAAGAAATACAAACAATTATAAGAACATATTATGAGCAACTATATGCCAGCACATTAGATAATCTGGAAGAAATGGATGCATTCCTAGAGATGTATAAACTACCAAAACGGAACCAGGAAGAAATAGAAAACCTGAACAGACCTATAACCACTAAGGAAATTGAAGCAGTAATCAAAAATCTCCCAAAAAATAAAAGCCCAGGGCCAGATGACTTCCCAGGGGAATTCTACCAAACATTTAAAGAAGAATTAATACCTATTCTTTTGAAACTGTTCCAAACAATAGAAATGGAAGGAAAACTTCCAATCTCATTTTATGAGGCCACCATTACCTTGATCCCAAACCAGACAAAGACCCCATAAAAAAGGAGAATTACAGACCAATATCCTTGATGAACATGGATGCATAAATTCTCACCAAAATACTAGCCAATAGGATCCAACAGTACATTAAAAGGATTATACACCACAACCAAGTGGGATTTATCCCTGGGCTGCAAGGTTGGTTCAACACCAAAATCAATCAATGTGATAAAATACATTAATAAAAGAAAGAATAAGAACCATATGATCCTCTCAATAGATGCAGAAAAAGCATTTGACAAAGCACAGCATCCTTTCTTGATCCAAACTCTTCAGAGTATAGGGATAGAGGGTACGTACCTCAATATCATAAAAGCCATCTATGAAAAACCCACAGCGAATATCATTCTCAATGGGGAAAAACTGAGAGCTTTCCCCCTAAGGTCAGGAACATGGCAGGGATGTCCACTATCACCACTGCTATTCAACATAGTATTAGAAGTCCCAGCCACAGCAATCAGACAACAAAAAGAAATAAAAGGCCTCCGAATCGGCAAAGAAGAAGTCAAACTCTCACTCTTTGCAGATGATATGATACTTTATGTGGAAAACCCAAAAACTCTACCCCAAAACTGCTAGAACTCATACAGGAATTCAGTAAACTGGCAGGATATAAAATCAATGCACAGAAATCAGTGGCATTCCTATACACCAACAACAAGACAGAAGAAAGAGAAATTAAGGAGTTGATCCCATGGTTTTGCACCCAAAACCATAAGATACCTAGGAATAAATCTAACCAAAGAGGCAAAGAATCTGTACTCAGAAAATTATAAAATACTCATGAAAGAAATTGAGGAAGACACAAAGAAATGGAAAAACGTTCCATACTCATGGATTGGAAGAACAAATATTGTGAAAATGTCAATGCTACCTAGAGCAATCTACACATTCAATGCAATCCCTATCAAAATACCATCAACTTTTTTCAAAGAAATGGAACAAATAATCCTAAAATTTGTATGGAACCAGAAAAGACCCCAAATAGCCAGAGGAAGATTGAAAAAGAAAACCAAAGCTGGGGGCATCACAATTCCGGACTTCAAGCTGTATTACAAAGCTGTAATCATCAAGACAGTACGGTACTGGCACAAAAACAGACACATAAATCAATGGAACAGAATAGAGAGCCCAGAAATGAACCCTCAACTGTCTGCTCAACTAATCTTTGACAAAGCAGGAAAGAATGTCCAATGGAAAAAAGACCGTCTCTTCAACAAATGGTGTTGGGAAAATTGGACAGCCACATGCAGAAGAATGAAACTGGACCATTTCCTTACACCACACACAAAAATAGACTCAAAATGGTTGAAAGACCTAAGTGTGAGACAGGAGTCCATTAAAATCCTAAAGGAGAACACAGGCAGCAACCTCTTCGACCTCAGCTGCATCAACTTCTTCCTAGAAACATCACCAAAGGCAAGGGAAGCAAGGGCAAAAATGAACTGTTGGGACCTCATCAAGACAAAGAGCTTTTGCACAGCAAAAGAAACAGTCAACAAAACCAAAAGACAACCAACAGAATGGGAGAGATATTTGCAAATGACATATCAGATAAAGGGCTAGTATCCAAAATCTATAAAGAGCTTATTAAACTCAACACCCAAAGAACAAATAATCCAATCAAGAAATGGGCAGAAGACGTGAACAGACATTTCTGCAAAGAAGACATCCAAATGGCCAACAGACACATGAAAAAATGCTCAACATTGCTCGACATCAGGGAAATCCAAATCAAAACCTCAATGAGATAGCACCTCACACCAGTCAGAATGGCTAAAATTAACAAGTCAGGAAATGACAGATGTTGGCGGGGATGCAGAGAAAGGGGAACCCGCCTACACTGTTGGTGGGAATGCAAGCTGGGGCAGCCACTCTGGAAAACAGTATGGAGGTTCCTCAAAAAGTTGAAAATAGTGCTACCGTACGACCCAGCAATTGCACTACTGGGTTTTTACCCCAAAGATACAAATGTAGGGATCCAAAGGGGTACATGCACCCCGATGTTTATAGCAGCAATGTCCACAATAGCCAAACTATGGAAAGAGCCAAGATGTCCATCGATAAAGATGAATGGATAAAGAAGATGTGGTATATATATACAATGGAATATTATGCAGCCATCAAAACAAATGAAAGCTTGCCATTTGCAACGATGTGGATGGAACTGGAGGGTATTATGCTGAGCGAAATAAGTCAATCAGAAAAAGACATGTATCATATGACCTCACTGATACGAGGAATTCTTAATCTCAGGAAACAAATTGAGAGTTGCTGGAGTGGTGGGGGGTGGGAGGGATGGGGTGGCTGGGTAACAGACATTGGGGAGGGTATGTGCTATGGTGAATGCTGTGAATTGTGTGAGACTGTTGAATCACAGACCTGTACCTCTGAAACAAATAATACATTGTATGTTAAAAAAAAAAAAGAAGAAGAAGAAGATAGCAGGAAGGGAAAAATGAAAGGGGGGAGATCGGAGGGGAAGATGAACCATGAGAGACTATGGACTCTGAGAAACAAACTGAGGGTTCTAGAGGGGAGGGGGGTGGGGGGATGGGTTAGCCTGGTGATGGGTATTAAAGAGGGCACGTACTGCATGGAGCACTGGGTGTTACACACAAACAATGAATCATGGAACACTACATCAAAAACTAATTATGTAATGTATGGTGATTAACATAACATAATAAAAAAAAGAAAAAAAATACTAAATGGGAAAAATAATATTGAATACGTTCTGTGTTACAGCACCATTAGAGTATTTTATATCATTTATCTCAACAACTGATATCTTAATAGTCTTATGGTAAATACAAATATCTCCATTTTATAGAGAAGAAACAAAGACCAGAGTGCCTAAATAATTGGCTCAATTTCAAGTAATTGGTAAAAAGCTGACACAAAAATCGAAAATATGTCCATGTTCTGCAGCCAAAGACCACCAGGAATAAATCTCTAGTTGGGTGCAGGTTTGGTTTAACACTTAATGCTTTGGGAATCATGGAGTATCTCAAAAAAAGATAGAAAGAACCTATGGTAGCAGCACCAGGGTGGGTCCATTGGTTAAGCATCTGCCTTGACTCAGGTTGTGATCTCTGGGGTGGGGGGTTCCTGGGATTAAGCCCTGGGCGGGGCTCCCTGCTGAGCTGGAAGTCTGCTTCTCCCTCTCCCTCTGCCCCTCCCCCATCTCCACTCATGCTCTCTCTTTCTCTGTCAAATAAAAAAATAAAATCTTTAAAAAAATAAAGAGAGCCTATCATAGGATTTTGTCGTGATTGGGTGATTTGGGGGAGGATCTAAAGAGGCAAGGGTTCACTCAACATAATATGCTGTGAGACAGGGCACCTGGGTGGCTCAGTTGGTTAAGCAACTGCCTTCGGCTCAGGTCATAATCCCAAGGTTCTGGGATCGAGCCCCGCATCGGGCTCCCTTCTCAGCAGGGAATCTGCTTCTCCCTCTGACCATACCCCCTCTTGTGCTCTCTCTCTCAAATAAATAAATAAAAATCTTTAAAAAAAATATGCTGTCAGACAGTAGGACAACATCTGTGATTGGGTATCTCAATATTGAAAAGAAGGTGAGACTAGAATGAAGATAAAGCTGTAACTGATTAAAAAAAAAAAAAAGTACCAGTCACACATTTTGGATAAATAAGGGGGTGTTTGATATTTTGTGGGTGGCATCGTGACTCTGTTTCTGTGTTTAGGCAGAATTATGAAGTGGCTCTGCTTTATCTCCTTTTATCATGATCTCAGAGTAACCCTGTCTGAGGTTGGTATTCTGCGAGATTGTTTATGTGTAGTTGGAGAATAATATGACCTAGCTGTGAGTGCCAGGCAGGCTTCTGAATGTCAGGGGCTGCTCCTTTCGTCTTTCTCAGTCAGAACTCAGAAGATCACATTTCTTCCAACCACACCATTTAATTAAAATGGGGGAAAAAAGTTGCTTGAAGAATGATTTTTGCATGTCTCTTTTCTACCATTCTACCAACCACTTGAGAGTAACACATTGAATTAATATCAGAATAAAATGTTCTACTGTTCCTGAAAGGGAAAAATATACTTTGAACAAAACTTAGGAGTTCTATCAGGAACACAGAAGTCTAAACCAAAAGGAGATATTTATAAATTACTTTTACAGTGAAAGACACTGCCATTTACCACAGAACAAAAGGAACCTTGTAAAACATTGTAGGAGTTACATTTGACAAAAGCTGTCTACTTAGGTGCTGAACTTTTCTGCCTTCTCTCCTTTTAAAATTCTAGAACACATACTAAGAGAATAAAAGTTGACTTGGATGGCTGTAAAATTAAATAGTTCAAAGGATGAGGGTGAAAAGCGATGATCTGTTCCTCTTTCTGATCGAAAACAGCCTTCGTGCTTCATTAATGCACAGACAGCTGTCACTTATCCCTGATGGAAGCCAGAGGACACAATCCTTGAAACAATACATCTAGTTAAATACAGAGAGATAAATCTTGAGGATACAGTTTAGCGAAAAACAAGTTACTGCACAAAATATCGCTTGAAATATCTACCAAGTTATCTGGCAAACTTTGATGAAATCTTCAGGAATGTATTCCTTTCTAAAATAGTCAGTCAATTAATAGAATTTATCGACAATACTGCTGGATGTAATGGTATTTATAGAGTGATTCTGTGTTCTATCAAATCATGGTTCTGCTACCTATTAGCTGTGTGAAGTGATCAAATAACCTTTCTGAGACTCAATTTCTTTTTAGATAATAAAAATACCTGCTTAGCCATCCCTGCAGGGCTTACTGGAGTTCAAATAAGAAAATGTATATAGAAGTACTTCGTCAACTGCAAAGCACCACACAGGTAAATTATCATTATCTAAGATACAGCATACCCAGTATGTGCGAAAAGTCATGTGTATCAATTCATTCACAAATAAGGGCTTATTTTATACTTTCAGGTTTCTTTCTTCAGTATGATCTTCTATCTTTAATTCAATACGTTCAGTATTGGATTGTCTTTACTGAGTTCACATGTCAAGAATATGAATCTAAAATATTACTGTGAAAATTTAAACATGTCATTTACTTTCTAGCACAAACGAGCATAATAAAGGTGAGCATCTTAAATTTTAAAATTAATAGGATTGATGAAAGATACCATTTATTTCATACGTTGAACTTTGTATATTTTGGATGATTGAACTGGGTTCCCAAGGGCCCAGCTTATATCTTCAGAAAGAGATTAAAATGATAAAACCATGGTACAGCTAACTGAACTTTGTTACCTTTGCAAAATTTTCCCTGGACCCTGAGGATCAGCAGCAAATCAATTCCACTGTACTTAACTGCTAAAAAAGATATGTAAGTGTATAATAAAAACTTGACTTTTGATATTTTATTATTTCTCATTAAAATTATAACACTATTGCATATACTTCAATTTTTAGTATTTTTGAAGACAAAAGAGACACATCAGTGAGAGAAAAATAATTAGATCTTGGGACGCCTGTGATAAGTATATACACACTTGTGAATAGCAAGAGGTTTGTCAACAGCACGTTTCTGGTTTTAGCAACCGACCTTGGTACCCGTTTTAAGGCATGGATGACCTCTGCTATAGCAAAAATTTTAACAGTAATATATTAGGACCAGTTAGGCACAGACATTCATCTGTTCCTTTTACAAGTCAGTTCCTTTTATCAAATCAGAGCCGAGTTTAGACTGGAACAGGTATTTAGAAAACAATTTCCCATAGAAAGATGTTTACAAACTTACTTGTGAGATGTTTTCTTTATCTATTTAATAAAGTAGATCCCTGGCTTTCAATTTATAGCTATGGGCCCTGCTGATAATTTTCTTTGCCATGAAACTGTTAAGACTTTTAGTAACAGATTCCCTATTTCTCTGATAGGAACTCTTTAAGACAATGTCTCCATTTCTGAAATTAACACTTTAATTTTGGATATAATTCCCCACTTTCTTGAGCTATCTAAATAATTGAAGTCAAGATTACTTAAGTAATCTGAGTATTATATTAGCTATCATTAAACAACTCTACTATTTGAGCTAAGAAAATATAGCTGTTGAGTCAACCTACAGGTATAACCTTGTTCTTCTCTCTCTGATTTATATAACAGCTGTGCCTTTTAGCTCCACTCCACACAGTTCAAAGGCGAGTCTTCTACAGAGTCCGCTCTTGCTGGAGGCCATTACCTAATTGGCTACCCTCTCGTCCAGATCCATCAATTCTCAGACAGGTTCTTCACAGGTGAAACAAAGTGGAGGCATGTGACTATTAACAGAAAGACTCAGGCAAATATTATTGAGGTTGTGATCAAACGATAAAGAAATATGCACACTGTGTTCTCTGATGTTATCCTCTGACAGACTAGACAAGACAGGAAGAGTGCAAGTGATTTCAGATGATGTCTAATGTTGGGTTTGCTGCTACTGTTACTGCTTTTGGGGGTAACAGCAGAGGCTGTGGTGGTGTCATGAAGCATCTTACACTAAGTCACGTACTAGTAAATGTTTATTTATTCAACAAATATTAGTTGGGCCAGAATCTGACTGAGGTTACTACCTGCAACATAACACAAAGACTATCACTGGACATCTCAAACCACAACTACCCTAAAACACAATAACCAGCTGAGAGATGGGAGTGTGAAGCAAAGTCCACTGTTTATTGTGAAGCCTAGCTATAAATAGATGACTAATGAGGTAAGGTAATATCTGGAGGCTGGTGAAGGATATTGCCCCATAATATCCTCATTCTTAATTATATCCTTATCCTGATTATGTGAATTTACATGTGTGTGAAATTAGTTATCACTGACTTAACTTGATGATTGTGATCTCAAATGGCATTTATAAATAGCATACATAAAGTGATGGATGATGCAATTTTCTGACTATTAGACAGTAATTATTGGATGCTAAAGTAATTGTGGGAATTAAAAATGAGTACACTCTACTTTTAAAATCAAGGCATATATGTATCAAAATATGATCAACAATTCTAAACAAAATATAAGCCCCAAACAAGCGTTATGGAGAATGAAAGCTATAGGAGCTGGGAGGAAGAGAGATGAGTATAGATGAATGTGGTCAAAAAGTTTTCAGAGGGTAGAGGAAATAAACATTTGACATTAAAGAACAAGTAGAGTTACATTAAAGAGGGAACTTTTATCTACAATCTTTGCTCTCAAGTCAACACTAGCAGGATGAATTCATTCTAGACAGGATACCTAAAATTTAAAGTAAATGATACTAAATAAAATTAAGTGCCCTATAGTGAGTCTGTGAAGCCCAGTAGCAGTCAGCTGAGTCTTATCACTTACTTACAACTAATCAATTATGCTTTTTTCTATGAAAACACACATACTCATTCAATGATTCAAAAATACGTTAATTAACAAATATTGAATGTCAAACACTATGGTTAAGAACCAGCATGTCATGGTTAGTAAAATACATGACCCTGCCTTCATAGATATCTTTCAACACAATGAGGAAAGCACATAATAATAATAATCAACAAATAAATAATAAATTATTGAAAATATGTATAAGTGCTAAAAAAGAAACGAGCAAGCTTTCAAGATAATAACAATACTCAACAGGGGCGTGTGGGTAGCTCAGTTGGTTGAGCAACAAACTCTTGATTTCAGCTCAGGTCATGATCTTGGGGTCATGGGATCAAGCCCTGTGTGGGTCTCCATGCTCAGCAGGAGTCTGCTGGGGATTCTTTCCCTCTTCCTCTCCCTGTGCCCCTCCCTCTGCTCATGCTCTCTCTCTCTCAAATAAATAAATAAATCTTTAAAATAATAATAATAATCAACAAATAAGAAGTAAATTACTGAAAACACATATAAGTGCTAGAAAGAAATGGAGGAGGTTTTTGTGATAAAAAGATAAGCAGGTTTGGAAGTGGGAGCAGTACTTAAAAGACATAATAGAAAGACCTGTCTTAGAAAGAGCTATTTACTCAAGATGTCCATTGACAGATGAATGGATAAAGAAGATGTGGTATATATATATATATACGGAATATTATGCAGCCATCAAAAGGAATGAAATCTTGCCATTTGCAATGACGTGGATGGAACTGGAGGGTATTATGCTGAGCGAAATAAGTCAATCAGAGAAAGACATGTATCATATGACCTCACTGATAGGAGGAATTCTTAATCTCAGGAAACAAACTGAGGGTTGCTGGAGTGGTGGGGGGTGGGAGGGATGGGGTGGCTGGGTGATAGACATTGGGGAGGGTATGTGCTATGGTGAGCGCTGTGAATTGTGTAAGACTGTTGAATCACAGACCTGTACCTCTGGAACAAATAATACATTATATGTTAAAAAAAAAAAAAAAAAAGAGAGAAGGAAAGAAAAAAAGAAGGGGGGGAAATCGGAGGGGGAGACGAACCATGAGAGACTATGGACTCTGAGAAACAAACTGAGGGTTCTAGAGGGGAGGTGGGTGGGAGGATGGGTTAGCCTGGTGATGGGTATTAAAGAGGGCATGTTCTGCATGGAGCACTGGGTGTTATATACAAACAAGGAATCGTGGAACACTACATCAAAAACTAATGATGTAATGTATGGTGATTAACATAACATAATAATAAAAAAAGAGACAATAGATGAGACGGAGATAACTTTGAAAAAGAAAGGACAGACTGTGTACACAAGGGACTTCAGTGGGGGACTGTGCAAACGCCCCACAGGAGGTACTGGTTTTGCAAAGCCCTGAAGCCATATAGACATTGATGTATTTACAGCACAGAAATGAAGCCAGTGTAGTTGACAGGGAGAAAGAGCAGGAGGTGAGGGTGTTGAGATTAGCAGGGGCTCTCAGTTTCAGTAACTGGAGGTGCTCTGAATAGCGGAAAGTGGCAATATAAGATGCATGTCATAAAAAGATTGTTCTAGTTGACAGAGGAGCAACAAAAGGAAGAATGCAAGTGAGAGGCTGCCACAGTCACCTAAGCAAGAGGAGATGAGAGCTGGGATATCTTACAAGGTCTGTATGAAAAGTAAAGTCAATAGGGCTGGCACCTGGATTGTATGTGGGGGATGAGAAAAAGAAAGCAAGCAAGGACTGAACAAATGAGAGGGAAGTAGTGCCATTTGCTGAGATGAGGAATATTTAGGAAAGATTCAATTTGGGAGAAATCAAGAGTTAGCTTACACAATTATGTAAGTCAAGTCATTATAAACCTTAAACTTGTATAGTACTATATGTCAATTATATCTCAATAAAACTGAAAGAAGAAAAAAGAGGGTTAGCTTTTGGCCATGTAAGTTTGGCAAGTCTATGAGACACATGTGAAGATGTCAGTAAGAACAGCCTAAGCTTAGAAGAGCACATATAATTGGAATTTTTTTAAAAGATTTTATTTATTTATTTATTTATTTATTTATTTATTTATTTGCAAAAGAAAAAGAGAAAGAGAGAGAGAGCAAGGTGAGGGGCAGAGGAAGAGAGAGAAAATGAGAATCTCAAGCAGACCTCTTGCTGAGCACTGAGCCCATCACAGGGCTGGATCTCCCGACCCTGAGATCATGACCTGAGCCAAAATCAAGAGACAGAGGACTCAAAGGACTGAGCCATGCTGGCACCCCTGGAATTGTTTTATGACATAGATAGTACTGATATTTTAGGAACTAGGTGAAATCTTCTAGGTAGAGTTTGGAAAGAAAATAAAAGAAGACCTGGAACAAATCCATGAAAAAAAAGTACTAATTTGTAGATGTATTGTGAAAAAGAAGTAGCCAACAATTATGACTAAGATGAAGTGGCCAGGTAGGTAAGAGGAAATGGAGAATGTGGTGTCTTAAAATCAAGAAAGAGAAGTGTTTCAAGGTGAGGAAGTGGTCAACCAAGTCAAATTTTTGGGACAATTAATTTCAAGTGAAGGGAATGGTCTGCTGAACATACAGTTTCTTGCAGGTGCTTGAGTGCAGGTACTGAGAAGATGAATGACTGAATTCACCCATGGCTGGTACTTTATGGCGAAACTAAGAAAGCTGTAAGGTCATTGGGATATGTGTCAAGAGAGTGACAGAATAATGGACCATGGACTCAAGAATGGAAGTAAAAATATGAATAGTGAGAAGATAATGCAAAGTGAGTGATTATAATAATGTGTTTTGAAACATAACCTGTGCCAAAAAAGAACAGAGAATGAGGTATGACTACAGAATAATGAGAAACTTGTAGGATCACTGGATATGAGATCGGGATGTTATTGCGAAATTGTTATAGTAAGATTACTGAGAAAGGAATATGTCAGAGAGAAGATGGTGATCATCTAGTGTGATGTTTGGGCTTGATATTTTGGAGGTCAGGATTGAGGATATAGAGATGAGCGGCTAAAAAAAATTAACAAAATGGTCATGAGAAAGGCAGAAGTCCTGAATTTGGAGGCCTGGGTTTAGTGTGGTGATATACAGGAATTTAGAAGCCAACAAAAACGATGACAGCTGTTAGGCTGAAGTAGAAAGATGTGATCCGAGCCTAAGGTCTTCAAGGAATAATGGGAATTTCTACAATGTTTGGAGGTCAAAGCAGTGAATAAGGGATAGAATAATGGCAGAAGCCTCAATTGTACAGGATTTTTGCAAGAAAGAGAAGAAATTAAAGTAGAAAGAGGTGATCCAGAGCCTAAGGTCTTCAAGGAATAATGGGAATTTCTACAATATTTGGACGTGAAAGCAGTGAATAAGGGATAGAATGATGGCAGAAGCCTCAATTGTATAGGATTTTTGCAAGAAAGAGAAGAAATGGAGAGCTAAAAAGTCACATCTGCCACCTCATAGCTATAAGGTTACTTGAGATATGAGAGAAAATACAACCTCCACTAGAGATGGATGCCGGGGAAGCAGTTTCCTCCTGGGACTGCCTACATTCTTTTAGAGCCAGGATACAGAGAAACTTCTGAGACAAGGCTAAAAGTTCCAGGAGACTTTCCTGATTATAGAAAGAGACAGCCAAATATTACAAATGATTTAACTAGGCATTGCTAATTATAAATACATTTAAGAAAAGATAAAATTGAGAGACTTATTTCTTTAAAAAATTAACACTTAAGAGGCAAATGCTGTGTTTATATTTAATAACTGAATTATCTAATCCTACCTATATAAAGTTTAGCTCTCCTTTTCACACTTTAGAAAACTTTGCTATCTCTCATCTCTCATCTATTCCATTTCTAAATTTGAAAAACCTGAATAAATATTGAAAAATTTCTGGCTGGTACTTTTAAGAAATTCATTGAAAATTAGATACTAAAGTCTTTTAGAAAAAAAATTTTTTAAAAGCTTTTAGATTTGTTCATTTCCTCAAAAAATGAATTCAAAGATACATCAATAGTCTATTATATTCTAGGCACTTTTTGAGATGCCTGAAAGATGTAAGTAAATTAAACAGCAAATATCCTTATGTTCACAGTGCTTACATTGTACTGAGAAGAAACAGACTATAATACCATAACCATAAATAAATAAATTATATATTTCTATATTAACATACGATATATTACATATTATATGTTAAAAGAGGATGAGTTCTATGGGAAAATAAAAAGGAAAGCAAGCAGTGGGGATCCAGATTACTGGGATAAGAGGTAGAGCATGTGACTGCAGATTACTGGGGTAAAGGACTGCAAATTTAAAGTCAGTGTTCAGAGTAGGCTTCAATGAAGAAGTAAAATTTAAGCAAAAACCCAAAGATAAAATGAGAACAGTGGATGTAAGGAGTGAAGCAGTTCTGGTAGAGGAAAGAGCCAGGTAGAGGAAGAGAGTGGGGCTGATGTGCTGGGTCGGGGGGCGGGGGGGGACCAGTGTGGAAGGGCAGAGGGAGGGAAGGTCAACAGAGGATGCAACAAGAGAGGTAACAGGGACCACATCACACTGGGCCCTACAAACCCTTATAAGGACTTTGGATTTTACTCTGAATAGAATGGAAGGTTTTAAGGACACAAGTGAAATGATCTGGCTGGGTGTTTTGTTGATATTAGATTATGGAGAGTCAGGCAAAACTGGTAGGCAATAGTGGTAAGTCAGTGGAGACATAACAATAGTTTTAGTGAAGACAGAGGAATCAAATGAGGTGAGAAGTGCTCAGATTCTGCATTTATTTGAAAGGGACTGGCAAGATTTTCCCAATGGACTGAATATGAGTGTAAGAAAAGAAAAGGAGTAAAGGATGACTCAAAAGTTTTTCACCCTAACAATGAAAAGAATGGAGATGCCATCAAGTGCCGATGGAAAAGGTTTTGGCATTGAGAAGATCAGGCATTTTGTATTATACATGTTGAGTCTGAGGTGTATATTAGACATCCAAGTGTAGACAATTTGCTTTTACTCTAAAAAAATTTGATTGAACCCATACTAATATTAACCACACAAAATACAAAGACCATAGAGCCACAGGCTTAAGGAAGTCACACTCTTTTTTAATGCACAGGTCAACAAACAAGCAGCTGGTCAGATTTGACCTAAAGGCTGCAGTCTGCTAATCCCTGCTTTAATGGAAATTTAAGAAAAAAAAAAAAAATTGGACCCCAGATTGAATTATATAATTTAGTTTTCCTAGACTGTGGATGTATAATCCTAATGGTACCCAAAATATCTTAAGTGGTGCGCATACATGGCATTTAATAACTTTGAATAATAAAGTGTTATATTTATTTATCAATATTACTTATTTGTAATTCTCTATCAATTCATTAATTATATCATTTAAAAAGGCTCAGTTTGGTGCAGATATTTACCAACAACCTGATACTTGATAATCTCCCTTTAAAATATATACAAAAAGTCTTTACCTTCAAACATGTTTTCAAGCTAGAAATATAGCTACGGTCTAATAATATTATTATGTTTTTATCAAAGCTCTTTGTCAGGTTTCTAGTATCAGTAATTCTTTCTAGTATTAATAGTGATATGATAGATCTACTTTAAATCAATTTAAGTAAATACTGTGAATGATTTTATAAAAC
The DNA here is from genome assembly GCF_004348235.1 of Phoca vitulina. NCBI lineage: Eukaryota > Metazoa > Chordata > Mammalia > Carnivora > Phocidae > Phoca > Phoca vitulina. The sequence continues at coordinate 23,990,340 of NW_022589720.1, forward strand.
TATACAGTGTAGTAGAGCTAGTGCTCTAACATAGTAAATAACCTTAAAACTACTTAGTGAAGCACTACTGTAATGCAATGTTTTCACATAAAAGGAAAAAAAGTGTCAGATCGGTTGGTTGGTCTGTCTTTTGTTCCCACAGCTAGCAAATGACAGAACTAAAATTAGAGCCCTTGAATCTCACCCAAGTGCTTTATCCACATCACCAAAATGGCCTGGTTTCCTCATGCTAGAATGGAATTGTACAATTATTTATTAGGTGCTTGCCAAAAAAACCACTATGTTAACCTCAAACTGCCATTTCCTTATTAGGACATAAACAGAAGAGACAATAGAAAAAGTAATGATTTCTTTTCTTTACAGATGCATAGCATGTCCAGAGGTAGAGGTGCCATGAAGCTAATAAAGCTGAAGTTTTCAGATCTCTCACTTTCCAAGGCCCCGGCAATATTCACGCGGTCATGTGTTTTGTAAGATTTATGAAACAGAACATTGACCCTTACGTCGTAAGTCCTCCAAAACCATTTAAGCTTTGGGCTCCATGAAACCCAGATTTGCCCCCATGAGTATCCAATCCTATGCCAATTTCATTCCAATTTCGAAGAAAACACAATCTTATCAGCCGAACAACAAAGTTGCTCTTCGACCTTCTTTGTCAATTGTTTTGGAAAGTTTAAAAAGATTGTGATCGCTAATAGATACCATGCTCTCCTTAGGCAAAGAATTAACTCCGTTCAACAGTTATTCACTCTGGGTCTAGAATCTCTTCTCCCAGCTATCCAAGAGTCTACCTGTCTTGATCCTTCACTTCTTGCCACCCTCTGCTTAAATATCATTTCATGGAGAATATACTCTAAACACCATTTCTAAAGTAGCATTCTCCAACCCTGTCCCCTTACATGATTTTAGTTTTTGTCATTATATTTATGACCACTGACATATTTCATATTATTTTTTATATGTGTATTGTTTGTGTCCCCCCTGCTCCCAATGGAAACTCCATCACGAGAGGGGTCTCCATTTTATTACTGTAACACTGATGTTTAGAATAGTGCCTTTTGCACTGTGGACAATCAATAGCAAATTGCGGAGGAAATAAATATTTACAGAGCACCCATTCTGTGTCAGCACTATGCTAAGCTCTAGGGATTCAGTATGCATGAAGCAAATAACTTCTTATAAATGTTTACCACCCCTGCAGCCAGCCTCCACCCAATCGGGTAACACCATATTTGGTGGCCCTCACAGGGAACCTGTGCTGTTCCGGTCCAGGGCTCTCCCCAGATTCTCCAGGAATTTCTCAGGACTTTCCCTCTGTGGACCAACTCTAGTACTCCTTAGGGAACTGAAGACTTCTGGCTGGGGTTACTCCTTGAGGATCCGAAGCCCCAGAGGAACCCTCCAGACTGCCCTTGCCCAAAAGGATGAGGGATTTCCCCCTCTTGCCCTTTGAAGGGATCCTTCCCTCCCTCTCCTTTCTCTTTTCATCCCTTTGTCAATCTAACTCTGCAGACAACTAAAGACATCTGGCCAGGGCAGCTTGGCTGACTATCCGTGCCTAGGAGGGTAAAAAACCTCCTCCCTCTCCTTGCCCACTCTGTCCCCACTGAGGCCTCTCTTCCCAAAGTTCAATGTAATTGGTAGCGGCAGCTCATCCAGGGCGAATCCACAAACATTAAGGACTTGGTTGGGACCCTTTCCTGATGCTGGCTGACTCTCAGCTACCTTGTTTCTTTCAGCCCGCCCCCCCCCCTTTTTCCTTTGTTCCCGGGGATCCAACTGCCATCCTGATCTACAGGCAAAATATGTTCCTACATGTCTGAGTGAATCCAACAATTTCATATACAATGGTGATTCAACAAGGATTCCAGCCCATACCATCAGAGGGTCCCCCCACTAAATGCCACGGACCTGGCCACCAAGGAATTTCACTCAAATTGCTTATCAGCATTTTGATATAATACCATACTCTGATCTATAACTGCATAGGACCCCTGATGGACTGACACGTTTATGTAGGGACAGCTGACCCTCCAGTCCACCCCCATCTAGCATGAAGCAGCTACTAAAGATGAGACCTCCACCCAAATGCCAAAGATTTGTCACTGTCTATCTGTCAGGGGGGTATGTAGAGGCCATTTTTAGGCAACAGGCTTGAGCAATGGACACTTGAGTAAGGTAAAAGGGACCACAGTGACCACTGGGCAGAATGCAAACAGGCTTATTAAGTGATCCACCTCAAAGTATCCATAGGCCCTAGCTGACCAATGGGCTACTTACAACTGGGCACAGGTACCAGAAAAGGAAAATTCCATAAGTTCCCATACCTCCTCACTGCCCCCCTAACTATAACCTCCCACCCCTGCCTCCCGGCAGACAGTCTCTCCTTTGCTGTCCTTCCTGCCACTCCCTTTCAGTGTATTCAATAAATCCCTTTGGGAAAAGAAAGGGGAAGGAGAGGGATAGTCAGATTAGCTGTCAGATCAGTTAATACAACAAACAAAGGGTTAGATTAGTTGAACTTGAATTTATTTACTAACTCTATAATTAATTACTTTATTCTTTCATTACATAAATATTTATTAAGCACCTACTTAATGTCAGACACTTAAAAGCTAAAACTCATACTGTTGTCTCAATGAATAAAGAGTATCCTAACTGGGCTCATCTCTTGTTCTCTTGTTATATTTCAGCTCACAGACAACTGCCAGCTAATCTTTACACACATCAGTACTCAAAATATTCAGTAATTCTCCTGCCCAAAGAGCAATCCAAACCCCTTTCCTGACATTTAAAGGCCTGCTATTCCTGGCCCTCACCTTAACTGCTAGTACTAGTCAACTCTACTCTATGCTGTGACTCTCTGTTTATTTCTTAGAAGTACACAGACAGGAATATGCCTCCACATTTTTGTTTTAAACTCTCTTCAGCCTGGGCTTCTCCTAGGCTTTTCCGGTTGTAGAAAAGTGCCTCAGTCTGGGAGCTCAATCCTTCCTAATGCCCAAACTAAAAATGGATAATCACTTTATAGATGTGGAAGTTGGAATCCCTCCTTATAAAATGAAAATCTATTATGGGCTCCAAAATCACAACCTTCCTGAGCCCTTTGACATGATGACCCAGTGGCAGATAGCTTTCACCACAATGCTTTTATTTGAACTCCCCTTCCTTGTTAATACTGAAGTTCTGTTCTGACCTCTGGCTTTCTGGGTCCCCTGCCTGGCTCTTGTCAGCTTCCATCCAAGGCAGGCTGGGCTCATGGGTCCGCAGCTGCTGGATTTTGACTCCATCTAAAGGCGGGCAGATAAAAGCCTGTGTAGTGGGGCCCTAAAGGACAGAGCTGAACTGGGCAGAGTTGTTACCTGGGACGAATAAATATAAGTCATGCCAAATAGAGTAGTAGGGGTAAAGAAGGAAGCCATAAAGCTGACGATAAATGGAGCCAAAAACTGCCAACAAAATGGAGGCATCCAGGAACTACTTATGTACCAGGACATGATCCAGGAGGTCATCACGTGGGGAAATACAGCAAGAGAAAACAAGACTCTTGCCATCATGGGGACTGGTGTACCCAGTTTGACTCTTAGTGAGTACCAACTTCACAGCTCATTGTAACTCAGCAGAGAGTGTGAGGTGAAGAACTTCCAGTGGTCTTCTTCCAAAATATATTGATCATCCAAAAACAAAAACTGACAATTGTGATCAGTGAACATCACAACTTCCTGGAAAACCTAGTTACCTTTCCCTGTAGATGCCAAAACTCAACTCCAAGTGTGTCCATGTTCACCATGCCATATCCCTTAGCCGTTTGAGTTTGCATGGTGGTGATTCCACTCGGAGGTGAATCCTGTTGCTAGGCCAGTTTGTGCAGCTTCCCTCCCAGCATCCTCCCTCCCCTTCCTTATATGTTTGCTGTGTGAAAACCCATTTGCCTTGGAACCAAGCCTACACTGTAGGACATGTTCCAACTCTTGACTTCGGCTCAGCTCATGTTCTCAGGGTCAGGAGATCAAGCACCGCAACAGGTTCTGCACTAGGCATGGAGTCTGCTTAAGATTCTCTCTCTCTCTCCCTCTGCCCCTCCCCCCCTAAAAAAATAGTATCGATGAAATTAAAGATAGTTTAGATATTACCAATGGACTAATTACCTCTTATCACTGTCTGCAATCAAAAGTAGGATATACATGAATAATTCCACTAAGCTACATATTTTTCCTTGAAACATCCAAATGATTTGCACAAGTCCCCTTCTATTTGTACGGGATCTTATAAATCAATTTACTAACACTTTGAAATGACGTATCCATGAAAAGTGCTCTAGAGAATAAAATTCCATATCTTTCCCACTTGACAGATAAACTTATAAATAAACCATAATTCCTTCTAAAGGACAAAAGTTCTATCTTTGATCGCCCCATAAATTATGGGATATGTATTTTACTTCCACTATCAGTTACCACTCTTGTGATTTTTAGAAGCTCTCCCATTCCTCTTGAGAGCATGGTGATTCTAAAGCAAATGGTGAAAAAGGCAAAAATGGAAAATAACTTGACAATGAAGGGTAAAATCTCTCTTCAAAGTGTCAAAGAATAGGTTAGCAGCTTTTCTTCTTGAAAATTGTAAGATGAAATTATAAGCAATAGGCAATTTTCAGGTTGTCAAATATCCATAATCACTATGATTTCTGAATTTAATACAATGTAGCTGTGATTATTGTTGCTTTTCTGCCTGCAAACATTATACATTTTTGCTTAAACATACATTTTACATTTATGAAAACCCACTAAAAATGATGCAGTCAAATTTCAAAATTAGGTTTTTTAACTTCTAATATGTGGTTTCCATTCCATTCAAGAAGGCTATTATAAGGCTATTATAAGGATTTTTTTCCCTATTACCAATGCTGAAATATTTAAACATCTGAAAGAAATACGCAAATGTTTCCATGTAAAAAGAAACTGCGTTCTTTGGAAAACATGAATTATATAAACTATAATTAGAGCTTCAAATTGAAAGTGTTTAAACTAAGATTACAAATTGCTGTGTTAAAAAGATACTGAGACATTCGGGGGAAAAAAATTAAATGCCGACTAACTAAATTAATTCTCCCACGTCCCAAGCTGTTCTATCTCCTTCACGCCTTCCCTTCTGCCATCACTGATGATACCTAAACATGGGTTCTACTACAATGAATTCAGGCGTGATTTGCTTGCTTCTCCCGCCATTAGAGTTGGAAGTTTCTACTTGAAAGTATAAATTTCTATTAATAATCTGCTACTAAACATGGTCTATTGAAGAAAGTAAACTGACATAGGTAAAAATACAAATTGAATCCTGCAGTTTCAAGCTAAATTGGAAATAACTTAATTTTTAATAAAATGAGTTTTGTGCATTTTTAGGAATGCATGGTGGAAATCTAAAAATTAATTGAACAACATATCAAGGCAACACAAAGCAAAATATGGGAGAACCAGACAAGAACCAGTGAGTGTTGACCTGAATGAGAATAAAGAAGCACTAGATTAAAATAAGTTGTTGTTTTAATTAGCTATTTTATGAAATTTAAAAGGATGACTCCAAATCACACACACTAATTCTTTTAAGATGCCATTACCCTTGTAACCAGGGGTAGTTCTTTGTCCATTACAATTCGAACTTCATAAAAAAGAGGATTCATAGTTTTCTTTACACTCTCCTCAGTATTTACTGTAGAGATTCACCTACACTAGACACCCAATTAGAAAGGTTCACTCCCTGATATTACTTGCTAAAGGGAAATAATAGAGTTCTTCCATTTCTAAATCATCCTGTCATGTTTCCTACTAACATAATACTGGGTGCTGTAAAATGCTAGGAAAAAGATTGTGGGGAGAAGTTGATTGACCCCTTACAGATTAATGAAATTTGCATTATATCTGATGAGATGAAATAATAAAAACTCACTAAACCCAACACTTCTTGCAAGTATTACCTCTGTGAAGGTAGACACATATACTCTAGCATACTAGATACCCTGATGGTTTGTAATGCTAATATTTGTGTGAGACTACTTTTCCTCCACCACTGTAGCACAGATGTGCGAGATTTTCCTGTTAAGTATTACTATGTCAAATCAAAGTTAAATAGCACCAGTCAAGCATCAATTTTCCAGGTTTAACAAATGTCCATAATGTTTACTGTCACTCTGAATTTGTATTTACTATTCAGAAGTGTTAGCAATGGAATCTGGCATATAGAGCACTGCACCAAAATGTAACAGACAAGTTTATGGAAATCCAGTAATTAAATCAGACTTATTAAAAGTGTACATACAGAAAAGGTTATAATGATTACAGAAAAATCTTAACCCATTTGTATTACTAATTAGTTTCAAGTAGCATTCCAGTAATCTGTTGAGGTGCACTATGTTGATAAAAAATTTTTTAAGTCTGCGTTTAAAAATACTAGAACTTTCACATATTAAAAATAATGGTCTATATGAAATTTAATTTGTTTCCGGACAGAGAGGGGAAAATATATGGAGAGATGCTTCTTTCATATCCTCATCAACTGATCTCTGACATCATTTTTTTTTTACTTAAATCTCTATAGGCTAAAAGACAATCTGAACTCTTTTCTCACTTTCCCTCCAAGGTGTGCAGAAACTTACAGCCTTGATAGTACTTCATTGAATCTGTTTGTTCCCTTCAGCTAAATAGTCATGATGCCTATTTTTGTGGACACTGACAGAATCATTACAATCTAGTGTACATGATTTGGTTAGCTGACACACAGCTATCCTCCTACCCTAGTGAACTAGCTTTCAAGACCATCTTTTTTTTTTTTTCTTTATAATATGTAGTTCTTGAGGCAATGACTTTTTAAATTTGTTTTCTAAGCTTTCTCCCAAGTCTTAATCTTATCATATCAAAGAAAAGGGATGAGACTGTCCTTTTTCACTTGAGGCTTTCTCAGTAAACACCCAGAAATTTATGATTCCATCATCAATCAATGGGGGCTCAACTGTATAGTGCCAAAACCTAATAAAATAACAGTGTCCAAATTTATACAGTGTTTGATAGTTTGCAAAGCATCTTTACAAAATTTATTTGATCATCACAAAAGCCTTTGAGGTGGGCAGGGCAGATATGATTCCCATACTATAAACAAGTAGAGTAAAATCACTAAGTTAGCTTGGCTGATGCAATAGCAGAGTTGAAACTAGAAGTCAGTTCTCAAATCCCTGCCTCTCATCCTCTCTTCCCTAACACACATAGCTCCTGTTGTATGTGGAGAACTGTCTATCTCTCATGTCTTACTTTTATATGTTTATACATTCTAGTGCCGAGAATAAGGATTCTCAGTGTCACTCAAATGAATTGGTAAATAAGATTTTATGTCTTCTGAAGTTAGTGATATATAAGGAATGAAAATCAATTCATCCTTCCCCAATATAATTAATGTTTCAAACAGCAAAACTAATGAGAATATTTATTTTCCAACTATAAATATTTAGTATAAGGTCTTGTTCTCTTAAGTTCCAGTTTTGCATTTACTTTCGGTATGATAAATCTATGTTATAAAAACTTCACATTACCGAGAAAATATATCCACTAGTAATTTCAATGAAGGAAGATTTCCATACAACTTTTAAGCTTTTGATACTTTAAATATTTAAACATTATCCACAACTCTATTACATATGTTATTCATCCCTGATACCTTATCATGAATGCTGGGTATTAATATTATGAAAACAATTATATTTGAGTAGAAATATAGAAAAATTGTAAATTGAACACAAATCAGAAATCACTAATGGAGCACTGTACAGCTTTTTCATAGAAAGAGTAGTCCAGAGAGCATGCATAGTGCAGTGATGCACCAGCTAACAACAGACCCACGGAAATCATTCCAACCAGGGTAGAACTAGACTCAAAAAAATTCCTCTGGGTGAACAAAACCCAATAGTTTCCAGCCATTTTGTAAGTCCAGATAGGCATTGTTTGAAGCCAAGTGTTCATATTTAAATCTAAGACCAAGGAACAAACAGCTACCAAAAAATAAAAAAATAAGTTTAATTTGGCTCTCCATCCCCTAACTCAATGGGAGTTTATCAGGCCAAAAGGATGGAGAAGTGCACAATTATCCAGTGGATTGGTCTTCATCAGGAGAATCAATCTGGATAATTGAGGCTTTGTGATTCACTTCCACTTGAACTGTCCCGAGCTCATTCAATATAATATGTAATTATGCAACTCACTGCTTTAACTCCTAGTCAGGAATTCATTGCTAAATGTGCAGTAGGGGTGTGGGATTATATTAATATAAGATGATTATAGAGATCCTGAAAGTTAACTTCTTTGTGATCTTTTTTTTTTTCTTTCCAAGCTTATGGTTTCACACTGTGTCTTGTCTGTCTCTATATTAAGGAAGAAACTCAAATGTTAATCAAGGACTTAAAATTGAATCAAACCATTCTCCCTACCAAGTATATCCAGCTTGATTTTATACCGCTTTGATGCATCTAATTAGTCATATTTCAAATATAGAAATGAAAAGATACTTTAATTCAATAGACATCATAGACCCTCAAAAACTGAGTTTAGAAATGATTTATTGACCTTGTATATATGTGGCTTTTATCACATTTACTTGGCATGTTCTTAAAAATTTCCCCCAAAATAGCCTAGCATTTTTCCTCAGGAAAAGAAGAAGCAAAGCAAAAGAGGAATAGAAGTCTCATCTATTCGTTTTGAATGAGTCAGAAGTCAACACTCCACAATAAAGACTACTTTATGTTATTTCTCACTGGAACAGAGGAAGTGTTCAGAAGATATTCCAATGAGAATCCATCTCTGCAGGTTTCATGAAAACACTGTAAATTTTATTATTTCTTCAGGCTTTCTTCTATATATAAGTATTAAATATCTCAAAACTTGGACTTGAACCATTTAATTATTAAGGTCAGAAAATATTAGCTTTTATTATTATTGCTATTGGAATAAATTCTTTGAGGGTGTAATAAACTTTTAGAAGAATTTTAATTAATATAATTGAATCAATTACTTGTTTGAAATTCATTTTCTTGTTATGGTTCAATAAACATTGAACATATGATATGCATTAGGCCCACTCATTGGTGTTCTGGATATAAAAATGAGTAAAATGTGGTCCCTCACCTCAAGGAATGAAAACGCAAAACAACACACACACACTCTCACCTTTTCAATACAGTACCACAGTGGTTTCTTTGCACAATATACAACCAGAGGACATAGGAGGGGCAATCACCCAGCTTGAGCTAAGTCTAGGGAGAGACTACAGAGTTTGCAAAGCCTCTTCAGACTAGATAAAGCTTGAAGCTTGTCCTGAACCACAAGTCAGTATTCTCCAACAAACAAGTGCACAGCTGGCACCTGCATGCATCTGAAAATGAGTGCCTTCAATTTTGCACCCTGGCCACCTTCCTTGTCTCACCCTGCTACAGAGGCTCAGAAAGAAGAAGGCACTTTACATCACCATCTTGGGTCTTCTGCTTAAAGTAGATTTCACAGGAATTATGGAATTTGGCTAATTCCCAAATGACTTGTTTTATGTGTGATATGTTAGCTAAATTAATTGGAAAATAGAGACACATAATGCTGGGTTTCTTTTTGTTCCATTAGTGGTCTTAAATAAATATATATGCCAGGGGTCCTATTCCCAATCAGGTCTATGGAGACCCACTCATTCATCGGATTGTTAGAAAAAGGGACTTGTGTATGTTGTTCACTAGTCTCATAGAGGGAACTTCCAAATCTCAAAACTGGTAATTCCTAGAGAGACCACAGAATTGACCATGCAGATCACATTTTTGAGAACAAAAGAAAGCACTATTGATAATTGTGCCGCAACAACATTCAAGTACTTCTCCTAAATTTGGAGAATTATGAGAAACTCAAAAGCATTTTTAAAAATGAAGGAAACTTCCTCCTCAAAATTACCACTCTAGGAGGCCTAGAACCAATAGGAGATTTCCTTTTGCCCTGCCCCCAAAGTCAATGGCTCATATTTAAATCTAAGGCCAAGGAACAAACAGCCACCAAAATAAAATAAAATAATAAAATAAAATAGAGTTCAATTTGGCTCTCCCTCCCCTACCTCAATGCAGTTTTATCAGAGCCAAAGGGATGGATAAGTGCACAATTACTGGTCTTTTTTTTGCTTTGGCCTCAAACAGCATGGAATCTCAGTAGTGTCTGTCCATGTCCTGTTTTCCAAGATAAGAAAGTCATGACCACAAAGTTGGACGCATTGTGATTGTCCCTACTAAACCGCTCACGCGAACCAACAAAAGGTAGTCTGGGGGAATTAGCCCCACAGGCACAGACATACCTGAGTAGGTCATATAAAACCATGCTGTGGAGGGCTGCTTTTGCTCAAACTGTTGGAGAATATTGACTCTGAGCTATTCACTTCCTTCACAAAAATTTTTCTTTCATTTGTCACTCTAACCCATCTCAGCTGGGTCATTTTTTTTAAAAGATGTTCAAGTTCACAAGATTATATAAGAAAGAAAACAAAGTGGGGGGAGGAACAAATCCAAAACAAAAATGAATTATTTGAAGTATCTCTTCCTTCTCTTCCTTCAATATCTTGAGATATTTAAAGGGCAAAATGGGGTCAAAGATGAGTACAGTGTAAAGAAAAGAAACAATTTAGAATGTACTTTTAGAGTACTTCTTGCCACTTGCCTCTTTTTTACCCATTGACCACCTCTTTGATATCTGTCTTCAGTCTTCAATCACTCCCTCTTGACTGTTAACAAGGCAACTCCAGAGGACACAGAGAGCGCTAATATTGACTGAGTCATTTTCTTCCTTTATTTCCAGAAGAACATGGAAGTAATGTACCCAAAGTTCCTCATAAGTCACTAGGATTTCTCTACTGCCTTCCAAAAAACTGTAGAGATGGTTTTACCCTGTGGTTGAGTTACTGCCCCAGGAAACCACATATCACTATAGCCATTCAGCATTAATTCAGAACCTGAAATTTTTCACATACTGGAGAACTAATTAATTAGGTATATTTTGTGTCATCAAAGTTTAATATAATCACTTCAGGGAATAAAATATCAAGATCAGGAGCTCCTATTTTCTGGACTTTCACTGTCACAACGCATTAAAATCCCATCACATAATGCATTAACTAGTTATGGAAATAGGAGTCTAATAGTTCTCAACATTGCTCTAGGGAGACAATCTACCAAAGACCAGATTATGGAAGCATAGTCACCATTTTGCTGTGCCAAATATCATTGGTTACCATCATTTTGCTGTGTGACAATCATCTCTGCTTACAAATTTTCATATGAATTGTCTCACAGCTACAATATCTATGCTATTTATAACAACAGTACCTCATTAGGTGATTGTTTGGAAGGCACCTAGTAAAAAATGTTTCCTCCTCAAAATCCATTATGGAAAGTAACCCCAGAACTCAAGTTTGCAAATTCAGTTTTGCTTAATTAATAATTTTTCCCTTTATTTCCTTTTAGTTTATATTAATGTTATTTAAAAAAATATAAGTGGTATGTTAGCATAGCTCAAAAATGAAAAGAATATAAAAATATAGTAAGAAGATCCCCTGTCACCTTGTCCCCTCACCCTATCCCCATCCTTTCAAATACACACAGCAACTACTGTCATTAGGTTTATATTTACCCTTCCAGCATTGCTGTATATTTATGCAAGGAATGCAAACATATATCCTTCATTATTCACTCTTTTTTTAACCTAAATCATAGCAGAACAACTTCCCTTGCTTCCAAGGTTTATTAATTAGTTCTATAATTGTTTTCTCTTCAAATTCATGATTTGCTGATTTTCGTCTTTCTCTATTCTCTCCTTTTAATTTTCCTCAGATTACTTTGCTATCTCCTTCCTTATTTTCTGAGTTGAAGACTGTGGCAGAGAGTATAAAATGTTCCCCAAATCCTGCCTCCTCTTCTTCCTAAGTACCCAGTTCAATTCTATACACTTCCCAGGCTCCCCTGCAGGTAGGTATGCCCGATGGTGTGACTTCAAGCCAACAGAATATGAAAGAACATAGGATCTTCCTCTGGGTCAGGCTTTGAAGAAGAGTTTGCATCTCCTGCGCAGTCCTTTTCTATTTGCTGACGGCTGGCAGGTGATCATGGAGCTCGAAGAGATGAAAGAACCACAAAATTAAAGGAATCAGGGTGTCTGAATTACTGCATTTAGGAGAGCCCTTGATGACCAACAACATGTACCTTGGTCTATTACACGAGGAAGAAATAAACTTTGTAGTTATTTAATTCATTTTACATTTTGTGTGTGTTACTATAGTAATGTATAGTATGTTTAGCTCTTCTGATATTTAGAAAGTATAGTAGTTTTGATGGAGTGGTTATCATTGTAATTATTTACAATTTATGCATACATACACAAGTGCTCCATTTTTGCACATAGTATTTGTATTATGGGCAATGGAGAAATTAGCATTTTCTTTCTTTTTTCTCTTCTATCACGTAATTTTCAATAGTACAATGTACTTTCCTTCAGCTATTACATATGCTTTATTCTTCTCCTCTTATCCCATTTTACAGAATGGAAGAAGCCCATTTTTTCACATGTTAATGTGTCTAAAGTTGAAATGTACCTTACAATCAAGGATAAGTTACAACTATAATTGGAGGTGTATTTTTTCTTACTCAGTGGTAGATCTCAAAATAGAGCATTTCACAATTAAGAGCGCCTTAGATATGATTTGAACTATATGAGATTTCTGATATTCAATTGTTTGGGGATTATAAAATGCTAATTCCATATAGTTCAACCTAATACATTTTCCAGCTTTCAATAAAAGTTTGACTCTCAGTTATTACAAATGAAGCCATTATCAAACACAGTTCCCCCACTGTCTTCACCCTTCCTCTCCCAATGCTTTTAAGTGTATTCATTCTTCCTCTGTGATAACAAATGAGATTTATATTCTATACCATCCTGCTCATCCCTACATTTATTATAATCTTTGTTCTAGAGCCAAATATATTCAGTGCTCACTTCCAGTCTTTTTGCTGAAATTGCCTCAGATGACTCTTGACTGACCTGCCAGACAATTCTGCCGCTATTCCCTCCTCTGTTGTCCCAGACGCAGATCCCCTGCTTCCTGCAAGCACTGCATCTCTCTGCGTAGGCCCACCCCTCTCCTCTGGGGACAGACTGAGCCCAGAAAGCCTTCTGCCTCCAGCCCTGCTCACCCTAGGTTCAGTAACATTGTTAAAACAGAGAATAAAGCTTTCCCCACTTCAGGAAGTTTATATCTGCTTCCATTTTCTGAAACCTGCTTTCCCTGGTCCTCTCCCCACTCCAGGAGTCAGCGGGGTGCGGGGGGGGGGTTGCTTCTTCCCTTTCATCCCTCCTTCACAGCTTCCATCACATCTCAGGTGCTTGTGGCAGTTCCTCTGTATATTCTGGAGGACGTGTGTTATTTCTGTCTCTTGGTTTAATTGAAGATGAAATTTGCAGGGCTGTGTTTCTTTGTTTTCCATTCTTCTTATTGCTCTGTTTACGATTTGCAGGAGAGGGGTGAAAATGCTGACTTCTGCAGCCACGTTTGCACAAGAAGCCAACTTTATTTATTTCAGAGCAGTTCTCTATCTGCAGATGTGATGATCCAAATGTAAAAGAAAGCTTTATGATTTAGAAGTACTGAATCCGCTTGACCATAATAAATGTAGTTTGAAACAGCAATTCACTTCTAATCAATTTCAAATCTTCATATGTTAAAAGACAACTCTGTGGGATATGCACGCATATAACTTGATGTAACATTTGGAAATAAAAATAGTTGGTTATTTCCCTTGGACTTACTTAGTGCTTAAGTAAGCAAATCCAAGATGCTATTACTTTAAAAAAAAAAAAAAAGCATAAAAAAGGCATGTGTATTTCCTCAAATGTTCAATAAGTCTCTAAATTGAAATGCCATCTTAGCTCATGAAAAAGAGGGTGCATGCACACCTGCTTTTACTGATTTCTTTCTTTAATCCATCATTTAACCCCTGAAACAATACATTTGCAGTTGATGTAAAGGACATTATGGGGACATTTGCTTTCTTCAATTGCTAATACTCAACTTGAGTATTCTGAGAAAGAATATACTCACTTCACTATTAAATATGGATCAATATCATTCAAGATTAAGAGCATATCAGTCAATGCAGAAATAAAATCCTCAAAAACTCTCCACAGCATTAATCTTTCCATCATTTAATATATTCCTGGGAAATGATCCATGAACAGTAAAATCAAAATAAAACACACATATTTGAGAGATCCTGATTGCAAAAATTAGTTTTATACAATTCTATAAGCAAAGGATGATTTTGCCTAGTAGAATATAGAATTATTGGCTTATTCTTCAAACTCATGGTCTAAACTATTAAAATGTTCCTTGTTGTTATGTTTTCATAATTTACTGCCATTACTTAACTATGTGATATTTATACTGGTAATACATGGTAGATTCTAGGAGAAATTCCCAACACTCCCAAAAACAGATTAAAATAAATACACCAGTGTGTGGGCGTTTCTTCTCAGAAGCTAGTTTTTGTTGCCTTTGGCAGAATAATGCAGCTACTTGACCAAAGGATAGTTATCATTTCAAGAGAGCATAGACCTTCAGGAGGAGTACATAAAGATTAGTGAGGAAAGAAGGGTCACCTGAACAGTGAGGAGAATTTGTAAAATTAATTCACGGATGATAAAAGTCACATTCAAACTGAATGCATATTCTATTTCTGCTTCTAGCCCAGAGATGGCTAAGGAGTGGTTTGCATGATACCAATTCCCATTTTCATGGTCCTGGCAGACATTCTGATTGATGACAGTCTTCCTGTGCAGCCTCAGAACCTTTTTCATCATGGCATTGCAACTAGCCACCTCCAAGCAATCAGATTTGAGCGCACTTGGAACCTATTCACCAGTCCCATCTAGTATAGCACTACCTGCATTTTTCTTAAACTAACCAAGTCACACCCTCCCTATATTTTGCAAAACATACTATATAGAGCCACATAAGACTTTAGGTCTAAGAACTTTAAAATAAATGATGAGCTTTGGAAACTCTAGCCCTTGAGTTCTGAAGTCTGGGGGTTGACATCAGTTCACCAAAACTACTGTCAGATACAAGACAGACTGCAGGGCATTTTGTCTTAGAGTTCTGCCAAGAATTCAGATAGGGTCTGGGACCTTAAAAGGGAGAAAGATAGGGAAGGAAGCAACTCTGTTTAAGTGACACCTATCAATTTCATCCCTGCAGCATCTATGGATTATTGCAGCCAGGGGCTATCCCTGTTGCAGTGGCTCTGGGAGTAGAACACTTCCAGAGAGACTTGACATTCCAAGACCAAGTGCACTGTGGAAGGTGTGCACTGGTGATGAAGTAGAAAAAACTTGGCTCAGCGTACTTGGATTCAACCCCTCCTGCTACTATGTGTGAGTTTTAATAACTTAAAACTTTTCTCCCTTTGAGTCTTCTCATCTATGCATGGGTGATTAAATCTTCCTTAGACCCTTTATGTAAGGATTATATGAAATAATACATGTCAAAATGTCTGGTGAATAGCAGACCCTCAATACATCTTAGTTTTCTCTCATAGTTTCAGCTTGGTTCCAAAGTCAGGAGGAATCACAGCTTTCCATTATCTTTCCACTCATGAATTTTAGAACTAGCTCTCTTTAAAATTGTGACCAAATAACATAATAATGACAGAAAATAATACTTAGTTCCTACTGAGCATTTAACTATGTGCCAGGGGGGAAAAACACATGTTTAATGCTCACAATAACCCCAAAAGCTGAGTGAAGCATTATCTTCATTTTACAGACAAGGAAGAAAAGGAGACAGAAAAGAGGAAAAAAATGTCCCATGATCTTAGGACTTGTAAGCAGCAAAGTCATCATCTGAATCCAGAAAATCTGTCTCTTCAACTTTAATCACTATAATTCTTAATCACTACACATAGCCAGTTTCACTCCTTACTTCCCTGACTAAAAAGCTTTCATTTCATTGTTTCTATAAATGTCCTGATTTTATTTGGAAGGATAAATAATGATGTGAAAATCTGTAGTCTCTGTAAAGGAAAAGATTCCCCCTGTGACTATGACTATTGCTGTTACTTATACCATTAGAATATAGCCGAGGCACACAGGAAGATCTGCACCAGAATGTATTACCAGAGAACAGGGTCGTTCTGCTTCCAGAACCAAGGCAGGCATTGTGGAAGGCCAACTAGTTTGAGCTGAAACTCAGAATTAATTTTGCTTTATATCTCATGGCCAAAAACATTTATTTGAAATGGAAAAAGGGATAAGGTTGATTATAAAAATCTGTCCTATATTTGGATCAAAGATTGATCAACTTCATGCTTACAAAAAATAAACTGTCATAGTTCAGTGACATGTAGGTTGTGTGTTTCTGCTTTCTCTCCAATTATAGCTAGTGAAAGACAAAGACAAAACTTTCCCTAAGAGTCACTGAAAATACAATATCACAATCACATGAGCCTTTTTTCTATCCTTTCTCTATAATACTAACAAGAGTATGGTCCTCACAAAGCCCAAACAGTTGGATTCTCTCTGTGTTTTATTCTTAGTGAAAAGAAATGTAAAAATAAGTTCTACGAGTGTTTTAAGACTTCTTCCATAAATCTGGAAAAGGATTTTTATGGAATTCTACCCATGCTTCTCTACTTGCAATACCTCAAATTATAGTGAGATTCTTTCATAATCCTATTTTTCCATTTCCTGAAATAAATAGCCTGAACTTTGTTTGCTTGTCTATGGATTTTGTTTTAAAGCTAGTTACAGCTTGCTTATAGGACAGCACTGAAAAAAAAAGAAAAAAAAAAAGACACATTTCTCTGTTACTATACAAATAATATGACACAGCTGAGTTTACCAGAAACAGGTTCTACTACATTTAATATTCTGAATGTAAATGTGAGCCTTGCAATAACTACATATTGTCACTCCCATTTCATGCAGTATTGTACCTTACACAGCCTCGCCGGCATGAAAGATCTCATGGTCTACTATACGTGAACCTATTGTTCATTTGTTTTTCATTTTTCTTCAAAGGCAAACATTGTTGAACATCACAGTGCCTTCAGGTGTTGAGACACCTGTTACATTCTGATGTTTTGACATGAACTATCTGTAGAAATCTATTTTTTTTTCATTGCACAGGGAATAAATCAGGCCTTTCAGAAAATTATTGTTCTAGCTGTTCTAACCCCTTCAGAGCCAACTCACTTATACAGTAGTTAATCCCTCTTAATAATTCTACTCAGGCTTTCACTGCTGCTGCCCCAACACTATAAATATAAGCAATAGCTGAATGGACCAAAAATTCAATCTTTTAATGGATTTCTGGTTGAGTTCATTTAGGTTACTAGGTTTCTACTCCTGCTGGCAGCCAGCATGATTCTGTATCTCTCTATTGTCATAACAATACACATTTCCACTTGGCTGCTATCCTATGTCAAGGCATGTCATACTAGGAGCTAGTTCAGCTGCGTTTTCTAGAATTACGCAAAGAAGTTTGATATTAGCTATGGTCAAAGATACCCAGAAAAGTGCTGGTGAAGAACATATTGTTTTCTTCCTCCAGACAGAGATATTCTAAGAAACCATCCTTCTCCTCCAGGCCTATACATCGTCTCCTTCAATGTAACCCTTACAGAAAGAATATATATGTACAAAGCAGAGGGACGATAAAGACTTGCAGCCTCAATCCAGTCCTGCGTAACCCTCAATGCTGTACAGCAGACGTCTGCTGATATATCTGGCATTTAAGACTAGCCAGAATAGAAATATGTCGGATAATATTACTAGTCACATACATAAGCAAATTCAAACTGAAGGGTCATAACTACTTTTTATTTGGTCATTAAATTGTATGTTTTCAAAGGAAACTTCATGCCCATGAAATGGCAGTTTCACTCCTTTATTCCTCACACTGTTCTCTGTAAGCAATTTGACCTAAAGAGAAAGGGGTCAATTAAATGGCAACTTTTAACCTCTAGAATTGGCCTCTGACATATCTGCTAAGATATCTCACAAGGGTTCCACTGTCGTCTTGTGAAAACCTTCTTTCATAAGGCATAGAGGAAATAAAATAGGCATGCGTGTGTGCCCCCCGTTGAACCCTGGCTGCCTAACAGACAATCCACAGCCTTGAACCCTGCCTCAAGACCCCTCACTAAATGTTCCTGTCAGCACCTGACTTGACCTGCGACCTCTGCCTCTGACAACAGGGTGACCGACAGGCTCTTCCTCTCATACCGTCCAAACTTTAAGATCCTTCCACCCTCCCAGATATAGGTGAAAAGGACAAGGAGGACTCAGAACAGCCCCGTCAGAAAGAAAAGGTTTCTCATTAAATAAATCAATGGTTCTCAACTAGAGGTATTTTTGCTCCTCCCCCAATGGCCCCCTCCCAAGAAGACATTTGGCAATATCTGGAGACATTTTTGGTTGTCATAACTAGGGTAGGTGTGTCACTGCTATCTAATGGCATATGAGTTAGTGATGCTGATAAACATCCTGCAATGCATAGGACAGCACACAATTAAGAATTATCCAGCCGGTATGTCAATAGTGCCAGGGTTGAGAAATGCTTACAGTAGAGCTTGCCCAGTACATGTAATCGTCTGTGCCAGGCACTGGGAAGTGGAGGATTAACCTTAGACAAAACTGTGGAGCTGTCCCATGTCAATGTTTTTAGCAACTGCAGTGTCATGTGGTAAACTCATTCCACAGATACCCAACCAACATTGTTCTGAACTTCTTCCACAATAACCCAAGAAATAGCATATTTTATCCTATGGCTCATTTTCTCAGGACTCATTTTTCTAGTTCTGGAGATAGCTAGAAAATCTAATCCTATAAGTACATTTATATCATTACATTAAACTGTATTTATAAAATTATGAGATTTTTATGGATAAAGGCTAAAGACAAAGTAGTTTAAAGACATATTCAGATGTTTACTACTCAGTTTAATTCACACACACACATGCACAACTTTCTACACAAATAATCCATGCTTATCATATGCCCTTAAGCATGTCAAATTCTGATTTTAGGGGGAAAAAGTAAGATACTTCTCTTTCTAATGGTTTAAATAAAATATACTCCCAAAGTTGCCATTTCTTAATTTCTTAATGAAAACCCCAACAACTCTGCTTAGGCCTCTTAGCCTACTAAAGAATCTTGATAAATTATCAGTGACCAAGAGAACTGTTACATATTTGCTCTCAAGTGAAAGTATATTTCATTTACTGATTTCAGATAGAGCCAATCTGAACCAAGAAAAATAAAGACCATTCTCTTAATGCATAACCTGCAGGGCCTTCCTTGACAATCTCTTCCACACTTAGCCTTCAGTGCCACCTAAATTCCTCTAACCTCCAAATGTAAACCCTCTGGCCAGGCCATTTCCCTGACATCCAAAACAATCAACATATTGTCAACTCAACCTCGTCTTAAATCAGTTTGGACTCAACAAATCCAAAGCTAAATGCATGGTCTCTGCACTCTGTTCCTGCCTATCCAAAGGGAAAAAAGATACTATCCATTTGGCATGTCTTACAGTTGCTCCTATCTCAATAAATTAATTATCCATTTGTTTAGCTGTATAAACCAAACACCTAGAAACCAGTCCTTGGGATTTCCCTCTTCCTCTCTCCAAATACCAAATCTTTGTCACCAAATTCTATAAGTTCTCCTCTCAAGGTCAATCTGTTTCATATTCCACCCCTTCTCATTGTCTCACATGACACTACCCAAGCACCATCATCTCTCTTGACTATGCTGGTTTCCCCAGCCCACTCTAGCTTCCCAGGGCTCTTAGAGAAAGACCACAGTCCTGTCTACCTCTCCAACCTTGCCAGGTGCCACACGTCCTCGCTTTTTGGGTACCAACAGTTCAGGCTGGATTTTTTTCTCCTCAAACTGACCATGCTATCCCCTACCATACGGACATTATATGTGACGCTGCTTCTCTTGATGCTTGTTCTTCTCCTCCACCCAATCCTTTAACTAGTGATTCATATCCATGATTCGCACTCAACTAAAATGTCCTTTTTTTATGCAAGGCTTCTATGACTCTTGCCCACCACTCACCTCTAATACCCACAAATTAGCTTAGGTTACTAATAACATGTTTTTAAAAAAACTTCTGCTTTTTTCGTATCATTTTTATTACAAAAGATAAATTACTATTTGATTGAAGTTTGGTTTCTCACACTAGACCCCAAACTCTGCACTCTTTCCTTTATTCTAGTTGCACAGTACATATCAATAACTATTCATTGAAAAATACAAATGTACATAATATAGGTATAACATACTTATATCACAAAGTTAAATATGTTTGCGAAAAAATATAAATGCAAGCTCAAAAATCCCATTCATTCTTTTTCTCCCTAAAGATTCCACTTTAATTTTCATGTTACACAGCTGAACGGCATCATTTATTCATGGGATATTATAACTCAGGGGTTCAAAAATCAGAATACATAGGCTATGGGTGTTAACAAACAATTTTAGAATTATACTAAAAATTTTGTGTAATGTGCATTTTCTTGTAAATAGAGTTAGTAGTGCTTAACATTTTAACATTTACTGTTGAACATTTTAACATTTACTATTGTTAAAGTATATATGTGGCTGATGTTAATGATAGATATTGTCTCTTTAAAATATGTTCCTGACATTATTTGAAAAATATAAACACTTGTTTTATTAAAAAGGGGCACCACAGATTAGCAGAATAAGATGGTCTTTTCAGCAAATCATGTAAAGTAAACAAGATATTATGTATATTGTATATATACGTGTGTATCATAAAAAGTCAAAAGTAGGGTGCCTGGGTGGCTCAGTTGGTTAAGCGACTGCCTTCGGCTCAGGTCATGATCCTGGAGTCCCGGGATCGAGTCCCACATCGGGCTCCCTGCTCGGCGGGGAGTCTGCTTCTCCCTCTGACCCTCTCATGCTCTCTCTGTCTCATTCTCTCTCTCAAATAAATAAATAAAATCTTTAAAAAAAAAAAGTCAAAAGTAAATCTTAACCATATCTAAAAATCAACTCAGGTGAATTATAAATCTCAATCTGAAAGATAGCAAAATTCTATAGGATAAACATAGAAGAATATCTTCACAACTTTGAGACAGTCAAAAATTTTTAAATAGAACATAAAAAGTATTAAACAAAAATAGAAAGATTGGTAAATCAGACTACATTGAAAGTAAGAACTTCCTTTTACCAAAAGAGCATATCAAGAGTCAAAAAACAAATTAGAGAGTGAGAAATATGTATAATACATTTAGCTCACAAAGGATTTATATGCAGAATACACAAAGAACTTCTAAAATGTCAACAAGAAAAAGACAGAAACCCCCATTAAAAAAATGAACAAAAGACTTGGGGAAGCACTTCACAAAAGAAGATATCCAAATGATCAATGAATACATGCAAAGACACTCAACCTCATTAGCCATCAGAGAAATGTTCATAAAATCACAATGACGTTTCACGACCACAAGAAAAAATCCAGAAAGATCACAAATATATGGAGGTTAATTAACATGTCACTAAACAATGAATGGGTCAACCAAGAAATTAAAAAGTACATGAAACAAATGAAAATGAAAACACAATGGTTCAAAACCTTTGGGAGGCAGCAAAAGCAATTCTAAGAGGGAAGTTTATAGCAATACAGGCCTACTTCAAGAAGCAAGAAAAATCTCAAATAACACGCTAACCTTAAACCTAAAGGAGCTAGAAAAAGAACAAACAAAACCTAAAACCAGCAGAAGGAAGGAAATAATAAAGATTAGAGCAGAAATAAATAACACAGAAATCAAAAACAAAACAAAACAAACAAACAAAAAACAGATCAATGACACCTGGAGATGGCTCTTCGAAAAACTCAATAAAACTGATAAATCTCCAGCCAGACTTAACAAGAAAAAAAGAGAAAGGACTCAAAAAAATAAAATTACAATGAGAGAGGAGAAATAACAACCAATGCCACAGAAATGATAAAAGAATATAATGAAAAACTGTATGCCAACAAATTGGAAAACCTAGAAGAAATGGATAAATTCCTAGAAACATATAAGCCACCAAAACTGAAACAAGAAGAAATAGAAAATTTGAACAGACTGACTCCAGCAAAGAAATTGACTCAGTAATCAAAAAACTCCCAACAAACAGAAGTCCAGGTCTAGATGGCTTCACAGGGGAATTCTACCAAACATTTAGAGAAGAGTTAATACCTATTCTTCTCAAACTATTCCAAAAAATATAAAAGGAAGGAAAATTCATTCTATGAGGCCAGCATTACCCTGATACCAAAACCAGATAAAGACATCACAAAAAAAAAAAAGAGAGAGAGAACTATGAGCCAATATCTCTGATGAACATAGACACAAAAATCCTCAACAAAATACTAGAAAAACCAAATCCAACAATATATTAAAAAGTCATTCACCATGATCAAATGGGCTTTATTCTTGGGTTGCAAGGGTGGTTCAATATTCACAAATCAATCAATGCGATAAATCACATCAGTAAGAAAGAATAAGAACCATATGTTCATTTTAATAGATGCAGAAAAAGCATTTGACAAAGTACAACATCCAGTCATGATAAAACCCTCAACAAAGTAAGTTTAGAAGGAACAGACCTCAACATACCTCAACATATCGTTCTAAATATGTCTCCTGAGGCAAGGGAAACAAAAGCAAAAATAAACTATTGGGACTATATCAATATAAAAACTTCTGTATAGGGAAGGAAACAAATCACTAAAACTAAAAGATAACCTATGGAATGGGAGAAGATATTTGTAAACGACATATCTGATAAAGGGTTAGTATCCAAAATACATAAAGAACTGATGAAACTCAACACCCAAAAAACAAAGTTCACTTAAAAAATGGGCAGAAGATATAAATAGACATATTCCAAAGAAGACATACAGATGGTCAAAAGATACATGAAAAGACGCTTAACATCACTTATCATCAGGTAAATGCAAATCAAAACGTCAGTGAGGTTATCACTTCACACCTGTCATAATAGCTAAAATCAACAGCCCAAGAAACAACACGTGTTGGCAAGGATATGAAGAAAGGGAAACCCTCTTGCACTATTGGTGGGAATGCAAACTGGTGCAGCCAGTATGGAGTTTCCTCAAAAAGTTAAAAATAGAACTACCCTACCATGCAGTAATCTCACAACTGAGTATTTGTCCAAAGAATACAAAAACACTAATTCAAAAGGATATATGCACCCCTGCTTATAGCAGTATTATCTGCTATAGCCAAACCATGGAAAGAGCCCAAATTTCCATCACTAACGAATGGATAACAAAGAGGTGGTATATATACACAATGGAATATTATTCAGCCATAAAAAAGAATGAAATCGTGCCATTTGCAACAACATGGATGGAGCTAGAGAGTATACTGTAAGCGAAATGAGTCAGTCAAAGACATATACCATATGATTTCACTCAGATGTGGAATTTAAGAAACAAATGAGCAAGTGGGGAAAAAAAAGAGCAAGACAAAGCAAGAAACAGACTCTTAACTGTAGAGAATAAACTGATGGTTACCAGAGGGGAGGTGGGTGGGAGGATAGGTGAATTAGGTGATGGGGATTAAGGAGTGCCTGTGTCATGATGAGCACCAGGTGTTGTACAGAAGTGCTGAATCACTATATTGTACACCTGAAACTAATATAACACTGTATGTTAACTAGAATTAAAATAAAAACTTTAAAAAATAAAATAAAACATAAGATAAAATAAAAGCACAATGACATTTCAGTATACTTCCACTTAAATGAACAAAATTAAAAACACTTACAATACTGAGTATTGGTGAGGAATTCCCAACTTAAATACCAATGTACACTTCAACATTGCTGACAGAAGTTCAAATTAGTATAATGACTTTGAAATCTCTTTGGCAATATCTTCTAAATTGTATCCTATGAGACAACATTTTTATTCCTGGTATATACCCAGAAGAGTACCTACATGTCCTAAAAACATGAACATGGATGCTTGTAGCATCATTGCTCATAGTAACCAAAAAGTGAAATTTCCCATCAACAGTAAGATAGGTAAATTATGGTGTCTCTATAAAATCTCCGAAAGAATCCTTAAAGTATGAAATATCTATAAAATGGAAACATATACATCAATTTAAAAGAAATAACTACTGCTACATTCAACAATATGGATTAATCTCAAAAAGGAAATATGAGTAAAAGAGGCCAGACACAAAAAAAGCACATACTGTATGATTCCACTTATATAAAATTCAAAAATAGAGCAAACTTATCTATGATTTCAGAATTCAGGATTGTGTTTATCTGTGGGGGGAAGGGGGCATGACTGGGAAGGGAGAAGAGAGGTGAGATTGCAATGCTTATAATATTCTCCTTATTAATCTGGATGATAGTTTCATGGATGCATTCACTTTGAGAAACTTAACCAACAGGTATATTTAATATTTGTGAACTTCTCTTTATGTATGTTATATTTACATGAATAAATTTAATTTTTAAAAGTGAGCTTATTTAAGTGAAAATATCTGTATTAATGGAATAAATATATGGTATGGTCTTATATGGGGTTGGTTATCATTTTTTTACTTGAATCACAAAAATGGCAGTCAATTATTAACCACTACAGAAAGTATCTGAATCAGAAAACCCGTTCTCTTGTCCTAGATACATAGATCTAAAACCAGAGCCATCTGTTTTAAAAAACAAATAGGAAAATCTTCAGGAAGTGGACTTTCTTCACTTGATTTATTTTAGTTGTTCCATATACAAGTCTGTCAATGGATAATCATTTGAGTTTAAAAACAATTGTTTAATTATATTTTTTTCAGTTTAAGAGGGAATAATTATCTCCAACAGAAGCTGAGAACTAATTATCTAATGAAAATATATACTCATATATAGGAGAATTATAAAACTAAATATAAGTCATATAAATTTACATAGAAGTATGTAGACTGACGTCCTTATTATATTGATATAAACACTAAGGTATCTCCATTGTAACTAGGTAGATATCAAGAGGTTCTTGAGTCACAGGTTCTCTCAAATTGGGATGCTTAGAGAACTTGCCTCTCTTTTCTCATCTCCGCCTTGGTGTTGCATCTGTCACCAAGAGAAGGTGATAAATATATATGAGTAACTACCATTATGACTGTGAAGTGGATATGAATTCTCAGCTGCTAGAATTTCATTCATTGATTCATTCAGAGAAATACTTATTAAACACCTATCATGTGCCAGGCACTGAGTTAGCTGCATGATCCATGTCTTCCAAGAGCTTGCATTCTAGCAACCAAAAAGAAGGAAGATAGAGACAGAGAAGAGAGCAACCAAGTAAATAAAATAAATACACAGTGTTATAAGTCCTATAATAGACATGAATGAAGAAATGAAATATAGAAATATTTTTAAAAGGGCTAGTTTCAGCTGAGGTGTTCAAATCCTCCTTGAGGCAGATGATGTTTAAAGGTGAGAGCTGAAGAATAAGAGGTAGAAGTGAGTGCTGAGCAACACTATAGTACCTGATACTAACAGCTAAGTCTTATTGAACACTTAGGATCTGCTGGGCGCTCTTCTAAATATTTTACATCCAATTTTCAGGACAACTCTCTGACACTGACACTATTATTTTCTTCATTTTCCATATGGATGAGGAAATGAATGTAATCACAGAGAGCTTAAGTGATTTGCGCCCAAAGCCACCCAGCTGGCAAGTGGTACGATCAGAAGGCAAATCCTGGCTGCAAAGTACGGGCATACAAGCATCACACTATATTCCCTCTATGGCAAGGAGGCCATGATATTGGAAAGAAGCTGATGTGTTTTAAGAAATCCTGATGATCTGTATAGGGGGAACAGAGTCAAAACTTAAAACTAGATGAATAAATTGAGACCAGATTTTGGATGGTTTTATAGACTGGGCAACAAATTTGGACTTCTTCTAAGTGTACTGGGATATCATTGGGGGATTTTACTTATGTATTTTTAATTCCAGTGTAGTTACCATACAGTGTTATATTAGTTTCAGGTGTACAATACAGTGATTCAACAGCTCCATATATTACTCAGTGCCCATCAAGATAAGTATGCTCTTAATTCCTTTCACCTATTTCACGCATTCCCCCCACCCGACTCACTGGGAGATTTTAAATGATATGTTATAGTTTTATAATTTATGCTTTAAAAATCTCATTCTTCATGCTGCAGTGTGGAGAATAGATTTAAAGGGGAAAGAGAAGGAAAAGAGGCCAAGTGGGGAAAATGGCTATAATCCAGAAGATAGATGAGGGTGGCCCCAACAAGATGGAAACAGATGAAAAATTGAAAGAAGTAGATGATTTCAAGGTATATTCTGAAAGTAGAATTCACAGGATTTGCTGACAAGTTAAAAGAATAGGAGGATGTTATGCACAAACAATGAATCATGGAACACTATATCTAAAACTAATGATGTAATGTATGGGGATTAACATAACAATAAAAAAATTAAAAAAAAAAAAAGAATAGGAGGAAAGAAGAGTCCATAATGACTTATAGGAATCTAGTTTGAGTAGGAGGGTAAGTAGTTTCCATTTACTGGAGTAGAAAGATAAGGATAATTATGTTTATTACTTACCATGTTCTGGGGATTGGAGTGGACATTAGGATCCAAAGACACAGAGGTGAACAAAAAGCAAACCTTGTTCACAAGAGCTAACAGTTTGGAGGGGGAAAGAAAAAAATCATCCATTATGGGAAATTTAATTTCATATCAGAATCATAATGTAAAACTGGATGCAGCAAATGACAAGCTAAAAAATGTGTTATGGCATGCCTTTAATTTGATATTTGGGCCCATCCCTTGAGTCTTTCAAAGCAGTTGTCAGTCATCTGAAGTAGGACCATTTGTATGGCTATTTTGAACAATGAGGTAAATTATGCTAACAGTGTGCCCACTGTATTCTAAATAATTACAGTCTTTTGGACAGAGGTATTGCTCTATACATAATTATGGGATTTTAGAACATGCATTTTCTTGATAGCTAAAAATACATGCACACAAATCTGTATCTTTGCATACCCTGATTTACTTAAACTTCTAGAACAAAGAAAGATTAAAGCACATCAATAAATGAAAAAATTTTATTGCATAGAATAGGTATTTTTGAAAGTATTATCCAAATACCTATCATTTGTATAAACTACAACATCTTATAAATTATCTTTACAGTTTTTCAAATATGCTTGTATTTACACTCTAAATAACAATTGTAATGAATTATGTTTCTTTTAAGAAAAGTACATCTGTTCTAAGACATTAACAGTCATAGCCAAATTCTTAATCAATTACAAACATATTTCTTCCATCACTGATTTAAAATTACCCCCCCCTTCAGAACAATGAAGAAACAAGCTTTAGCCACCTAGGCAGTAAGACAGCAAAGTAGCGAGGCTGGGTATTTCTACAAAGAAAAATAATAGAGCAATTTCTGAAAGTGTAAGATAACTGTAAACAACAGGAAAACAGAAAAACAAATTGTATTATATCCATACAATGGAATAATAATCAGCAATAAAAAGGAGCAAACTACCAATAAAGACCATATTTCTACCGCTACATAGATGAATCTCAAGAACATTGGGAGAGTACATATGGTGTGATTCCATTTTTATAAAGTTCTAGTCAGATAAAACGAATCTACAAGTGGTTGCACCTCACTATAGGGTTAATAGAAAAGTCATGAGAAAACTTCCTTAAATGGTGTAACATTCTCTACCTTTTATACAAGTGTATGCAATGATCAAACTCAACAAATTGGAACACTTAAAATCTATACATTTTATTGTGTATAAATTATTCATAGTTTTTTAAAGCAATCAAAAGTTACTTTTTTAGTAACCTAAAAAAGAATGTTTGGAACAGGTTGATAAAAGGCAAAATAGTCCAAACTTATTAAAATTCCTCTTTAGAATTTCTTAATAACTATATCTTCTGATATTCTCTTGTTGTATTATTATTATCCTTTTAAAATTAAAAAGAACAAGAATTACTGAATATCCAATAGATATCACATCATGTTTTAGCCTTTCTATTGATGGAGGTATTTAATATTCTTTATCAGAGAGATCAACTAACACTTTGATATTTCTTCTAGGGATGCAAGATTCCCTCACTTGGAAAAAAAAAAAAAATCCTGCATCAACAATTTTGGAAATAATGAAAGCCCCTGTTTCTCATTCTGACTTTTTCAATTCTTTTCATGGAACACTTAACTCAATTAAAGTTGTTGACATGCCACAGTCCAATTTTTAATGTCATGATGCAGAGATTGACCTCTTTTACTCCAGGGTGTTCTTTTATTAATCATGTTTATACAGTGCATGTTGGCTTGACTCAGAATGACAGGTCCCTTGTCGTGATTGGCTGTTAATTAAGTGATTTTACCAGAAACATCCCCTCAATATGGCAGGACATGGAACACTGAAACAAACATTAAGATTTAATGTTTTGAAATTCAGATGTGCTATGTTCATTAAAAATTAAATAATAGTGAGCCCCCTTATTAAGTTATTACCCATTGGATATGAGATTAACATGAAAGAGATAAAGGCAGCTGCATGTCCTGTCTGAATGGAGAGTTCCAGAACAACATTATTTCCCATGGAAGTACTTCTCAAATTAGAGGCAGAAGGCCATCGGTAAGTAGTACCCTGATAAAACTGCCAGTTCAATTTCACTTAAAATATCTTCAAAGAATTTGCACAAGTGTTTTATTAAAAAAGAGAGAGAGATATGCATACAGTGTGGTATATCCAGGAGGGTTATTATAATTTTTTCATCTATAAAGACATTAGTACACCATGAATGCAGATTGACCTTTTGCCCCATACCAATTTGCTCTTCTTCTCACCAGGACAGCAAGTCAATTGCACAAGTCCCCTGATGAGAAGAGCAGACTTTAGTATGCCTGATATATGCTGTTTAAGTTATAGGTTGTAGAGCTCTGAGAAAAAGCTGGAAAATGGAGTTGGAGCTATATAAGAGATAAAAAGAAGGATCACTGTCATAGTCCAATTGACTTTGTAAATAATGCTGGACTCCCTGGGGGGATTTATTGTTATCACTAAATTTACATTTTAAAAATCTCTAGAATTTGCTTGCTTGTGAAGCTTTAACCTGGAACATAAATCCTACCCAATTATAAGTGGTTGAAGTGGTATAAGTGAAAAAGTGGTTGTTAGCTAAACAGTAGATCTCATTACACAGAACATGGTACTTTATCTTTGTATTACTATCATTGTTTTCCCCAACTGTGTTAGATTTAAAACTTGCTTTATTTTTTTAAGGCAAAGACCTAGTCTCCATGATATAAGCACTCATTATTTCTACATAATACTGCTGATGTGTGTGAAAATAAAAAGAAATCCATGGCAGGCAATCAAAGAAAGTAAACCTATAAACTAACATCCTTCCTTCCAAATATGTTTCTATCACCTCACTGAACTGGATTAAAAAACAAAAAAACTCACCTTATCCTTTATTTCAGGTCTAGTTCATTAGCCTGTTGTCATGTTGATACAGTGTATTATGTTACAGATTATTATTTGTGCATGGAATAGCAATCTCACTGATCATAGAGCAAAAACTCATTTTGGGGGCTGGGTCAAAATCAATGTCATGATAAAGAAAAAATCATTTTTCCTGATTATTTGAAGGACTGTCCAAAAATACTACAAGGATACTACAAGAAAAGAAACTTAAGAATACATCAACTATCTTCCAGGAATGAATTTAAGTATGAGAAGAAAATAAATTTATTTCACAGAAGGAGAAGAACATCTCAGTAAATGCCACCCACAGAGGGAATCTATTCTGTTCCAAGGACCATGTATGAAATATATATATAGAGAGAGAAGTTTTAGCCTTTACCTTTGAGAAACTCTGATGCTAGTTAGATACAATACACAGCTTTAAACATTAGGAAAACTTGGAGAGATATTTAGAGTGGGAGAAACCGTATGGTAAAAAGCATAACTATGTGTCTTTATTAGAAAAATACACACTGAGGAAAAGACTGCTATCTCCTCCTGTGGATATCAGAGGAGTGATAATTGTGATTTGAACCTTCAAGAAAATAGAATTTCAATTAGGACGCAAAGAAAGCAAAATACTCAGAAAGAAGAGCAAAAATTAGGGAATAAGCATGCATTATGAAAGTTCTTTTTAAATGCTAAGAGTTTACTTAAAGTTGAAAGTTTATGAGGATTGAACTGAGTGGTGATAGCAAAGGAGAGCAGTGTGAGTTAAGAAGAGATAGCTGAGAAGAAGCAGTTGATGTATTTGAATGGATAAAGTAGTACCAGTCACATGAGGAAAGACAGATAAATTTGATCATAAATCTTTATAAAACATTAGGAAGCTTTTGTAGATCTTAAGTAGGAAAGAAAATCATAAGAGCAGTGCTTTATTTATATTCACCTATCAACTGTGTGCAAGGTGGATTGTAGCAAGAATGAGATAGAGGCAAGGATACTGGTTATAAAGCTACCGCAGCATTTGTTTGATATCATAAGAACCTGGAATATCCTGGCTCAGTTCACCAAGTTTGGTCTAGGCACTACACTGGGCTCTGGGAGTGGAAGGATGGCAGTATTGAGGACTTCACAGAATAATGAACATAATTCTCCTGCAACTTCACAAGTGCAATGAGAATGTTGTGGATATGCTGCTGTGGAGGTGAGAGAAGAGGCATTTAGCCCACCCTAAGTGAGAAAAAGGAAGGTCTCTTGAGTAGGTTATACTTGAACTTAAGTCTTGAAGGTTGAGGGAGAATTACAATGGAGGGAGGAATCAGTCTGGAAGAAGACCATAATATAATACAAAGAACAAAAGCAGTCTTTTGGGTCATTTTATGGGGCTTGGTATTAATTTTATAGATGAAAAATACTATTCTAATTTTAAGAGTGTTATTGTCAGATTTGTGTTTTAGAAGTTTCCATCTAAGGCATAAATTAGGACAAGGTGAGGCTGAAAAGAAAAAACCTATTTGGGATACTGTTAGCATACCCTGATGTGAAAGAGCATTAACCTGTGCAGAATAACAGTGATGAAAAACTAAGGAAAGACTCTAGAAATATTTCAGAGATCAAATGGAAAGGATTGTGGGGTTTATGGGATAAGAAAAGTAAAGAAGGAAATATCTAAGATGATTGCTGACTTTCTCTCTCTGTCAGCTGGCTCAGTGGGTGGTGTGTCAGATATTATTCAAAATTCAAGAGGATGATTCAAAGGGGAGAGAGACAACAGATTCAGTCTTGAACATGTCTCATCTGAGGTACCTACACAACTTAAATGGATAGACAGAGCAGGCTGTAATAAATCTGAACAACAGTGGAGTGGTCAAGACAAGATATATACGTTCAGGAATCATTAGCATTTAAGCAATTATAAAATGATGAGTGAGGATGAGATTTCTAAGAAAAGGAATGTAGCCTGAACAGAGCTGAGGGAAGAAGGCAACAGAGCAGTTAAGGGATAAAAGAGAAGAAATGCGGAAGGAGGCAGAGAAGAAACTGGCAAAACTGTAAGACGAAAACTGGTCGGATGTGATAAAATAGAAGTCAGAGGAGTAGAGAACCACCAGAAGACCAGCAAAGGGAAACCTTGTGCACAAGATAAAAAAGAAAGTAGTGACTGATGTGATTCAGAGGTGATCTTGGAAAAATTGAATTGTAATTCCTCACAAGGACTTGAGTCCAGGGAGCTGGGACAAATATGCTAACACTGATAGAAAAAGCATTTGAGGTAGATGAGCCTAGGAGACGTTTTATGGATGTGAGTTTTTTGCCAGTCCTCATTTTCTAGCCTGCCAATCGATGTGAGTCTACAAAATACTGTATAGTTTGTGATTCAATTGCATTAAAACTCAACTCCATCCCTATGTTCAAGGACTGTTAGGCTCAATCAAGGAGCTCTTAACACTTGGTAGACTTCACAAATCAGAAGGAACAAGACAATTTCCACGAAGGACTGTGATTCTTATAGTTGTTTCCTTTCCTCACTTTATAATGGTACCATTAGTTAGACTTCCAGACACTACATAAAGTGAAACCATTCACTCAGACTGACATTTATACAGGCTAATCAAATGGCTGTGAGGTATAGCAAATAACTAACCATAGTACCTGAAACTAGTGGGGGAAAAAAATCATAAAATACTCTCACAGTGTACGCTAAAAAGCCAACAAGTAAGGTTTTTCTCAACAATGAGAGATATGGAGAAAGGTAATTATGCAAGCAATTCAACACCCACTGAAGTGTATGTGTATGTGCCTTCTATCTTGCCGCCATATGTAAGACATTCTACAGCAAAAGTGAGCTTAAATCAGTGACGAGTTCAACGCATGCCCCCCCTCCTTATCCACTGCTAGGTGAAAGCCATTTGGCCACACTTTCTCACATTTTGGAAAGTTGAGGGGATGAGGATATCTTTGAAAGAGTCATATTCAAGGGGAACCTGGAAGACAGGAGTGTGCAATACCAGTGAAGATGTTGCCCTCAGCATCACCCTTCTCTTCAGCATGCTTCAAATGGAAGGCAAAGACAGGCTGATACAGGAACCTCCTGGTGGACTCACACAGGGAAATAAGTTATTCTGAGGATATCTCTATGGCATTGACCTTTTTCTTTTCTTTTTTTTTAATTGTGGCTATATCTAGAGATTCATAAAACTAAACAGATTCACAAAAAGTGAAGAAACACTGAAGAATACCAAGAGGAATATCCTCAAATTAGGTGTGAAATCTGTTATGTGGCATGATATTCTTTAAAACAAGAGAATGAAACAACTTTATTTGGATCTTCTCCTTTTTTTATTTGTTTATTTTTTATTTTTTAAGCTTTTAATTAAATTCCAGCTAGTTAACATACAGTGTAATATTAGTTTCAGGTGTACAATACAGTGATTCAACACTTCCATACATAACAAGGTGCTCATCACGACCAGTGCCCTCCTTAATCCCCATCACTTATTTCACCCATGCCCCCACCCACCTCCCCTCCTGGAACCATCAGTTTGTTCTCTATAGTTAAGAGTTCGTTTCTTGATTTGCCTCCCTCTCTCTTTTTTCTTTCCCTTTGCTCATTTGTTTTGGATCTTCTCTATTTCTTACATGCCTAGCAATCAGTAAAGCCAAACACAAGAAGTGTTAAGTAAACTACTCAAATCACTTTATTCTGTAGAGTTCATAGGTTCCAGATGTTCAGTCACTTGAAAATAATACTTTGCACCTCAACAGCATCTTAGGTCAAGGGTCTTGGAGTATTTACAAACATGAATTACCCCTACAGAGCTGCCCATGTTGTTGACTGGCAATCTTTGGAGAGATTTAGCAGAACTGTGCCCCTACTGCACTGCAAGTCACTTGGGGATGCAGAAATAAATCCTGAGACCTTCTGCCGCCTGCGCTCTGTTCAAAACATGATTTGACATCTCTGCCCTCATTTTGAATCACTGGTTCTTCAAATATTAGGAGACAATATAACTGCAAAGATAGAAAATATATGAAAGTAAAACACTGAAGCTGAAGACCAAAAAAAAAAAAAA
Organism: Phoca vitulina; assembly: GCF_004348235.1. Classification (NCBI taxonomy): domain Eukaryota; kingdom Metazoa; phylum Chordata; class Mammalia; order Carnivora; family Phocidae; genus Phoca; species Phoca vitulina. The sequence goes on from NW_022589720.1 coordinate 24,024,055, forward strand.
TACTGCAACTATTTAAGGATGCCCGAAATACTACGTCAGAGTTCATGCATTCTCAAATCCAAAGTGTGAGCATTTTTTTCTGATTTGTGTAGGAAACTCGATTGTTATTTTTCCTTCTCTCTTTCTGTCTCTATCTCTCTTACATTTTGAGTTTTTCAATAAAGGAGAAAAAAAAAAAACCTCTAATGATCCCCTGGGATACTTCTTTTCCAGAAACACAGTGAAGAAACTTCAAGAAAATAAAATGGCACCTAGGTGCCAAAATAAATGACATGAAGTGTAGGAACCAAATCATGCACCCTCTCTCACAAAGAGTCTTTATCCTATTTTATCTTATTAAGACTTTTTAAACCCTCACAATTTACAACTTATTTAATATTAATGCTAAAAAGTCTAGCTATCCATGTCCTGTTTTACAGCAGACTGGAAGTGCAAATTCGAAGGAAAGGAACTAGATGACTAGTGGCAGGGAAACAAATTATGAGCAAACCTTTTCTTCAGAAAATACATGAAACTCAAGCTCTTTTCCAGATGTTTTCATTCTGCTAACAAATATTTTCTTTTAAAAAACTCTATTGGTTATCTATTGTTGCATAATAAATTATCCCAAAACCTAGCAGCTTAAAACAGCACACCTCTATTTCTTACAGTTCCTATCCAGACTGCAGCTCAGCAGGTCCCCTGTTTAAGGGTCTCTCAGAAGGCTGCAATCACAACTCAACTGAGCAAGGTCTACTTCCAAGCTCACTTAATGGTTATTGGGAGAATTCAGTACTTCTCAGTCAGTTGAATTGAGGGATGCAGTTCCTCAGGTAGTTATTGGACTGAGGCTGTCTTCAGTTTCTTGCCATGTAGACTTCTCTGTATTAGTCAAGGTTCTCCAGAAAAACAGAACACATAGGATTTATATAAATATAGAAAGTTTTATTTTAAGGAATTGGCTCATGCCCTTGTGAAGACTGGCAAATACAAAATCTGCAGGGCAGACGAGGCCGACTGGAGACCCAAAGAAGAGTTGATGTTCAGCTCCAGTCTGAAGACTGTCAGCTGATAGAACTTCCTTTTCCACAGGGGACCTCAGTCTTTTCTCTTAAGGCCTTCAATTGATTGGACAGGGCCCACCCACATTATCTACTTTATTTAATCTGCTTTACTCAAAGTCTACTGATTTAAATGTTATCACATCCAAAAACATACCTTCAGAGCAACATCTAGACTGATGTTAAGCCAAACAACTGGGCACCATAGTCTAGCCAAGTTGACACATAAAATTAACCACCACAATTTCCAACATAACAGTTTCCTTCATCAAAACCTGAAAACCAAGAAGTCAATAAAGAATCTGCTGGAAAATTGGGAGTAAGAGTTTTCATAATCTAATTGCAGAAATGTTGCCATATTCTATTGGTTAGAAGCAAAGCATTAGGTCCAACCAGTGCTCAAAGAGAAGAGAATATACGAACCCATGAATACCAGGAGACAGGTATAATAGAAGGCCATTTCAGAAGTCTATCTACCACATGAGCCCAATTCAAAAATTCTTATTCATAAACTTTGTGCTAATAGCTTTTACTTTGGGGCGCCTGGGTGGCTCAGTCGTTAAGCATCTGCCTTTGGCTCAGGTCATGGTCCCAGGGTCCTGGGATCGAGCCCGCATCAGGCTCCCTGCTCTGCGGGAAGCCTGCTTCTCCCTCTCCCTCTCCCCCTGCTTGTGTTCCCTCTCTCATTGTCTCTCTCTCTCTCTCTCTCTGTCAAATAAATAAATAAAATATAATTTTAAAAAATATAATAGCTTTTACTTTACTTAAAAATCAATGTTTACTTAAGATTTAGAAAACACAGTAAGCTACCAAAATTCCATAATTTACAGAAAACACTTTTAATATTCCTTATTATTTTTTAGGGAGTTGGGACTGTACTACAAAATATAATAATAACCATAGACTTTATCATAATTGAACAGTAGTTCTTCTTGATCTTTAAATATAATCTGCTATAA